>NW_022196894.1:27879082-27886864 GCF_008632895.1 Mastomys coucha | reverse complement strand
TTTTATGCGACAGGGTTTCTCTGTGTAGCCCTGGTTGTCCTGGAACTCACTCACTCTGTAGACCAGGCTGGCCTGGAACTCATAGAGACCCCCCTGCCTCTGTCTCCCGAGTGCTGGGATTAAAGGTGCGCACCACCACCACATGACTAGCATGTCTTCTAAGCAAGCCTTTCCCATGTCTCGCCTACATCCAGATACTCCCTCTACCAAAGCCACCACTCTGTTCCCTGGACACCTGACTGAAACTGCCAGACTCCCACTTTCTCTCAGAAAACAAAGGGCCTTTTCTTTGGCTCCAAGCCCTGACCAATTTGCTTTCCATGTGACATGAGAAGAGAAAAGAAAAATGTCAGTATCTGGCTTTTGGTCTCCTTTAAGCTCAAAGTTTTGATTCAGTCTCAACTTGGTTTCTTTCCAGTTGATGTGTGTATGGCAAGAGTAAAGGAGACAGCTTCAGTGAAGTTCTGCCATCTGCCTTGCTTTGACAAAGGGAGTCTCGGCTAAAATGTTGACTTGAGTGAGACCTTCCAAAGGGATTTAGAACAAATGTAGGTGACCCCAAGCTGAGCCTCAGGGAACCTTGTCTTAGTTAGGGTATCTACTGATGCAATGAGAAGCAAGTTGGCAAGGAAAGAGTCTATTTGGCTCACACTTCCAGATCACAGTCACTGGAGGAAATCAGGACAGGAACTCAAGCAGGGCTGGAACCCCGAGGCAGGAACTTATGCAGAGGCCCTGGAGGAGTGCGGCTTACTAGCTTGCTCCCCCAGGATGTCCAGCCCACGGATCGGGGCACCTACAATAGGCTGGGCTCTTCCCCATTGATCATTAATTGAGAAAATGGCTTACAGTTGCATCTCATGGAGGCATTTTTCTCAATGGAGGCTCCTTCTCTGATGATTCTAACTTGTATCAACTTGACACACAAAACCAGCCAGTACAAACCTCTTGACTCTGTTAGATCCCTTCCTGTGCACCATGGCCCTCCATTGCCCAGTCCCCTCTGTGGTCTAGCTAAAGTCACTGAGCACTGTGGGGGTTGTTAGTATTTTCAGCAGTGATAGAGACTTTGGGACAGCTCAATTAACAACACCAAGCAGAGAAAAGTCTCCTTTAATTGAGCGCTGATCTTTGATTGCTTCTTGAAGGGTAGTAAGCCTCTCGGGATCAGAAGCAGTCAAGCAGATCTTGGCTCTTTCTTAAAAACAAGTAACCAGGGGCTGGAGAGATGGTTCAGTGGTTAAGAGCATCGACTGCTCTTCCAGAGGTCCTGAGTTCAAATCCCAGCAACCACGTGGTGGCTCACAACCATCTGTAATTAGATCTGATGCCCTCTGGTGTGTCTGAAGACATCTGCAGTGTACTTATACTAAAATAAATAAATAGATAGATAGATAAATAAATCTTAAAAAAACAAACAAACAAACAAGTAACCAACCAGGCATTGGAGGTAGAGGCAGAGGAAGGAGGATCCCTGAGTTTGAGGCCAGCCTGAGTTGCAGGACAGCCAGGAACAGAGAAACTCTGTCTCATAAAAATAAAATGGGAAGAAAAAAAAAAAACAAGAAAAACAAACAAGTAGCCAAGCCAAGACAAAAGCAAAGCACACTTTCACTTGCTGCAGGAGCGCGCTTCCTCCTAGCTAGCCAGCTCACGCCAAGAGCTTTTCAGTAAAAATCTAGCAAAGCCTTAACCTCGCCCAGTGTAATCATTCCCACATTCCCACAGGGAAGAGTTTGCTGTTCTCCTGCCACAGGAGGCAGATCAAAAGTCTCTAACCCCAAGCCTTTTGGATGTGTTATCCTAAACAGCGAAGGACCCTCCATAGGTGACACTAGATCAAGGACTCAGTGGGAGGTCATTGTAGGTTAATAAAGGTTATCTGAAGAGTCCTTTTGGTGACCGTAGTAGGAACATTCAATGAGGATTTGTGGGATGCTGCTGGCTTTGGACATGGTGAGAGAGACCAGGATCCAGGGACCGTGGTAGCTTTTGGACACTGCAAAGGCCTGGAGCAGATTCTTCCCAGCCTCCAGTGGAGCACAGCCATCCTGACACCTTCATCTCAGCACAGTGAGACTTGTTTCAGGGTTGTGGTGACTCAGGACAGCAGTAATAAGATAGGGACCTTCCTTGCCTTCCTGTTTGATACATGTCATCTATTCTGTGTCCCTCAAACAAAAACTACGTATGCTTAGCTTTCCTCTCGTGGACACAGTAGATACTCAGGGTGGGCACCTTCTGCTTGGATCAATGTTGCAGTGTGTGAGGCGGCAGCTGGGAATGGCCATCTTTAACACTTGCTGTGCTCTTGGGATATCCTGTTGGCCCAAGACCCCGTGGTCATGTCTCTCCTTTACTGAGCTTTGTTGTTGTTTGTTTGTTTGTTTTTAAAGAAGCCTTTGCCACACACATTTGAGTATCTCAAGCCTTAGATGTTCATGGCTTTGTCTTTTTAGATAAGAGTTTCTTTCTTGTTGTGGACCAAGGCATCAAGGCAGGAGATGGCTGGAAGGAAGAGAGGTTTCAGGTCGCTAGAGGAAGGGTGATTTGTAATGCTGGTTTCCAAGTTGAATATTTTGTTGTGTTGGCAACCACAGTCTGGGTGGGTAGTGTGGATCCATCAATCGTATAACCCATTAGCAAGCAAATACCAGGTGACTTGTTGTATGCCATTTCAAAGGAATGGGGTCTAGCGGGAAGACCTGAAGGTAGTAAAGTTTTTGCTGGGTCAGAGGAAGAATTCAAGCACTGTCCAAGGTGCTAGAAGGCTAGCATGCCACCAAGAGCTTCCTCTTCAAGCCAAGCAATGTTCAGCTTAGAGAAAGGAATCCTGGTGTTGGATGGAGACAGGAATGAAATTGGAAAATGGCCTCTAAGATCCTGATACCTCAGCCTGTGACTAACCACCCCTACCCTGGCTGAACTGGGTGGGGTCTGGGTGTAACCTTCCACCCAGGCACTGGTCAACTGAGACACTGACCGCAACCTTGCTAAGCCACCTGCTTGAGTGGAAGGGCAATTTGCAAGGACAGTCCTGGCTTGGGTGCTTCATGCCCGAGGGTCAGTCCCCATCCTTAGTCAAGCATGCCAAACCAGCTGCTCCAATAACAGGCTTTTTTGAGCTACTATTTCCAGGGTGTCATCTGAGCTGGTTGAGTACCTTTGAAGATATTCACTGTACCTTCACAGAGTCTTTGAAGGAATGCTCAAACAAGAGGTGGTATGGGGTTTTCTATGTCCTGACATCCTAAGCCTCTAGACTTCCATCCCTCCGTCCTCCCTTCATTCCAGCTTACTCCTCCCATGCCACATCCCTTTCCTGCTAGGTCCTCCACTGGAGAGCTCCATTTGATGACTCTACAGAGCAGGACATCTTGACAAAACTGATAGGCCACCTTGTCGTTCATCTGGTCACATTGACCATCTCCAGACTTCGGGTCCTGAACACATGTAGGCATTTCTAGATGCAAATCCTGTAACTTTCGAAAGGAGGATTCCAATAGTCATCCTGATTCGTGTGGCTCTGAGTGAGTTGCTTGCCCTCTTCTCTTTGGTATCCCTGTGTATGAAGCAGGAGACTGGAGCAGAGGGACCTTGCAGCTCAGGGTCTGATTGCTGGGTCCCAAAGTACTCCTTTCTCACTTCCCTTCCCCTATCCTCTACTCTGATTCTGTCAAAGCCACCTCTGGTCACTTGTCCTTCCCACACAGTCTGCGCCTGGATGGCTGGACCTGCTCACCTCTCTTCTCAGTCGAGCAGCTGTACCAAGCTCCCTTTCCAGAATAGGTAGATGATCGGTGCATGTGTCTGCCCTATAGTCCCCATCCATGTGTGCCCCGATGTGTGCTCACTCGACACACCTAACAGAAACACCTAGGTCAGTGGTTCTCATGGCTCCTGATTGAAAGGACCCTTCTGAGCTCAGTCACCTTGGCACTGCTGGTCCTCTGTACTAGTTAACTACTATCTGGGAGCACTGAGTGGTGGGGGTGGGAGTGAGTGAAGGTGAGGGTTTCCAAGGTGGCTCCTTGCCCTGCCACTGTCATAAGGAGGTCCCCTGGCTTACCAAGGATCTGCTGTTGTCTCTGATGATGAGTGTGAGCAGCAGTCTTTAGGACAAATGTAGTGACAGCACAGATAGAAAGAACTTTGTGCCTTGGGAGCTGTGGAAGATGGGCCCCCTCAGAAGGTCCCAGGGGACACAGTGAGGCTCCCGGGGGCTGCATCTCTCTAGTACTATCTTGTGGGGGGCACATTGCAGGTGCTCATGTTGGCTGGGACCTTCCTGAGATAGTGACCGTAGCTAGCTCCTGATCCTGAACATTGGCTTCTGTCTGAATTCTGAAAGGTTGAAAATCATGTTTCTGTAGACAATTAATTTGGGAGGTGGCTTGTAAGAGAACAACAAAGAGCGAGACTGAATGCTTTGCTTGATATTTATAATTACTGTATCAATTTTGAAGAAGAGGACCTTATAAGTTACTCTTTCTCTGAGATGAATGCTTTTCAAAATCATCACAGCCAATGAACCAAATTCTTACCCTCACCTAATGCCTGTGCCACCCTCCAAGCAGAACCATTGTTCATTGAAACAGTTGGTGAATGACTTCATGGATAGACCATCTTAATACACACACCATTTCTTAAATGAATGCAACCTGTTCCCTGTGGGCTGAGAATGATGACAATCACTCAAGTCAAATAGCTTTGACCATAGCAGGAAATCTGTATCCAAAAATCGTGCCTACAATTCATTCCTTAGCACAGCAGAATAATCAACTCTTAGCTTAGCTACGATGGAGGTAAAATCCTTTGGTGATGTGAGGGTCATTTAAGTACAGCCTTATTACAATGAACTCCAATGTCTAAAAATTGTTCTTATTTTGGGCTTGTACCACAGTAAGAGCCAAGATTTTAAACTCTACTAAAAGCAACACAAACAAACAAACAAGACTTTATCTGTTTATGTTCATTTAATAAAATGTCCATCATTTTTATGATTGGCATAAAAATATATATTGTGTTGAATATAATAAAAAAAAAAAAGAAAAGCATGTTTCCAAATTCAGCCAGCCAAGCACCCTACCCTGGCACAACACCAGGGATCCAAGACCTCCCCTGAGACCACCCCAATCTCTCAGGGCACCACTGAGGCTGGTTGTCACTGAGGCTCACACAGTAGGGAGACCAGAGGAATCTGGGCAGCTCAAGAACTAGGCATAAAAATCTGCAGAGCAATGAATTCTGCACAGTGGTCAGTCCCTGAACCTGTGGTGGAGCGGGTAGTGAGGATGAGTACCTTCAGCAACCCCATGGAGTGGGCCACAGGGCTCCCAAGTGTGTCACCTTTCTGCTGGCCTGAGTGTACCTAAGTGGATGGAGCACAGCCCTTCCAAGTCTGGTGTGTAGACTGTACTGTGGATGTCACCTGTCACCCACTTAGACCCAATCCCTACATTTTTATTTCCTCATTCAACTTTGCTGCCTATGCACAGATTAACCACGATCACACAATTGCTTCATAGGGCATTTAGGAACCTCATGTTTTAAGAGACTCAATTTAGGAAAAGAGGCCAATTCCAGTCCGATGGACTGATGTCTGGGGAGGGAAAGTCCCACTCTGACACCGGGCTGCGAGAGCATCTTCAGCCTTAAGGTCTGATGTTCCAAGACCCACATGACAGGAATAATGTGTAGGGGGAGAGTCCCTGAGAGGAGAAACACGGCTTATCCCTTTCTCCTGATGGCCACAGATACATCTCCCACAAGCCTGAAGACCAGAGGGTAGGAATCTGGCTCTCGGCAGGGCCACCTCTTAGTCTGAGGTGGTGCCTCAGCCCTCTGGAGAGAAATCCCTCTGGATCTCACGAGACCCTGTAGCTGGGATGGCTGTTGGGAGTGGTTGGACTTGTGTCAGTGTCTCCTGCAAAGACCCTTATGGGAATGTCCCGCATGGCCCTTGCCTCAGGTCCCTTCCACTCCTCTTCAGTGTCTCATCATTGTGTCTGGCCACATCTGTGGACCTTTCCCTGGTTGCCTGCTAACAGGATTAGGGAGCTATCTGGTCCATCATGGCACAGTTGCTTCCTCTTCCTGCCTCTTCCGCCATCTCACTTTGGCTTCTCTCACATGTTCAGGCTCTTTGCCACTGAATGCTGAAGCTGCCACACCTGGCTGCCATCTGTCCTCTCCCTTCAAGCTCTGCCTGTCCCAAGGCAGGTACAAAGAGTCCTTAACACCTGACTGCCAATTGACTGCATGTCCTGAATCCACTGGGGATATCGCCTGGCTGGTCATAGAGGGCTATCATCACGTGCCTGCTGGCTAGCACAGAGACAGCCACGTCATTGTCTCCTCTACCCAAGCCCTGTAGTGTTTGTCTCTATGGCTATGGCGTCTGCTGCCTCTTGCCTGTGTCACAGGTGAGGAGAAGATGCCAAGTCTACCTTTAAAATGTGAATGTGTTTGTTTTGGTTGTTTATGGTTCTGGGACCACAGGGCTTGGCACATGCTAGGTGAGTGTTCTTCCACTGAGCTATTATTTAAGAGACTAGTCTCATTAAATTGCCCAGGCTAGCCTTGAACTTATAGACTTCCTGTCTCAGCTTCCCAAGGTATCTGGGATTACAGGTCTGCATCACTAGGCTTGGCAAATGTTCTTTTAATCACTTAACAGGTAGGCAGAAAAGCAAATGGATCCTATCTATGTGGGCAGCTGAATAAATGGTCTTCAATGGACTTTGAGCATCTACTTTGGTCTTATTCCTAGCTCCCTGTGAGTCTTTTCCTAGTTAGGCGATCTTATTGTGGTTTATGTGAGCCACTCAAATCTTTTCTGGAGTCAGCATTAGAAGAATAAATGAAAAAAAGAAATGGATTGGGTGGGTTCTCAATTCTCTGACTTGATCATGAAGACGCTGGGCCTGAGGACCACAGCTGTCCTCCACGTGAGGAACTGTCTCGTGTTGTATACAGAAGGGATAGTGTAGGGTCAGCGTAGGGCTGAGCGCAGGAGCCATCCTTATCCTGTCTGAGCCCAGCTGTGTCTTTTATCCACCATGCTGTAACGGCTTGTCCCTTTGCCCTTGGGTACAGTGTCCTTTTCATTCCTTTCATGATTTAGGAAGGGAACTGCCAATGCTATTGCCAAGTCTGTAGCTCCAAGAAGTCAAGTGTGGCTCTGAAGTGGACCCCAGGTCCACTACCGTCATTTTGTATCTATTAAATGGCTATTTGGTGGCTCTTGCCCAAAGCAATAGGATTGCCATGAGTTTGAGGCCAGCTTGGCCAGCCACATTGAGTTTTGTGCCTGCTAGGACTACCACATGAGACGCCGCCTTGAAGAAATCAGAATTAAAAACCACACACAAGGACCAAAAAGTTATCCAGGTCGGGCAGGCCATATGTGGTCCTGGCAGGCTTATTACTGAGTAGTGTGCGGGGTCAGAAGAGTTCTGTACGACGGCTTAATCATAAGGGTGCTTGCTACACAGCATGAGGATCTAAGTTCATATTCTCAGCACCCACATTAAAAATCTAGGAGTGGGGGCACACACCCCCATAAGCCCTTCGCCATTGGGACCTAGGGACAAGGATCAGATCCCTGGGACTTGCAGGCTCAGCTTGGGGTTCAATGAAAACCTGTCAAAATGAAGTAGGATGCAGAGTCATCACCTATGGGACAAGGATTGGCAGATAGATAACAAATATGCACTGTGGTCAGGCTTCCCCTCCCCTCCTCTCCCCTCCCCTCCCCTACCCTCCCTTCCCCTCCCCTCC
>NW_022196894.1:27870346-27878924 GCF_008632895.1 Mastomys coucha | reverse complement strand
TCCTCTCCTCTCCTCTCCTCTCCTCTCCTCTCCCCCTCCCTTTTCTTCCTTTGTTCCTGGATGGAATTTTTTTTTTCGAGACAGGGTTTCTCTGTGTAGCCCTGGCTGTCGTGGAACTCACTTTGTAGACCAGGCTTGCCTCGAACTCAGAAATCTGCCTGCCTCTGCTTCCCAAGTCCTGGGATTAAAGGCATGCACCACCACTGCCTGGCTTGGAATGGAGTTTTAAAAACATAAAACTACAACTTCCTGCCCCCAATAGCCCCATAGGCTGTCGTGTATGGTTGTCTCAAGTCCTGCCCCACTGGCTGGGAGACCTGAGACCCACTAAGGGATGACTCACTGGATTTCTGTTCATGTTCACAGCCCCCATGTCTTCCATGAGCATGTCTACTAGCCTGCTTTTATCTTTCTCTAGCTAATGGTGCTTTCCTATTCCTCTTAAAGTCTCTCACTAAGAACAGTTGGGAGGGCTGTGGGATGGCTCAGCCGTTAAGAGCATTGACTGTTCTTCCAGGGGACCTGAGTATAATTCCCAGGAGTGACATTGTGGCTCACAACTGCCTGGAACTACAATTCCAGAGGATCTAACATACTCTTCTAGTCTCTTTGGACACTGTACACACATGGTGCACAGATACACATGCAAGCAAAACACCTATACAGGTAGCATTTTTTTTTTTAAACTTAAAAACCAAAGGAGTAGGTGGAACAATGCAGCTCCCTAGGCTGGGTTCACATGGCGCCGTGTCTCTTGCAGCCTGTCAGGTAGGGCATCCCGAACAGACCTGTTCATTCATGCAGAGATTAAGGGAAACATGGCATCCCTTACAGCACCCATCCCTGACCTTTAATTAGGTGTTGTGACGCGCTGGAAACTGCTCTGGCCGTAAGGACTGTGATGTTGTTAGTTTAATCATTTCAAAGGCTGCCCTGTTTTATGACGGTGTAAAATTTGGAAGTCTCATATTAAAATGTACAATTAAATGTAACTTGAATAAATTGCTTTAGGCCAAGGAGAACTTTTCCCCCCCTTCTCTTTCTTTGCACCTGCCCCAGCCCTTCCTGACCCCCATCTGTTCACCGTCTGCCTTCAGACTCCCTGAGTCCATTCCCCAAGGAATGGAATGCAGGGCTCTTGGAGATCACCATGTCAGAGACACTTGCCAAGCTTGACACTTGGGCTTGTGTGATTCTTCAGGCTGATGTGACATTAAAAAAACAAACAAACAAACAAAAACCCCAGCAGCCTCTATTGCAACCTCCCTGACACTGCGATCCTTTGATATAGTTTGCCATGTTGTGGTGACACCCCCAACCATAAAACTATTTCACTGCTACTTCATAACTGTGATTACAAATTGTCATGTAAATATCAGATATGTGACTCTCCAATGGAGCCACGACCCACAGGTTGAGAACCACTGCTCTAGCGCGCTGGGCCAAAGGCTGGAATAAAATAAACAACACTGTGCCATCGTCACCTGCCAGGTGTGCCAGGGCCTCATGATCCTGTTAACTGTTCCAGCTTTCTCTCTCCCACAGCAGCCTTCCCCAGTTCTGGCTTTGCTCCTGTCTATGGTGTCCCACACCACTTTTTTTTGTTCCAGAGCTCACAGCCGCTCCATTCCTTTAAGCCCCCTGCAGCTGCCTGTCCCTTACTTGTCCTTTGCCTTAGTATCCTGGCTGGACCACCCTCCCTCCACTGAAGCCAGAAGCCTGGCTTATAGGAAACTAAGACTGCTTTGAGCTTGGAGCTCCTTGTGTTCCTTGTTTCGGTGTCCTGGGATAGGGACTGAAGACCACTCCAGCTTGTCTCGGCAGGGGCCTCATGAAGAGACTTGCCAGGCCTTTTGTTCGTTCTGCACCAAGAGTCCAGTCCGTCCTTGTAAGGCTACCAGCGTGACTCATCCCGGGAAAGACAACATCACTGGTCATTCCCAGGTCCACTTGAGAGACACTGCGGGGACGCTCCGAAGACAGGGTCTTTAAAATGGAGAACCCAAGGAATGTTCCCTTCGCTATAAAAACCATTAGTCAGCATCAGGAAAATGTGAAAAAAAAATATGACAGACAAAATTATAGGGACAGGAATATGAGGAATATGAGCCACATTCCTGTCATCTGGAGATAATCAAGCCTTCCTCAAACAACTTGGTTCATGCCTGCTAAGGGGAACCCAGAGCTGGCAGGGCAGAGGGATGGCTTCTTCAGTTGGCCATGAAGCAGAAGCAGGTGCCAGGATGCTTGGATGGGTTTTCTGTGGTCTTCATTTTTGCTTAACAGTGTGAGAAAGGAGTAGTTTTGATCTGGTAGAATATCATCTTCCTATTGCATTTGATGGACCCTCAACTCTCTGAAACATAATTTTACCTGGGGGTTACTTTGTGTGTTAAAATATATATAACAAACTATCTATTACCTTCCTCAAATTTTACCATGATAAAATAAATGCATATAAAACTTACCAGGTTAACTAATTTTCTTTTAAATTGTTGAAATTTTACATTAGTTTTTATTACTATGGGTGGGGCTGGCAGCCAAGGACAATTATGTGGAGTTAATTCTTTCCTTTCATCTCACGTGGGCTGAGAGATCAAATTCAAACTCTGGTCTCAAGGCTTGTCGAACAGCAAGTACCTTTACCTGCTGAGTCATCTTGCCAGCCCCTCTTTTGTTTTGTTTGAGGCAAGATCTTATTATGTAGCCTAGCCTAGACGTAGCAATCCTTCTGCCTCAGCATCCAGAGGGCTGGGATTATAGGTGTGAATCACCACACCCAGCTTGCATCTACCATTTTTAAATGTACAGTGTGTGGCATTAAGCACACCATAATTTTGTGCAGTTGTTTCCATTACCCAAGCTCGACCGATTATCAGTTCCTGCCCCTCACCCTCCCTCCATGTCAACCACTCTGTTATACCTTGTCTCTGTGAATCTAGCTACTCTACATACATACACACATACATACATACATACATACATTTATACATACACACATGATACATTCTTTCACTTAACAAAATTTCCATAATTCCTTTTATTCCTAAAACCAGATCATAGCCATACACATTTCTATACGTACCATATTCCATGGTTTGTTCAGTAATTCATTTGTTGAGGAGCTTGGATCGCTCCTATTTCTGGCTGTTAGGATTAATGCTGTTGTGAGTATGAAATCTGCTTTGGGGAGTGTGCCCAGAGGGGGTCCTTCTATACTTAACCCTTTAGAAGTGCTGCCATGTCGCTCTCCATGACGGCTGGGCTACTTTATGTCCCTGACACTATCAAACAAACAGTCTAACTTCTTCACATCCAATCTGGCATGTTAGTAACACTTGCGGGGTGTGTGTGTGTGTGTGTGTGTGTGTGTGTGTGTGTGTGCATATGTGTGTGTGTATGTGCATGTGTGTGTGTGTGTGTGTGTCAGGGGTGCCCTTATGCTTTGGTTTGCATCTGTGCAATGGCAGTAGCATTGGCATTCTTTTGTATGTTCATTGGCCAGCTGTGTATACTCCTTGGGGAGTTGTCTGTTGAGATCCTTTGCCTGTTTGGGGATTGCTTTCTCATTGCGAGACACTCTCCCCTCCACCCACAGCCCCAGGCTCTACACTTTGAGCAAACAGCCTCCTGGAGCACCCATGACTCTGCAGTCACCATCATGAGGAGCACATGCCTGGGACCCAGAGCAGTCTTAGGAAACTCATCTCTGGAGAAACACCACTAATAACTGGGTATGGGCTGGGGATGAGTCTGGGAGTTGTCACTAAGGATATTAAGAAGGTGACTGTCTGCTTGTTTGTCCCATTATCATTATTCTATATATTTTCAGTATTTCTGGCATCCCTCTTCCAACTTGAGCGTGGCACCTGACACAGTCATGCACCACAGGTGATGTTTATGTCAACCATATATTTGCCACACGTATGGCCAGTGGTTCCCTCAGATTGTATCTCCCGTGATTTAGCCTTCTAAGAGTATGCAAATAACCCCTGATGTTTACACAGGATGAAATCCCCTCATGAAGCAGTTCACAAGCACCCTGCTGTTGAGAGATGCGCAGGTGAACTCCATGTAGCCCAAATGCAGCCCCTTTGGCCCAGCAAGGCACAATCCAGTCACTTCCTCCAAGGTTACCTGTGTTCTTGGTTGCTAAGAGCATCAGTCCTAGGGGCATGAACATCTGAGGAGTTCAAGGTGATCCCTCTCAGCTGCCAAGCCTGGGCCATGCACTGTGGCTCTCACAAGTCATTTGTCTCCTAGTCTTGGGTTAATCAGGTGAGGCGGGTTGCTAGTGATGCTCATGCCTTGGGACAGGAAGGCTCAGAGAGGGAGGGTGAGGACTTGCAGATCTGAGACTTGATGCCGTCAGAAGCATGGGCCCTCTCAGCAACAGTGACCCTGTTCCAGGCTGCTGAGAGCACACTGAGCGCTGGGTAGTCCTTCACAGCCATTCACTCCATCTTCCTTTTCTCCATCCCCACCTCTCCAATAGACACCCTCATCTGATCTATGGGCATGTTGAATTCTCGGACCTTCAAAAACCCTCATGTGCTGTGACAATATTCCATAGGGGACTGTGATGGGAGATGCTTGATATATCCCTCCAGACACACAGAAAGCCAGGATTGAGTGAATTCTTATACAGATAGATGATGGACTCTACGTGGTGACAATGTCTCATAGTAGGGCCCTGGATGGGGTGACCGCCAAGGGCACCCCAGTGGAGCATAAGCTAAGGACCTGAGTTTGGATCCCCAGCACCTATGCAGTAGTAGGATATGGCTGCATGTGCCTGTGATCCCGGGCTGGATAGGCAGAGACTGGGGGATGTACCCGGGACTGGCTGAGCAGCTAGCCTATCCAGTCAGTGAGCTCCAGGTTCATCTCTCAGAGAAGGAGAAGCAGAAGGGGGAGGGGAAAGGATTGTGTGAGAGGATGACCAAGGGACAGTGATCAGGTTGTAAAGTGAATAAATTTTAAAAAATGAGGGGAAGGTCCAGCAAGATGGCTCAGCTGGTAAAGGAGCTTGCTGCTAAGCCTGACAAACTGAGTTAGGTCTCTGGATCCACATGGTAGAGAGAGAGAATTGACTCTTGAAAGTTGTCCTCTGGCTTCCATGTATGTCTCCAGATAAATAAATAATAAATAGCCGGGCAGTGGTGGCGCACACCTTTAATTCCAGCACTTGGGAGGCAGAGGCAGGTGGATTTCTGAGTTCCAAGGTCAGCCTGAACTACGGAGTGAGTTCCAGGACAGCCAGGGCTATACAGAGAAACTCTATCTTGAAAAAGCAAATAAATAAGTAACAAATAAATAAAATAATAGATAAAATAAATTTAAAAATAAAAACAGGGTGAAGAGGGATTGAGGAAGATGCCTCTGACCTCTACATGCATGTACACACATGTGCACATGCACCTGCACACTCACACTTGTAACACACATATATCACACACACAGACCACATTCCGAGCTTCCCCTGGAAACCCATCGCCTGCTTCTGCCTACTCCCCACAGGAGCTAAGGGTTTCGCCATTCTTCCAAGAATGCCTCTTTCTAAGTCCTTCTCCATCCCCTCCTCCCTTCTTTCCTCTTCCCTTAGTTCTGCCACTCACTGTTGCCTCTTTATAAAAGTTAATTGCATTTACTTAATTTGTTATAATTATGCATGATTGGAGCCTTGCATATGTCACAGTGATCAAAGGATAACTTTGTGGAATCAACTCTCTCCTTTACAGGAGTTCCAGGGCTCTCACTCTCTTTCTCTCTCTCTGTCTCTCTGTCTCTCTGTCTGTCTCTCTGTCTGTCTCTCTGTCTCTTCTATTCTCTCTCTCTCTCTCTCTCCTATTCTCTCTCTCTCTCTGTCTCTCTGTCTCTCTGTCTCTCTCTCTCTCTCTCTCTCTCTCTCTCTCTCTCTCTCACACACACACACACACACACACACACACACACACACACATGAGCACTTCAGGGAGCTCAGACTCCATCTTTCACCCAGCACTTTAATCTGGAGTCTGTTTTAAGCCAAGAGTTGGTAGACTCCAGGTTAGTTACCATTTCTGGCCAACCTTACCCTTTCCTCCTTGTAGAGCTCTATCTCCATGTCTTCCTCTGAGCTCAGAGGGGGTTCCAGCTCCCCTGGATAGTTCACAGTGGGCTCAGCCTTGCCCCACAGCTCTCTCTTGCCTCACCATGACACTGGCCACTCAGTTTCCCATGCCTACATCTGGCTGATAAAACACACTGTTGGTGGCCCCTTAAAGCCCACTCACCCCCGATTTCACAACTGTGAGAGTCTTACTTTGTAAATGGTGCTTGGCTCAAGATTACATCTCCATTGTAGATGGGAGCAATCACATGACTAAGCTCTGGCCAGTAAGACACGAGTGGGGTATTTGAACTGTCTGTCTTCTAGATCGTTTCCCCAAAGAGAAAGACCAAGCCCTAAGTTTCCTTTCTCTTGCCTTTCCTCTGGCAGGAATGTGAAGGTAGGTTCAGGAGCAGCTGCTTGAGATCACAAGGTTGCAACCATGGCTTGTGAATCAGTAGATGACATCTCCAGTGTAACAAAGCTACCATTCACATCTAGACGAAAACAACACCATGATTCAGCTCTTGAGATATCTGCTTCCCTGGTGATGATGCCCCACGAACCCTGCTTCATCAGTCCACTATAAACACTCCATTACTGGACTTCACCAATGGGCTGCTGTGAAACCTACCCATCGATGCTCCAGGCCTCCATCACTCCTGCCTGAGTTGCTACTGCCATTTTTATTGGATTTTCCCCATTCCACATCCCTTATTAACCCACACCCTACACTGTCACCCAAATTTCATCTTCCACAGTAGTTTTTCTTCTTCTTGGCACCACTGATTTCCCAGAGCACATAGTTCTCTGTCTGGGGACTGTCCTACATCCTGAAGGGCATTTAGCAATGATTCTTCTCCCATCTCTCAGAAGCCAGTAACCTTTTCCTAATGACAAGAACAAAGATGTCTGTAGACACTGCCAGATGTCCCGTGGAAGCCACCACAGCACTCTGGTCTGGCCATACATCCCTCGCTGAGTGCCTGCAGTAGGCATCCCAGCTGGCAAGACTCTTCCTATGCCTGGACAGTGGTTCTGCTTCTGACATGACCCTGTTCTGGGGACCGCTACTGTGTCTCTCACATGCAGGCTTTGGTGACTGTTCACACCTCTGCCTTAATAAACTCCCTTGTTTCTTCCCAGAAACCCCAAATGCCTCCTCATTCCAGCAGGAACAGTTCAAGTGTCAGCTCTGTGGGGAAGCCTTGTTCCACGGCCTTCACAATCTCTGTAGTTCCAAGTCTTATACTTGAACTTCATTGTTAAAGTTCCTTGAGGTGCTTTGAGTTCATCCCCTTAGAAGGAATTCACTCCTGTGTGTTAGCACTTAGTCCAAGACCTGGAACAGGTTGTTGACTGAACACTGGTGCTTAGTCAGAATGGTGAAGTGCGGTGGTATGTCCAACCCCACAGGAGACACGAGGGCTCTGGTAGAATGAGCCTGCTCATGACCCCTGCTCATGAAAGTGGCCTCCAGGTTAAAAGCTCACATGACGGGGGGGTCCCTAACTGGGACACAGCCCCATGGGTGGGGGTTTCAGGCAGGCAGGTTTCAGCTTAATAGAAGGCAAGATAGTTAGAAATATAACTTTATTTTTACAGTATATGATAGTTGCCCTGATTATCTAGTAGATGCACTACAAGAATCATATTTCTTTCAATAAAATATGAACTAGCTGGGCATGGTAATCCCAGCACTGAGGAGGCAGAGGCAGGTGGATCTCTGTGAGCTCAAGGCCAGCCTGGTCTATGTATCAAGTTTCAAGAGAGTCAGGGCTATACAGGAAAAACCCTGTCTCGTAAAACAAACGTGAACAAGCTACATCTATGAAGCTCTATGAGATTCACTGTTTTGGGGCCCAAACGAAACTCCTGAGGATAGCTAGGATGGTGGGAGGAGTTGAGAACCATAAGCCACCCTTGGGGAACCTCAGAGGCCTCATAGCCTTTGCTACCCCAGAGGTGGAGGGACCATGGCAGGGAGGGAGATGAGGGGACCTGGAAGGAGAGAGAGGGAGCAGCACTGAAGGCCATTTAAGGAGGAAACTGGGGCTTTGTTCCATCCTCTGACAATCATTAAGATTCTTTCCTGTAGGCTGAAGTGTAACTGAGAAATAGTGTTGCTAACACGGTGATAGCATACATAGAACTGACTGCTGCCTTGTAGCGATGTTGCCGATAATAGGAAAGCTGAAACAAACGGCAAGAAAGATGGCATGCAGAGTGAGCTGTGAGAGGGGTTATCACCGTGCTCCCTGGCAGGGGTGCTCCTCTGAAGTTAGGGCCTCAGGCTATTCTCTTACCCCCAGCATGGGGTCTTCTGGAGAAATGTCAGTTCTTTTGACCCAGATACACAGGTCCAAGCCCTTCCTTTTCCTGCCTCGTCCTCTGTCCTGGGAAATGCAGATGTGCATTCTGAACACTCTTTTTTTCTTTTCTTTTCTTTTCTTTTCTTTTCTTTTTTTTCTTTTCTTTTTTTTTTGT
>NW_022196894.1:27839882-27869843 GCF_008632895.1 Mastomys coucha | reverse complement strand
GGAGGGAGGGAGGAAGGGAGGGAGGGAGGATATGTATAAGAGATCTGTGTGGGGAAAGTCTGGACGCTAGCATACCATGGCATGCAAATGGAAGGCGGCAGATAACTTTAGGAGTCAATTCTCTATCACCTTATTGAGGGAGGGCCTCTCTTGTCTCTGCTATGCCGCAGCTCCAGGATAGCAGGCCTGCAAACTCCCAGGGTATTCTGCTGTCTCCCAGCCCTATCTTGAAGCAGGAGAGTTGGGACTACAGGTGTACGTCTGGCTCTTTTACATGGGTTTCGTGGACCCAGCTCAGGTTACAGGCCTGCACAGCAAGCTTTCCTATCAACTGAGCCATCTCGAAGGCCCCTGTAACCTTCTTAACCAAAATAGATCAACATGGGTCTGGGGGAGGGGCCAGAGTCCTCTCCTCCAGCTCTTCAGCAAACCTGATCCTTCTGGTTCTCCCCACAGGATAGATTAGAAAGTAGGCCCTGAGGCCACAGCGCCTTAGGGTGGTGATTCAGGCTTTTGCTTTCAGCAGTAATAGGTCTCCCTGTGGGGGCTGACTGGGCACCATGATTCTCATCCTTGAGGAAGCACAAGTATGGTAGGATCTCTAGGGCACCCCAGGGTGGTCCTCGTGCGTGTCCTGGTTACTGTATGTCAGCCAGCCACATATCACGTGGGCCAGAAACTTAGCACCCTCTCCCCACCCCCGCACCCTGCAGATAGCTCCGAACATGCTTCTTCCGATGTGTAGTGGCTCATCTCTGCTTGCCGTGTCACACGCTCCTCAGGGAGGCATCCCAGGCTTCCTCAGCTCCATCACAAATCTGGGCTTAAGACACACATTTGGCCAATTGCCCTTCCTTCCTCTGCCTTCATGGTTTTCCTGATTCACTCCACTGAGTTTCAGCACCATGCCTGCAAATGCTTCTCCTCTGACCCTCCAAGGACTGTTGTGTCCCTCATACCCCTTCCCCCAGTCTGTTCATAGTCCTCCCTCCACACCACCTGTCTAAATAGTGTGGCTTTTTTTTTTTTTTTTTTTTTTTTTTGTCCTGGCTGTCCTGGAACTCACTCTGTAGATAAGGCTGGCCTCGAACTCAGAAATTCACCTGCCTCTGCCTCCCAAGTGCTGGGATTAAAGGCATGTGCCACCACCACCCGGCTAGTATGGCTTTTTTACTCACTGCAGTCCTGCCTGTCTGAGGACTTAGTCCCATGGAGGTATGAGCCGCACAGAACCCATGTGTTTGGATTCTGGTTCTGCTCCTTCCTGTGTGGCCTTGGGGAGTCGGCATTGGCTTGGGCCTTGTGTTGGAGATAATTACTTCATTTGCAGTATAGAGAAATACTGATAGATCAATAGCTCTCTTCCATCCCTCCCCACAGAAGGGGACATTGGGCAGTGTCTAGAGACACTTTTGACTGTCACCGCTTGTGACTGCGATGGCGTCTTATCCTGCAAAACACTGGGAGGCACCACAGAAGGTATCACCCAGCCCTAAATGTCACTGTGGCATGGTCGAAAGGTAAGGTGTGGAGGAAGCAATACAGAACTGTGATCCAGGTCCTTCAGGACACCCATTTTACAGCTGCACTACATGAACGGCCATCCTTAAATGCTCCCAGCATTGACTACAACTCCCAGGAGAGAAACTACAGCCTAGCACAGTAACTGTGTGTAGGAAATGAAGGAGGAAACAGGACAAGGGGAATAGTCTTATTTCTAGAGGTCTGTGGGCAGGAAGTTGATGGGTTCAAGAGGTGGAGGCTCCTAGGTTGGCATCGAGAAGGAAGATGCTCTCCTGTGGAATCTTAGTGGGAAAGGAGACTAAGGTGGGGGAGCTGGGGCCAGGGTGTGGTGGCAGTGCTCTCCTCAGTTAATAGTCAGGGCACTTTTGTTTCTGGCTGTGATTCATGGTGCCACGGCGAGGTATGATTCAGGCTGTAGGGCTTGACCACGGTAAGCCACCGAACGACTGTTTCAGTAATAACACCGCACTTTTATGTCTCTCCTTTCATCGCAGATCTCAAAGCGCCCTGCAAACATTAATTAGTGCTCTCAACGTTCCAGGAGCGGCAGGGTGCAAGCATCGTTCTGGCCGCTTGGTGGAGAACGTAAACTGAGCCAAGGCAGCTACAGCCTGTAAGTGCTTGGTTTGAGGGTAGGTCACAGAAAAGAAGCAGAGGTCTGATGGCCCCCTCCCCAGCTGTGATGCCTCTGCCCTCCTCCTCGGGCTCTCTCTCTGGGACACTTTGACTAGATCCAGAATAGTCTCCTGGTTTCCTACTAGGGTAGGGATGGCGGGAAAATAGGGAGGGAATCAGGGCAGCTCAGGCTGTGGTACAGAGGTGAAAGGTAGGCAAGCCCTGATTCTCAGTCACCACCTTCATGGTTGTCACAGCTCAGGGACAAACCCTGCACACACCCTGGAGCACCAGCGTAGGTACAGAAGATGTCTTCAGAGGGACATGAAATGCTACTTTTAGAAGAGATATGGTGGAGGAAACTATATTCTTCCTAGGAACTTAAATGCCTTTTTCAAAATGTTAGCAATTGCACTGGATGGAACGTCCGAGTATTCCTCATAATGTTCTTGCATATTTTCTCTAAAATTAGAGTTATTTCTGTATACAAAGTTTAGAATGTGGGGGAGGGATTCAAGGGGAGGGGAGAACAGGGAGAGGGATGGGGGAGGGAGGAGGAAGGTCACAGAGAGTTCGACTTCAGTCACACCTGAGCTGGTGCCTAAAGCAAGTGCTGGGTCCCAGACACTCAGAAACCCACTGAGGTGGCAGAAAACCCCTTTCCAGTGTGCCACACAGGACACAGAGAACCCGAAGGAGATGGGGAAGGAGAGGAAAAGAAGAAACTTATTTTCAAGTGCAGTCGAAGGACGCCCCTTCAACTTGGACGCAATTCCTTGATGATGCTCCCAGAGGCGCCCCGCCCAACAGGCCGACACTGCCCCCTGCGGTGACTCACGAGGGGCTGTTTAAATGACAGGGAGGACCCAGAAGGCTCTCACTCATGCTGCAGTCTTGAGCCGGTCGGGTCCTCCTCCTCTCCTCGCCGCCTCCCTCTTGTTGACCTGGCAGCCGCGTGGAGCTGCTGGTAAGTGGGTGCCCGCCCTCCCCTCCTGGCCGCATCCCACATCCTGGCTGACCATAGGATCCCGAGAGAGACTCTACAAGGGGCAGGGCTGGCACGTGCCTGGGATGCTCTGAGGACCTGGACAGGTCCAGCCTGCACAGGAGCGGGGTGATCCTGCCCTGACTGCTCTGGTCCCAGAGCCTAGCTGTGAATCTTGGTGTCCTGTTGGCTTTCTTTGTCTTTATGGTCTATGAAGTCAGCCTGGGATTGCAGCGGGGAGAGCTTTTGACCTGCAGGAAATTAGTTGAAAGTTGACTGAAGCACCGGATTTACCTACTCCGGGAGACCAGATCCACAAAGGCAGGAGTTTCTCTAAAGTTCTGACTGTTGGAACCTGTCTCATTTCCATGGAGCCTCCAGAGGTGGCCGCTTATAGGGTGGGTTGGGTACCCTGCACGTGGGTCTGTCCAGGATGGTGAACTTTGATTCACAAGGTTTCCGCCTGGAAGGAATCAGCCCTCTACTTGTCACAGATTTATAGTTGTTACCTGCTGGACTCCGGCGGAAGTGCAGTCCCTAGTTAGGACTGCGAATCTGGAACCCAGCTGAGGTTTTAGATGTCTAGGTTCTAACTCTTTGTGTAGCTTAGATGATCCCATTCTGGTCATCTAGATGTGTCACAGGGTCAGGAGAGCTGGTGACCTTGGGAAGGAGAGGCGGGAGATTGGTTTGTGATGATAATCAGGTGTCGTTATGTATGTATGCATGTATGTATGTTTGTATGTATGTCTGTGATGTATGCATGTATGTTTGTATGTATGCATGTGTATGTTATGTATGTACTGTGTGTGCATGTATGTATGTATGTATGTTATGTATGTATGAATGTATGTACTATGCATGTTTATTTGTATGTATTTTGGTGCTGAGGATCAAACTCAGGACCTCAAGCGTGCTAAACAAGCAGTCCACTACTTAGCTATAGCCACAGCTGCCTGGGCGAGTTTGTTTTGTTTTGATTTAAGACAAGGTCCCACTATATAGACCAGGCTGGCCCTGAACTCACAGAGATCCTACCACCCTGCTTCCCGAGTGCTAGGATTAAAGGCATGCACCACCACACACAAACTGGGTGGATTGATCTCACCTGTGTCTTTGCTCAAAACGCAGAGGACCCAGCTGTGGAAAAGGAGAGCCCTCTGGACCTTCCAACCTGAGCGGCTCTACCTTTATGCACTACTCTAGGGCTGGCCGTGGCTCCTGAGATAACACAAGAACTCGAGGTGCTGAGCATTGCCTGCCACACGCCGGCTTCTACCTCAGGATACCTAGTTGGCATTACCCATTGCAGGCAGCTCTCGGATATGTGGGTGTCCCTGCTCCGTAACTTGGAAATTCCTTAACCAAGTCTTCTCTTTTTCTGCATCGCCTGAACATCTGGAGTAAATTCAGGACCAGACAGTTCAATTTGCCTGTGGTCATGAGTCAGCCGCTGCTCTCAGCAGCAACTGTGATGGGGAAGGCATGTGAGAGGGTCTCGGCCAGGAAGAGCTTCGAAGACCCCGCAGCAAAGATAAGGAAGTTCCTCCCGGGGCTGGGGGACTCTGCCCAGGTTAGCCCAGGTTAGGTCCGTAAATTGAGGGATGTGAAGCGTGAAGTGGAAGCCGGTCTAAAAGTGCAGAGATGAGAGAGAGGAGACACGCTGCCCAGGCTTTGTCCTGCCAGCAAACACACTAGTAGGCTGTGATTGCAGAAGGCAATTTTCTTCCCTGTCTCCCGACTTCAGGAGAACCCCTGAAGCTGCGGGTTCCATGCCTGCCTCGGCTGTGGGACGGACACAGGACTGAACAGAGAGACCACACCGTTTCTGTTTCAGACCATAGGCGCTCCATTGTGAAGAAGTGGTTGGTCTCTGTGGACTGGGGCTTCTTAGGAAAGTCCCCACTTCAGAACTCCTGCTGTTGTGCTGGGCAGTTGAAGCTCTTACAGCTCTAGCAAATTATAGCCCTCTGCAGGAAGCCAGGCTAGGCCTGCTAGCCCCGGGCTTGGGAGGGATCCCATAGGGGTCTGGGGAGGAGCTGCTTTTTTTCTTATTCATTCTCTTTTTAAAAAACAAAACAAGGAACGGTATTTTGGCTATGAAGGCCCAAGAGGATGAGTTTGTGAAGGTCTTGTCCTGGGATTCGAGGGTGCTTTGTGTCTGGGTTAGAGTAGTCCTAATTCATGGGCTGTGTTTACCAGGCTCAAACCTCCTGGTGCTCCCCGACACACCCCACACCCACCCTTCTGAACCTGCTCTCCCATCTTGCAGGTTACTCCTGTGACCCTAAACAACACACCACCAGAGCAGCCTCAGAGGGTAAAGCCGCCCCGCAGAATGAGTTGGGGGAGGACTTGGGCGTAGCTCAAAAAGCCGGGTAGGTGGAGGGTGATTATATATGAGCCAATCAGGCTAGGGGAGAGGCAGGGCTGGCTCCTCCCCCTCCTCCACCAACTGAGGGGGTAGCTGAGACAGAGAGAGAGACACAGCTCTGTAATAGCCTTCTAATGAGGTTCAGAGGTCCGCCAGGCTCAGAGTTAAGTCTTCAAGTTGCCTGGGTGAGTCCCCTACTCTCTACGGACCGGTCAACTCCCAATCTACAAAACAGCCAAATGGTCTAGGAGATGACTTCAAAAGGCTCTGTCTGGTGCTCATGGTGTCCTGGATTCCATGAGCTGTATCTGGGAGCAGTTTATAGGTTCGCGTAGAGCCATCTGCAGATTCCAGCTGGGAGGGGCGAGCTCAGAGATGCTCCAGGAGGTGAAGCTACCCTCAGCCTCCGGTATTCCTGTTCCTTCTCTGTTCTTGGTAGGAAATGACACATGATGTGAGCAAGGGTTCCCAGGTAGTCTGGACCACATTTGAGGTACTTCTGAGAGTGGTCTGTGGACACTTGAATAGGGAGTCTCTATGTGTGTTAGTCTAACCCTCAGCCCAACCTAGAAGTTGGAAGCTCTGTGGGTGGAGCCTCCGGAGAGCCAATTTTGCTCAACAACAAAGCAGTAATAATAGCCCCTTGCTTTTATGGAAAGCCACTTTGTTCCCAGAACCAGTCTCAGTGTGTTGCATGCATTAGGTCACTTCACAGACACAGCAGCGGTGCTAAGAAATCAGATCTAGTCAACAAGGTTCTCAGGCCAGTGTGTGTGTGTATGAGAGTTTGTATGTTAGTGTGTGTATATGTATGAGAGAGTTTATATCTATGTTAGTGTGTATGTGTGTGTGAGAGAGAGAGAAAGAGAGAGAAAGGGAGAGAGAGGGAGTGTGTGTGTGTATATGTGTGTGAGAGAGAGTTTATGTGTATGCGAGAGTGTGTGTATGATAGTGTGTGTAGTGTGTGTGAGTGTGCATGTGTCAGTGTGAGTGTGAATGTGTGTGTCAGTGTGAGTGTATGTATGAGAGAGAAATAAGAGATGTTTATACACTGAGGTCTGAATTGCATCCATGTTTAGCTTCTCTGACCTCTTCGAATGTGCACCAAAGAGAAGCTAATCTGAACATAGTACTAGGTGGGAATGGGGAGGCAGCCCCCAGCCTGGCCTCTCTTGGGTGGCCTGGAGTCCATCTCACTTGAGAAGGGGCCTTGATTAGGAAGCCATTCTCGGAGTGTCACAGGCATCGGGTGAGATCTTCTTTGAGGGCCATAGTTCCTTTAGGCTCCGTGGGTCTTGGTCTGTGTGAAGATAGAGTGATTAACTCATGGGATTTCCCTGCCAGGGAAACTTCTGAAACAAGCAAGCTTGAAAGTAGGATTTTCAAGTCTCAGCATGCAAGTGGGGCCTAGCCGGGTGGCTCTTCGTGAGGAAGAGAGGATGGGAGAAAGGTAAGCCTTTGGTCTAGGTTCTGTTGCCTCCAGCTGAAGCACACTAGTGCTATAAGGCCATCGGAAGCTTTTACAGAAGGGGAAACTGAGGCCTACAGAATTTACCTAAACTCAGACTGCTAATGTCAAGGCCAGACTAGAGTAAGGGTCTCCATGGCCCTCTCTAGAGTCTCAGTTTGTGGCACTGAAATGAAGAGTCTCTTTCCAGGGAACACTGTGTGTAGTTAACATGAACGATGGGCTAGTCCAAGAGGGCCCCAGCTCCCAACCAGCAAAGCCCAGGGCTTCAAGACTAATTATGTATTCACCTGTGAGTCACAGGGTGTTTCCACAAAGAGACCCACAGCCAGAGCCCTTGTTCAAGTGTTTCCACTCCTGGGGAGGGGCCGCGTCCATGTGTTGGGGGGAGCCGTCTGTCTTTCTGTCTGTCTGCCAGTTCTCTGACTATATGGATCTGACTGTCGCCAGGTACACCCCTTCCCCAGTGGTTGGCTGACATGATTGAGGACGCTCTGTGCCTGGAGGAGGAAGCTATAATTAGGGCAGCTTTGAGGGCCTTTAACTGCCATTGTCACGGCTACCAAGCGGCACTGGGCAGCGTGGGCTATTATGCCACCCTATGCTGGCTCTTCCAGGCCGAGGGCCGTGGCCCGCAGCACTGCCAAGAGTTCAAGGCCTAGCCCCAGGGCTGCTTTGGGTGCTCCCAACTTGCAGAACCAGAGTATCTTTGTGGTGCTCCTGACAGAGGTCAAGAGCAGGCAGGGGTGGGCACGGGGGAGGGGGGCGGGGAGCGCCAGCTGCCACAACCACTGGAAAACAGGAAGCAGCTGCATGCAACGCTGGGTGGGCTCTGCAGACAGGGAGGGTTTATAAAAAGACCTTGGTGATTCTTGCTGAGTGTGGTCCATTTTAGACGACAATGCCTGTTTCCACGGGGAGTTACCACTGTGGTCTTCCCCGCAGGCTTCAAGTGCCCTGCCAGAACTCAGAGTCTTCTCAGGGCTGGCCTGATACCCCTGCGTAGCTGGGGAGATGGTGCTCATGGGAGCTCCTTCCTACAGCAAGAGACAACAGGTGACGGGCACGTAATCGCTCTCCATTACTTGGGTTTTGACAGCATCCTTGGAACCGAGCAAATTAAGTATTTATGAAAAATAAGTAGTCCAGACAGCCCCGGGAACAGTTGAGCTTCAGCCAGGGGTGCGTCTCATACACATCTATCTAGGGGAATGGATGCAAGTCCTGACTGACTGCTCAGCCTCCTGGGACATGAAGGATTCTCACTTCCCCTCACTGGGCCTCAGCCATAGAACCTGACATCATCTTAGCCATGGGCTAGACAGCCATGGTCTTCTCCACATCTCATTAATCTAAAAGTGCTCAGCTGTGTTTGAACATGGGACCTTGCTGTCTCTGTGAGACTGTGCACGCCAAGCGTGCGCTGACCTCTACAGTGCCATGATCGTGGCACACTAGTGTTGCCCTCTGGATCTGCATTGCATTGCTATCCCACGGTGGCTTTTCATCCTCTGGAAAGGCTTCTGGATTCTCTGTCGGTTCTCCTGGTATTCATCTGCAAGGCCCGTGGATGCTCAGACATTCTAGTCTCTTTGCCCTTACACCATCTTCTCAGAGTTCTTTAAGAAGCCAGTTCGTCATCGGCCTTGAAGTTCAGAGTGGAGCTGAGCAGGACACAGAAGGATGTGGGCTGATCAGGGGAGTGTAGAGTCAGGCTGCCCCCACCCCACACACACACTCTGTATCACATTAACTTCCGTAGCACGGTTGTTTTTTTGTTGTTGTTGTTTTGTTTTTTTTTTTTTTTTTTTTTTTTTTTTTTTTTGTTACCACCAATAAGAAGCCTTGCATTTTGGACACTGAGCCATTTTTTCCCCTGGGCAGTCCTTGTGTGCATGTGTTTGTCTAGGATGTGCCCTTGTACCTGTGGGGTGCACATGTGGAGGCCAGAGGTCAATTTCAGCGGTCTTCCTCATTGTGTACCACCTTATTTTATTTTTTTTTTGGGGGGGGGCGCTGTTTCAAGACAGGGTTTCTCTGTGTAGCCCTGGCTGTCCTGGAACTTACTCTGTAGACCAGGCTGGCCTCGAACTCAGAAATCCGCCTGTCTCTGCTGGGGTTAAAGGCGTGCACCACCACCGCCCGGCCCATCTTGGTTTTTGAGATAAAGTCTCTCACTGACCCTAGAACTCCTCCATTCAGCTAGTCCAGCTTGCCAGCTAGCGAGCTCCCAGAATCCATCTGTCTCCACTCACCCCACACCAGACCGACTGAACTCTGTGTACCCAGACTCTTTTTTCCCCCTCAACTTTGGGGATGGGGGGCAAGGTCTCACTCTGTAGCTCAGGCTAGCGTCAGACTTCCAAGGATCCTCTTGCCTCAGCCTCCCAAGTAAGCATTACAGGCATGAGCCTGCTATGCCTGACTCTGTATGGATGTTTTCTCTCTTTCTGGACCGGACTTGCCGTTTAAATGTGGTCCTCAGCTTTACCTGCCTCCTATTCTTTTGCCATGGGACTGGAGTGCGTGGGTATGGTGTTCTTTTCTCTTTCTCCATAGTTATATATACTTAGGCAAGTCCTTCATGAAAGCTCAACAGGCCAGGGCTAAGAAGGGATAGGAATGAAGGAAAAGTTGAGGTTTGTGTGGGTGGGAGACAGGTAGGGTCTTTCAGAACTGCTTGTTTGTTGGGGGATGGAGGAGGGGTAAAGGAAACCCAGGCCAGGTTGAAGTGTCAGGATCAGGACCCCATGATCTCCGGGTATCTAGAGGTGTAGAGTGTCCCACCACATCCCCTGTGGGTGCCTTGACTGCCCGCTGACCCCCTGCCTTTACTCAGCAGCTTCACCCGTTATGAGAGGGACTGCACAGCACTCAAAGTCCTCACCTAACAGCCTGGAGACTGAATCCTAAGACTGAGGCCTCAGTTTCCCTGCTTCTTGCTTCCCTATAAAACCACAAGAGGTGGCAACTCCTCAGGCCCGGGGGGGTTACAGGCTGAACTGTGGGCAGAGATCATTAACACTCATGCCAATACACAAAAATCCTTAGTCCCTTGACTAAGAGTGCCAGACTAGAGACATGCTGAGGACTTCCTGCCTTCGGGGACCTATGAGTGTATGCTCTGGGTAAGCTGGGAACAGGGACAAGAATTAATATAGTCGTGCATAGGATGCCTTGGAGTCTATTTTCCCACCTAACCCACACGGCAGCCTCAAGAGAAAAAGAGGTCATTTTAGCAGATGAGGAAGCTGAGGTCAGAAGCCTGAGAACTCGCATTCAAAACCAAACATCACCTTAAATATCCACATAGGGAACAAGGCCCGAGGGTCTGTATCTATCATTGCCATAGGTGACTTCAAATGCCAAGTCTTTGGTGTATTTAGCTCCTTTGTCTAAGGAGACATCTGGACTCACTTATACCCTTCAGCTTAAAGTGTGTTTGTGTTCTCAGAGATTTACTCCAGGCCACCCAGTGTCTCTCTGTGGGAACGAAGACTCACGCCACAAGCCAGCCCCTAGGCATTGGCTGAGGCCCTGCCACCTCTTCCAGACAGAGAGAGTGTGGTGCAGACCGTGGCTTCTTATTAGTCCAGATGAAGCCCATGTGGACAGGGCGGTGATGGTGGCCATGGGCTGGTGGGGAGGGCAGGAGAGAGGGTAGAGAGAGATGTTTGCCCTTACTGTTCCCTCCCTCCTACCCTTCACTGCCCCTCCCTGTAGTCTGAAGCTACTTTCCACATTTTGAGAGCTGCAGAAGGTATAAGACACAGTTCTTCAGGGAGCATCGTTGAAGAAGGGGGCAGAAAGATTGTAAGAGACATAACGTAGGGGAGTTCACTACAACGGTGGCCGCCCGCATAAGGCTTGCCCAACATTAAGCCAGTCAACAGTCCAACATGGATGGGGGAGTGGCCTGTGAGCCACCACCCCTGGCAGGAGCTGCTTGAAAACTGATGGAGCTAAGGGAGAGACAGGCAGTTTTATTTAACAGTGCAGCCCCTGGTAGGTAGACTATGCACCAGTGGATGGAGCATACATGCACCCATGTGTATCTGTCAGCACAAACAGGACTCAGTGTATATATATATATATATATATATATATATATATATATACACATATATGTGTGTATATATGTATACATATATATATAAATGCACACATATATATACACATATAACACGTGTATATATATTAACACACATATACATAACTATATACATATACATACACACATATATATATTAAATGAGTTGGATGGAATTTATGAAATTCTCAGACTTAATTAAAAATATATTTTTAGCCAGGCAGTGGTGGTGCATACCTTTGATCTCAGCACTTGGGAGGCAGAGGCAGACAGATTTCTGAGTTTGAGGCCAGCCTGGTCTACAGAGTGAGTTCCAAGACAGCCAGGGCTATGCAGAGAAACTCTGCCACAAAACAAAACATATATATGTACATATATATATATGTGTGTGTGTGTGTGTATACATGTATATGTGTATATGTGTGTATATATACACACATATATGTACATATATACATATATATATGATACGGCTTTTAATCTTATATATTAATCATATATGTGTATATATGTGTATATATATATACCCACTCACACACACACACACATATATATATACAGCTTTTAATCTTAGCAACCTATCGGATTGTAAGATAACACCCTTCAAAAGCTTGCTAACTACGGAATGAGATAATTAGATGCCACCTAAGGCTGGCTGCTTCATGGCAATAGAAGAGGTTAGGGTTGTCACTTGTATAATGGGGTGACTAGTACCCATAGACCACGTCTAGAGAAATTCTCAATGATAGCCGGACTTGAACTTAACCTAGAAGCATGAGGAAGATTCGAATGAGCTTGCGGAGCCTTCCAGGCGAGGCGATTGCTTGGGCAGAAGTAGAAAGGGGCTCTCTGGCCAAAAGTGGAGAGAGCTTTGAGTTAGGTGCATAAGGGTGGGGCTCGAAGCCACAACTGAAGCTGAAGGTTGGTGGTGGGTGAGGTAACAGTGACTCACATCTCTCTCCTTCTCTCTCTCTCCACACAGACCATGCCTCTGAAACATTATCTCCTTTTGCTGGTGGGCTGCCAGGCCTGGGCTATAGGTTTGGCCTACTATGGCTGCCCCAGTGAATGTACCTGTTCCAGGGCCTCCCAGGTAGAGTGCACAGGGGCACGAATTGTGGCGGTGCCTACCCCTCTGCCTTGGAACGCGATGAGCCTGCAGATCGTTGACACGCACATCACTGAACTCCCCGAGGACATGTTCCTCAACATTTCAGCCCTGGTTGCCCTGAAGATGGAGAAGAACGAGCTGACAAACATCATGCCAGGTGCCTTCCGCAATCTGGGCTCGCTACGCTACCTCAGCCTTGCTAACAACAGACTAAGGATGCTGCCTGTTAGGGTCTTCCAAGATGTAAACAATCTGGAGTCCCTCCTGCTGTCCAATAACCAGCTGGTACAGATACAGCCAGCCCAGTTCTCCCAGTGCAGTAATCTTAAGGAACTCCACTTGCAGGGCAACAATCTGAAATACATCCCTGAGGGAGCCTTTGACCACCTGGTGGGACTCACCAAACTCAACCTGGGCCAGAACAGCTTCACCGACGTATCTCCTAGGGTCTTTTTGCATCTAGGCAACCTCCAGGTGCTCCGGCTCCATGAGAACAGGCTTTCAGACATCCCCATGGGCACTTTTGATGCACTTGGCAACCTGCAGGAGCTGGCCCTCCAAGAGAACCAGATTGGCACACTCTCCCCTGGCTTGTTCCACAATAACCATAACCTCCAGAGACTGTATTTGTCCAACAACCATATCTCGCAGCTGCCCCCTGGCATCTTCATGCAGCTGCCCCAACTTAACAAGCTCACACTCTTTGGGAACTCCCTAAAGGAGATTTCTCCGGGGGTCTTTGGGCCCATGCCCAGCCTGAGGGAGCTTTGGCTCTACAACAACCACATTACTTCCCTCCCCGACAACACCTTCAACCACCTGAACCAGTTGCAGGTTCTGGTTCTTAGTCACAACCAACTCAGACACATCTCCCCAGGAGCCTTCAATGGGCTGACAAATCTCCGAGAACTGTCCCTCCACACCAACGCTCTACAGGACCTGGATGAGAATGTCTTCCGATCACTGGCCAATCTGAAGAACATCTCACTCCAGAATAACCGCCTTCGACAGCTCCCTGGCAGCATCTTTGCCAACGTCAATGGTCTCACGACCATCCAGCTGCAAAACAACAATCTAGAGAACTTGCCTTTGGGCATCTTTGATCACTTAGGGAACCTGTGTGAGCTTCGTCTCTATGACAACCCTTGGAGATGTGACTCAAACATCCTCCCACTTCATAACTGGCTCCTTCTCAAC
The DNA here is from genome assembly GCF_008632895.1 of Mastomys coucha. Classification (NCBI taxonomy): domain Eukaryota; kingdom Metazoa; phylum Chordata; class Mammalia; order Rodentia; family Muridae; genus Mastomys; species Mastomys coucha. The sequence goes on along the minus strand of NW_022196894.1, from coordinate 27,856,479 downwards.
AGGGCCAGGTTGGGGACAGACACTCTTCCAGTATGTTCTAGTCCCGCCAACGTCCGAGGCCAGTCTCTTGTCATCATCAATATCAATGTCCCTGGACCCAGTGTCCAGGGCCCAGAAATGCCTGAAGTATCTAGCTACCCAGATACATCCAGCTATCCTGACACCACATCCATTTCTTCTACCACAGAGATCACCAGGGCCGTTGATGATGACTACACCTATCTAACCACCGTTGAAACCACTGATGACCGCAATACATGGGGCATGACGGATGCCCAGAGTGGGCTGGCCATTGCTGCCATTGTGATCGGCATCATAGCTTTGGCCTGTTCCCTAGCTGCCTGCATCTGCTGCTGCTGCTGTAAAAAGAGGAGCCAGGCAGTCCTGATGCAGATGAAAGCTCCCAATGAGTGCTAGGGAGGCGGGCTCGAACAGGGCTGGGGTGGGGAGACAGAGGATCTGAGAAGGTGATCATTCAGCTTCCAAACCTGGGTCCACACAGCCAGGCTCTGGTGGCCCCAGAGGAAATGTGCCCCATCTTGTCCTGTGGCCCTGAGTCTTCTATAGAGAAGCAGGCATTTCAGGACCTTCTATTCCCAGAGGATCTTAATTGGTCATTTTTTTTTTAAAATAAAAAGCAAGAGAGAGAGAGAGAGAGAGAGAGAGAGAGAGAGAGAGAGAGAGAGAGAAAGAGAGAGAGAGAAAAACCAACCAACCCAGGGGTCTCTAGGTCAGTGCTTAGGCAGCTTTCAGAGGGGCCCTCTGCCAAATCCTCACTACTTCAAAGAACCAGCGTCCCGGTGCCCAGCCCTTCCAGCCTCTGTAGACTTAATGATGACAAGGCCTGCTCACATGGTGAGATAGTTCTCTGCCGGCACAGCCGTGCCTCAAAGTATTATATATGCTGCTTTCTTTCTCCCCTTTGTTTCTCTCTCTCTCTCTCTTTCCTGTGCTGTGGCGTGACTCTGTCTCTTCAAGTGATGTCTCTCTTTGTTTATCTGCTATGAAGGCAGTCTATGTTCTCTCTGTGAGAAGGCCTAAATCTTTTAGCTTGGAGGGTGTTCTGTAAGACAGAAAGACACCTGTGCCATCTGATCCTAGGCGGAGTTTTCTTCAGCATCTACTGCACCACGTTCAGCCTTTCAGAGAAGAAGGTTTAAAGCCTCAAGCTTTCCTTCAAGCTTAGCCCTTTATGGTATAAAATCACGCCGAATGGCTAAGTTCTCAAAACACGAAAATCAGCTCACTGAAACTACCTGAAGAATGCTGCCTGCTGCCTGGGGTCCTTGCATGCCCCGCTGCCCTTGCCTGTTCTGATTTTGTATTGAAGCATCACATACATACCGAAAGAGGGAGTGAGATAATGGACAGCCCTGCAAATTCTCATGATATGAATAGACACCCGTGTGAATGGCATGATGCCAAGAAATGATATCACAGCGATCCCCCACTCCAAGCTTGTTCTGGGGGATTTCTGGGGATGCTAGAGAGTTTCTAGCTTCCCCCATGGGCTTGGGAAGGATTCTTACCACCTCCCCTACCTCTCCATGGGAAGGAAGCCTTTGCATAGGCCCAGCTGTTAGGAGTAAAAGAGATGTAGGTGCAGTCAGGACAAGAAGCAGCCACATCGGCCAGATCAGAAGCATAGAAACTGCAGTGGCCAGCGCAAGCACTTCTTCCCTGCCAGCGAGCCCTGTGCTGCTCATTGGCAGCCCCTCTACTCATCCTTTTATGGGCATTATATGCCCGTATCTGTTTCTAATTTTTGTTCTTCACTTGGAGGGAAGCAAAATTGCTCAGAGATGAGATCTTCCAGCTGAACGACCAAGTGTAATGGAAACCAGGAATCGGTCTATACTGTGGTCAAATTCTCCATCCGCATTAGTCAGCTGTAGCTAGACTAGCGTGTTTACAGACGGCAGATATCAGGGCACGCTGGCAGGTTACACGAGGGCATGGGGTGCTCTGCAAAACCTTCTGCCTGGGGTATGGTTGTGAACTCAATGGTTTAGTTTAGAGTTTTCTCTTTGGGTGGCAGTCACAATACATCTGCCTTGTCTCTGTTTCCTGCTACAAACATATCTACTTCTGCACATTAAGCAGCTCTGATAAGACAACACAGCTTTCTCAGGACAAGTGATATACCTGTGCAGAAGTAAAAGCTGAGAAACAAGCAGACATGGTGGCTCATGCCTTGAGTGAGTTCAAGAGTAGCCTGATCTACAAAGCAAGTGCCAGGATGGCCAGGGCTATGTAGACAGACCCTCCCTCAAAAACAACACAGGGAAACAAAGAATTTCAGGTTTCCCTATCAGTGAGGGAAGGACCCCAACTGAGCACAGGGATTTGGAGATCTATCTCCAACCTGAGGCGATGCTCATAAGGCAAATCAGGAACCCCTCTGGATCTTGGCAACAGGAAGCTTACAGTATGTCCAGACTGCCCCTCCAGATTGCTGACAGAATACTTCATAAGGAATGCTTGTGAGAACCAGCACACTTGATGGCCCAGGGAAGCTGATGTCAGTCAAAAGACATCATCTTTCCAAGGCCTATCTGGGTCTCCAAAATGTTTGCAAAGTATCTATAGCAACTGGTATGCACGAACCAAGGCTGTCTGCAGCCCCAGAGAGTGTGAGCTTGGTTCTGCTGACTGTGGCTTGCTGGTAGGTCCTGGGGTGAAGAGAAGGAGCTGGGCCTGCTTTACTACAGATGGAAGCTTGACACAGTACCGTGCTCCCAGAACTATCAGGTGCTCTTTGTGAGCTATGTCCAGCCTCAGTGGGCTAGCGATGAAGAAAGGAAGCATCTATAGTAGCCAGTGTTTCCTGCCAATCGTAACCTGGAAACACTGGCTGCTTCTGACATTGGCCATGACAGTGATGTACCTCACTGGCTCAAAGGCTGGCCTGAGGACAGCTGTCTTCTAATGACCTGCCCAGGAGTTCACAAGCAGTGAGCAAAGTGCACAATTCCACCAAATCACATCTTCTAGTCAGGGAAAGAGTTACCAGGAACACTGGGTGGAGGGTCCTTTCCAATAGGGTAATCCATTTCGCTCAGTTCTTGGGCTGGAATGAGCTCTGTGGTCCCTAGAAGTCTGTGATAGGGTGCAGAGTTCAATCCACCCGACCCATCTGTTCATTGCTGTCTTGACTACCACCCCAGCCTTTGTGTAGAGTGGGAAGAACAGTTGATTCTGGAAGGCTAATAAAGGCCAGCTTGAACCAGCATGTTAACAGATGTTCGGGGCCTGGGTGTCCTTCAAAGCTCTTGATGCGCATTCTCCTAACCCTCTCGGCACCTTGTGAAATTTGTTCCACCATTATCTTTTGTGTCAGGGTCTTTTCTGCACAACGCCCAACAGACAGTCCCTGGAGAGGCTTCATGGTCTGTCTAGGGCTTTCATGAGGAGACTGTAAGAAACAGGTTGTAGTATAGTTCCAGTTGGGTTCTTAGAGCTTCTCTCCCATAGCCACACAGTTCCCACAGGCATATCCAGATGGTGGAGTGGAACTGTGGAAGCCAGTTCCAGCCTTGGGAGAACATGAAGAACAGGCTGATAGCCTGAGTCGGGAAGCAGGGCTTGCGTGTGTCCTAGTAAACTTAGCTATAAACTACTTAAAGATTCGTCCCCAGCCTCTTCAGTCAGAACCAGATGAGGCTGTGGAAGAGAATCTGGCTGTTGCTGATCTCAGGAGGGAAGCCATTAGTGTTGTTCGATAGAGTGTGCAGCAGGTACACTTCCATGTGGAGTCACACCCAGCCAGGGCCCTTCTCCTAAGAAGAGAGTGTTCTTGCCTTCCATTGTCTTCGCTCTGCCTTCTAGAATGATCATGCTTGACTTACTAGATAGTCTCTGCAAATAGTCCCAGTTGCTTGGCGGTACATATAGAGATTTCTAGGCTCCTGGGGTTCTATAGAATGTGAACCCTGGTGGTCAGGTTTAGGGGAATCTGTCCTTTGCTAGATGCTGCTTGTAACAGATTTGGTGTACAGGATCAACAATAAACAGTATATGAAAGGTGAGTGTGTTCTCTGTGGACATCTTGGTATGCGGGTCTCATGCCTGTGTATGTCACTCTTGCCACCTAGATTAAGGCTGACCTGGATGGATGGCTCCTCACAAACAGTTGATCTTGGGTGGAAAGCAAGCCTTTGGGGAAAAATGTGGCTAGCAGGGACTTTAAGAATAGGTTTGGCAGGACTGACAAATGAAAATGTGAACTCAAGACAAAATGAATTTCTCAGAGTCACCTTGTGAACTGGCCTTCCTCCCCTAATCACCCAGAGTCCACTGAGACAGGCTTCTGGAATTCCAGATTGATGGGGAGAGGGTTTGAAGTTGGATGCTTATTTCCTAGAGGGATCCTTGAAGCTCTTGATGCAAATATCCCTCCACAGTGCATACACATATGTATGTGCACATGTCTGCACTCTTGGACACACATGGATGGACAGACACACATACAAACAAGCACACACACACACACAAACACACACACACACATACTTCCCTGGTGCCTCCTATGGGAGAGAACATAGGGATTTGTAAAGATCAAATTACTTGTATTGCGATTAATAATTGAAAAGCCAGAATTCAAATTCTGCTCTGGCACCCAGACTCCTCTTCTTTGCCCTGACACCTTGACAAGTGGGACCTGGTGTATTCCTTGAGGAGCCAAGGCCCTGAGCACACAGGATACATAGCTGCTCTCAAACCTGGGTGTGAGTCTCCCAAGAGATGCGAGTCCCATGCCCTGCCATTCCTCCAGGCCACCATCCTGCCTTTGACAGGCCAGGCGCCACCCAGGGTGGGCCTGAGTACACTAGATTCCTGGTGGTCTCCTTCTTTCTTTTGTTTGTACTGAAAGAAAATGCCTCCTATTGGTCAGTTAGACCTTTGCAGTGTGGGGTGTCCTCTGATCACATGCAAATAGGTAGTATGTCCTAGCATACTACTAAAGGTGAACAACAGTTGAATAGCCTCAGATTGCTTGGATGACAGACTCCTGGCACTGGAGTGTCACATTGCTTCTCTTGGTCATCCCTTCATGCCATATACGTCACATCATATGAATACTCGTATATAACCATACACACGTGCACACACAAAACATCCCTTACTCGACCATACTCACCACACATAGTTACTCTCATTTTTATTGGATAGAATATATCTGCGTGTATGTACGCATGCATACACAACTCCATTTACTCTCACATGCTCACCACACACACACACACCACACACACAGACACCCACGCACACCTCCATTCATAATCTCACATGCCCACTTCACAAATATATACACCCCTAACTCATGATCTCACATGTTCAGTTCACACACACAGGCAATATATATGCCCAAAAGAGGAAGTTCATTAAACAAACAAATCAGCAAACACAAGACACTGGTAAGTTTTAAGTTTCGTCTTAGAGGTGGGACTGAGTGCTGAGCAGTAGCTGGGTGACCTCTTAGCACTTTTTTTTTTTTTTTGGAGATACTTTTTAAGGGCTAGTGGGTACTTGGGGTCCCAGAGATGCCAAACCTACAGTCTCAGTGGGGTTTTAGCCCTATTAGGCATCTGTCATGGGAACCATTCAGGGTCATTTTGTAATCTTTATAGGCCTTGCCCAAGTGACCTTGGTGACATTCCTGGAACAATCAATCCCCATGAGGGGAGGAACCCTTCCCAGGACTTTGGTCAGTGTTGGGGTTGGATTCAACTGAGCACAGAACACATGAAATTCTTTTCTGTTTCCGAGGAAAAACCAGGGCATCTGGCCCCACCTGCCCAGCTCCTCACGGTAGGCCTCCTGCCTCACTCCTGGGTCTGTGGGAATGTAGGGATATCTGCCTTAGGGTCCTGACTGGGACCATAGAAAGAGACTTGTTGCTTTGGGAACAAGCAGCTGAGTCCCCTCCCCTGCAAGGATCCCTTGAGTGGATCAGCTAGTCTTGGACAGGAAGGGCCAGGGAGAACTTATGGTGGAGGATGGCTTGACCTGGCTCTCGGGGGAGCTAGGTGTGAATGGAGGCAGGCAGAGTGGTCACAGGACATGGTCCACCCTGGTTGGTGCCTGTGGTCTGACAAAATTAGCGCTGCTGTCTCTTCATCCCAGAGTGTCAGACTTAGATGACAATGTTCATATCCATCCTAGAACTAAATTGAATGTTTGTTATTTGTCAAGCACTATGCAGTCCTTTAAGCTCACTGTCTAATCGGGGACTATTTTAACCTCAAGGGCTAAGGGTTCTAATCAGCATGAGGAAATTAAGGCTTTGATAGATGGAGAATGGAACTCTTTGAGCCCACACAGCTAGTAAGTACAGTGTCTAGATTTGAACAGAGCTGGCTAGTCTGACAGAGCCAAAGTGCTTTTCCACTCCGTTTAGAGAAGAGGAGCAGTCAGAGGGAGCCACAGACATTCCATTCCTTTAGCCTGGTGCCATCGCTTTACCCAGCCCTGACCCAGGTGCTGGGATGCAGAGTTGGGAGCCAAAATACTGCAGTGGGGGACTGACCCTGGGGATTCAGTTGGGTTACAATCTACTTGAACACAGAGCAGAAGGAACCATGCTTAGCAAAGGGCACCAGTGACCTGCCAGGCGAAGGAATGACAGTCCAGGAAGGCTTGCTGGGGACTCCTACTGGTCTGGGGAGGTGGGTAGAACAGGAGCAGGCAGTGAGAGAACAGTAGGCACAGACTTCCTGCAGCATCACCGAGGGGCTGGAGGCATGGCAGAGCCAGAAAGTGGCTCCATGCCTTCTTATGTCAAAGTGCCAGGGAACCCAGCAAAGAGCCAAGCTCCCTGACCCTTGGCAATGCAGGATCTGAGCACTACAGACCGAGAAGTACTGCTGTAGGGTACTGGAGTCAGTGTCAGTGGGTGGGGTCTAGCCTCACACCTTATGGGGTGGGGCTGGGAGCCCTGGGACCTACCTGTGCCTAGTGTTTTATACAGTTACCTATGTCTTATGAAGTAGCTTTCTTCTTCACCTTAAAACAGACTCATGTTTATTATGTTAAAATATTTAAAAATGTGTATATATTTTAAGAGCAGAGCCAATATAGATTTATTAAGGAAAAGTAAGAAAGAACCAAGAGTGAGGGGGGAATCCAAGGAGAGGATGCCCTGAGGCACTTTTTTAAAAACAGAAACTTTTTTATTTATTCTTTATCAGTTCCATGCATGTGACCAGCGTATCTTGATCATCTTGATCACATCTACTCCCAAGCCCCCTTCCTCCCCTGATACCCCCAACACCCCCACTCCCAAGCCCCCTTCCGCCCCTGATACCCCCAACACCTTCACTCCCAAGCCCCCTTCCTCCCCTGATACCCCCAACACCCCCACTCCCACCTTCACGTTTTTACTGTTGTTTTTTTTTTCATTTGTTTTTTAAATAACTCACTGAGTCCAGTTAATATTGCCTGCTGGAACTTGGATTAATCCTCTGGCTTGACCTGGAGCCAGGCTTGTGTAGGCGACCATAGTGGCAGTAGGTTCATGAGGCAACAGCCGTGTCCTGTTCAGAGGTCAGCATTTCGTAGCACTTTTTCCTCTGGCTCATAAGTTCTTTCCACCCCCTTACCAAAATGTTCCTTGAGCCTCGTCTCAGGTCTATTGATACGTGGATGCTCCGTTCAGAACTGAGCACTCTACATTCATCTGTTCTCAGAACTTCCACCAGTTATGAGCCTTAGTTGCTGATCCCTGCAGAGGAGCTGTTCCTACCGAGGCTGAGGGCAGCACTAGACATATGTGTGTGTGTGTGTGTGTGTGTGTGTATGTGTGTGCATGTATATGTACATGTGTGCATATGTGTGCATGTGTATGCACATGCAGGTGTGTGTGCATGTGTATGCACATGCAGGTGTGTGTGTGTGTATGTATGTATGTGTGTATGTGTGCATGTGTATGTACATGTGTGCATGTACATGTGTGTGTGTATTTGCGTGTGCGTGTGCACATGAGTGACATTGCCTATTGAAGCCAGAAGGTGGCATTGAGTTCTTTGGAGCCAGAAGTACTGACATGGATGTAGAAACTGACCTTGGTGGAGGTGGTGGTCCTCTGCTAGAGCAGTACATGCCACCCCCAGAATATACTCTTAACCACTGAACCATCTTTCCAGCCCTATTGCTTATATTTCTTTTTTAAAAAATTTGTTTATTTATTAAGTGTGTGTATGAGTGCATTACACCACGTGCATGCAGGTACTTGACCTGCAGAAGCTAGAAGAGGGCAGCGCTTCTCCTGTGACTGCGGTCACAGGCAGTTGGGAGCCAACCCACATGGGTGCTGGGAGATGAACCCAGGTCCTCTGTAAGAGCAGTGTGTACTCTTAACCTCTGAGCCATCACTCCAGCTTCTTAGCTTCTGTTTTTTTGATAGTTTGTTGCTCTAGTCCCCTTTCAGGGCCACACTAGCAACAGTAAATCTATGCTTTAGATGTCAAGACTGTGTAGTCAGCATGGTTCTGAATTAACCAATGCAGAGGCAGAGCCTCAGAGTTTGCTTAACTGCCTGGGTCTCAAGCAGGCCTGGAGGTGGGGTGGGGTGTCAGGGAGGGCCTGTGCAAGGTACCAATCTATACTTCCTGAGGCTTTCAGCCCTTTGACTAGTTTGCTGGTTTAGAGGAAATGAGGTCAGGCCTGAGGATCAGCCAGGGGCACAGATGAGCCCAGATGCACTTCTTGCTTTCCAGGGATCTTGGAACAAGCAGTTGTATCCAGCCTGCTGGTGAAGTAGATCCCAGGTACACTGGGGTCAGACCCTGGGCTCCCAGCACCCTGGAGAGGGAGGGAGGCTTGGCTCTGTGGTGGATGACAAGTGGAACAGCTTGGGGCTCATAGAAATGTACCACCCCAGGAGCGGTGGACAGGATGAAGGCTGTTTGCCGTCAGTCAACCAAAACAATCAGATGAATAACACACACATGTCAGAATGGAGGAAAGGCCAGGTGCCCTTCATTGCTGAAGTCTGGGGTGCTGCTGTGGTCATTCACTGGCCTTTCTAGGTGCATAGCGTATGCCTTCCACAGCTGTGGCCTCTGGTGCAACCCCGCTGCTGTATCTGGAGTGGGAGTGCCCAGTGACTTGTTCTTTTGAGGGAGTGCTAGGGGACCCCTCAAAAAAGTGAGTCTGTACCTTTCTTACCACTGAGAAGGAAAAGTGTTAGGACCAGGGCTGTCGGGGAGGGATCTCTCTGCTCCACATGAAGTGAGCCCATGAGCTCATCACAGCAAACCTCTGATGACTGGTTAAACCAGAGCTGATCCTTGCCGAGCTCAGGAGAACCATGGCCACTCTCAGACCAGATCATGTAAAATATAGCCAACTCTGGGCTTCAGGCTGTCTCTGTATTTTCTCACTATAGCCTTCTGAGGACCGACCCCCCTCCCCCAGAAGGTAGTATTGTCCTCACTGTTTTAATGATGAAGTGAAGCACAGAAAGGTGACATCACTTGGCCACGGTACACAGCTATTCAGGATTTGAACCCATACTGCCTGGCTACAGTGCTCACTCTTGGTTACTCTGCAGTGGGGATGAGTCTTAGATTAGGAATGGATCATTTTCTTTTCTTTTTAAAGATTTATTTATTTATTTACTTTTATTCTTCAGACATACCAGAAGAGGGCATCAGATCCCATTACAGATGGTCGTGAGCCACCATGTGTGGTTGCTGGGAATTGAACTCAGGACCTTCAGAAGAGCAGTCGGTGCTCTTAACCGCTGAGCCATCTCTCCAGCCCCGGGATCATTTTCTTTCTGCCTCCTCATTCCATCCTTGTAGACTAAGACAAGAAGGAGCTTGTCCTAACCCTGAGAGAGCACCTTGTTCTGACCTAAGGATACCCCCAGGGACCGAGAGGGTGACAAGGTTAAGGACACATGCCTATCTGCATAGCTATCTGAAGCCTAGCCTCAGGGACCAGGCCCTGAGCTAGAGTGGATAGCTCCCTAGAGTCACTGACCCTAGATTGACCCTGCCCCAGAGGCCCACGCCCTTTGCTTACCTGTGGAACACTGAAGGCAGCTGTGACCCAACCCGACAAGATTCAGGTTGAAAGAGACATGGACAGACAGCGGGTGGGATGACTCTAGGCCTGTGTGAGGAATGAGTCTGCCAATCCCTCCCTATTCTCTGTCTTATATGAAAGCGTTGTGGGCTCAGCAGAGATTCTCAGAGCACACATGGGCCAGATCCTGACCCCTTGATATCCAAGTCTCATGCTATGGGAGATCTGAGTTCCTTGTCCTGGTCTTGTCTAGGTTTCTCCATGGAACAGGTTACAAGTCTGAGAAGGTTGGGGGTGGGGAAACAGCTCCTCGGACTCTCTCCCAGTCCCATGTTCCCTCGGCTCCACAGGGGCCAGATGTTCCTCTAACACCTGGGTGGATTTGCTTCCCCGATGTCTGTGCTACCAAGGGTCATAGTTTTCTTCAGCATCAGGATTCTTGACAGTTGCCTTTCTGAGGAGCATCTTCAAGGCCTTGTTTTCTAAGGTCAGTGTATGAAGGAGGCACCAGGCCAAGCGGGTGGGAGGAGGAGGACTGGGTGGCTCAGTGGTGACACTTGTCCTCAGGAGGCCCTGGCTTTTCTTCTGTGGTACTTCCAACCATGGCTCCAGACGTCCCCCAGGCAATGCCAGGGGGCCTGTGGTCTGCGGAGGGCCTCTCGGGCTTTGTCGCTGTCTAATTACTGTTCTCCTGTGTATGAAGAGTCACCATGACCAAGGGAACTTCTAGGAGGAGACATTTAGTTGCGGGCTGAGTGGCTTACAGTTTCAGAGGGTGAGTCTAGGATCATAGAATCAGGAAGCCTGGCAGCGGGTAGGCAGGCATGGTGCTGAAGCAACAGCGGAGTGGGAGAGCTTGCTCACGTCTGATCCACAAGCGCAGACAGAGTGAGAGACTGGGCTTGGTGTGGGTACCAGTGGCACACCTCCTCCAACAAGGCCACACCTCCTAACTCTCCTTGCACAGTCCATTAGCTGGGAAACAAGCATCCAAATATGTGAGCCTATGGGGGAGGGGAGGTATTCTCATTCAAATCACCACAGTCAACGTCCAGGGCAAAGGCTTCATAGCCCTCACTTCCCTGAGGACCTTTCTCTGGAAACTTGCTTTGAGTACCAATGGCTAGGCCATGTTTCTGGCCTGCTGATAGCCAGGGTCTGGATGGACTCGTTCCAAGAAAGGGTAGCTGCCTCCCGATCTGCTCACCGCGCCTTGCGGAGTTTACCCAAGCATCCAGACGGAGTCTGCAGGAGTCAGCCCTGGCCAGCAGGGGGCAGCAGAGAAACAGGATTTCCTTGCTTGCTTTTTTAATTTTTATATTGTTATTGTTATTGTTATTATTATTATTATTATTATTATTATTATTATTATTATTATTATTATTATTTTGGTTTTTTGAGACAGGGTTTCTCTGTGTAGCCCTGGCTGTCCTGGCACTCACTCTGTAGACCAGGCTGGCCTTGAACTCAGAAATCTGCCTGCTTCTGCCTCCCAAGTGCTGGGATTAAAGGCGTGCACCACCACTACCCGGCTTATTTTTTATTTTTAGTAAAGTCAAATGTATTCTATCTACAAGATATTTTCTTACAACTTTTTTTTTTGTCCACTCTCTCTGTAATGACAGCACCTTGGCAACCTAACAGCAGATAACGTCGTTCCTAACTGCTCGTTTATTCTGTGTCCCCATCTAAATGTGCTCATTTAGATGTCACGATCACCATGACTTGTCAGTTCTGTTATTATCCCCAGTTTGCATATGAGGAAGCTGAATCACAGATAATAACATGCCTAAGGTCACTAGACTAGAAAGTCATGAGCCTGGGATTTGAACCTCTACTGGTCATGCGACGATACCACGGTTTTGTGAACCACCCTGGTTCGCAAAGTGCATGTCTCCTGAAGGGCGGGGGCTACTGAGCTCCAGTTGGTCTTGCCAGGTGGGGATGTGACCCTACTGTTTCCAGATAATTCTGAAATGGGAACTTTCAGTATGGAACTCCCAGTTTGTATGTGTGACCTGTGAGACCACCAGGGACTAAACAAAATGCACTTGTAGGCTACACCACTCATTTGTGACCTGTTAGTAGATGGGACAGTTTTTTGGTTTTTTGTTTTCCTTTTTTGTTTGTTTGTTTGTTTGTTTGTTTGGTTAGGTTTCTCCTTTTGTTTGTTTGTTTGGTTCTCTCAATACATCCCAGACTAGCTGTGAACTTACTGGTTATCCCAGGCTGGCCTACTAAACTTAAAAGTAAAACCCCTGAGCTATCTCTGCCCAGCCTCCGGAGCACTGGGAATGGTACCCACACTGCTGAGAGCCATAGAGTGCTGGGAGTGGCACCCACACTGCTGAGAGCCACAGAGTGCTGGGAGTGGCACCCACACTGCTGAGAGCCATAGAGTACTGGGAGTGGCACCCACACTGCTGAGAGCCACTGTGCTAGACTTTCTTTTCTTTTTTTTTTTTTAAGATTTTTTTTATTATTATAGATAAGTACACTGTTGCTGTCTTCAGACATATCAGAGAGCGTCAGATTTCATTACGGGTGGCTGTGAGCCACCATGTGGTTGCTGGGAGTTGAACTCAGGACCTTTGGAAGAGCAGTCAGTGCTCTTAACCACTGAGCCATCTCACCAGCCCCTCTTCTCTTTTCTTTTATGAAAATTCAGGAAACTAAAAGCTTGGTCTCCCTGGGTGTCCTGTAGAACCTTTGTGTCTGGATCCTAGAAAGTTCCCTGGGACTAGAAAAATGGGGAACAGGCAGGTGGGTAGGGCCACACTCCGGTAGGGCCCAGTTCCGAGGAGTCGAGTCCCTGGGCTATATCACCTTTAGCTGACCCAACTCTGAGCATGGGGCAGGAGCTGCTCTCAGCCAGGCCCTGAAATAGGCTGAGCTCTGGCAACCCAGAGGACTATGGGTTAGAGCGTTCACCTCTGGGCTGATCTGCTCATATTATATGTACTATGTCCAGCAACTCCATACTCACTACCTATGCCCCTCTTGATTGCCTTTTTGACTCATTCCACATCATTCTCCAACCTGGAAAGAACACGAACACTCCAGAAGATCCAAGTTTGGTTGGTTGGTTTGGTTTTTCCTTTTGTTTTTTGTGGGTTGTTTGTTTGTTTGGTTGGTTTTTTGTTTTTAGTTGCTTGTTTTGAGCCAGGACCTCTCAATACATCCCAGACTAGCTGTGAACTTACTTGGTCTGGCTGGCCATGGCCACTAATTTGCAGGGTATCTGAACAGGTATTGTGATTCCTTTGCTATCATGAAATGAGATCTAGGTTATTACCTTCCACAAGGCTACTGTACGGTGATAGGAACCATAAGCTGTTAAAACCATAAGCTGGGGCTGGTGAGATGGCTCATTGGGTAAGAGCATCTCTTACTGCTCTTCCTAAAGGTCCTGAGTTCAAATCCCAGCAACCACATGGTGGCTCACAACCATTCGTAATGAGATCTGATGCCCTCTTCTGGTGTGTCTGAAGACAGCTACAGTGTACTTATTTATAATAATAAATAAATCTTTAAAGAAAAAAAACACAAACAAACAAAAAACAAACAAAAAAAACCCATAAGCTGAAACTGGGGTTCAGTTGTAAAGCTTTCCTAGCACATACTGGGCCTCGTTTTCATCCCCCAAAATGCATCACACAAGCAACTGTCCCCCAGAACACATACACCACTTCCAGAGGCTGATTCTCACTCACAGCCTGATCTTGCCTTTGGGAGGGGTATGTGTGTGTGCTCACTGTCTAGTGCTCTAGGCACTGCACTCTGATGCCCTTATTAAAGGCACTCTCTTTGTTTTGTTTTCTGTCCTTCTTGGATCCAGATGATGTTCCAGGGAGCCTGGTTGTGCTGGGCCTCACTGCTGCTCCTGGCCAGGCTCATCCAACCTTGCCCCGTGGGCTGCGACTGCTTTGGCAGGGAGGTGTTCTGCTCAGATGAGCAGCTGGCTGTCATTCCCCTGGACATCCCCCCACACGTCACAGACATCATCTTTGTGGAGACTGCCTTCACCACAGTGGGGACCAGGGCTTTCAGTGGTAGCCCCAACCTGACCAAGGTGGTCTTCCTCAACACTCAGGTTCGTCACCTGGAGCCCTGTGCCTTTGGGGGACTGCCCAGGCTGCAGGATCTGGAGGTCACCGGCAGCCCCTTCTCCAACCTCAGCACCAACATCTTTTCTAACCTGAGCTCGCTGGGGAAGCTCACCCTGGACTTTGACAGGCTGGCGGCTCTGCCTGAAGACCTCTTCCTCCACATGGACACCCTGGAGTCCCTTCAGCTTCAGGGAAACCAACTCCAGACCTTGCCTGGGAGACTATTCCAGTCTCTGAGGTATCTGAGAACCCTCAACTTGGCGCAGAACCTCCTGACGCAGCTACCCAAGGGGCTGTTCCAGTCACTCACCAGCCTGCAGATGTTGAAGCTGAGTAACAATATGCTTGCCAGACTCCCTGAGGGAGTACTGGGCAGCCTGGGCAGCCTGCAGGAGCTCTTCCTGGACAGCAATGCCATCACGGAGCTGTCCCCACAGCTGTTCTCACAGCTGTTCAGCCTGGAGAAGCTGTGGCTGCAGCATAATGCCATCTGCCACCTGCCGGTCTCTGTCTTCTCCTCCCTGAGCAATCTGACTTTTCTAAACCTGAAGGACAATGCACTGAGGACTCTGCCCGAGGGTCTCTTCACCCACAACCCAGGTCTGCTTCACCTGTCCCTTTCCTACAACCAGCTGGAGACCATCCCCTAGGGGACCTTTACCAACCTGTCCAGTCTTGTTTCCCTCACACTCTCGCACAATGCCATCACCTCCCTTCCTGAGGATGTTTTCAGGGACCTTGAGCATTTGGTTACACTCTCTCTAGACAGCAATAACTTGACGGTCTTGCACCCAGCCCTCTTTCACAACCTGTCCAGGCTTCAGCAACTCAACTTGTCCAGGAACCAGCTGACCACGCTCCCCGGGGGCATCTTTGACACAAACTATGACCTCTTCAACCTGGCTTTGCTTGGTAACCCCTGGCAGTGCGACTGCCATCTGTCCTACCTCACGAGCTGGCTCCATGTCTACAGCGACCGAATCTTCAACACCCATACTTTCTGTGCAGGTCCGGCATACCTCAAGGGCCAGTTGGTGCCAAACTTGAAGCAGGAGCAGCTGATATGTCCAGTCAACCCAGGCCACTTGAGCCTCAAGGTCCTGGGGCTAGATGACAGGGAGCCAGCGGGCAGTTGGGATCTGGCTGGGGAGGGGAGGGCAGCTCACAGCCAATGTGTCTACAGCAACCCCGAGGGCACCGCGCTGCTTGCCTGTGAGGAGGGCCAGTGTCGCTGGCTGAACATCCAGCTGTCTTCCAGGGAGGGCTCAGACTTCCCAGCAATGGCCTACAATTCCAGTCAGGAGTGGGAGTTGAGGTCAAGCTGTGGCTCCCTAAGGGTCATTGTGTCCATTGAGGCTCCGGCCGCTGGGCCTTAGGTGCAGCGGATTCGGAAGTCTCGGGGCAGAGGAAACAGAATGTCTAAAGCTAATGTAAGGGACGTGACCACAGCTCCAGGGCAGGGAGGAGAGAGGCCTGCTTCACCTAGCATCTCATCTTCGGTCACCATACTCTCTTGGAGCCTATGGCCTAACAAGGTCATCCTCAAATCTTCTCAGGTACCCATGAGAACCATGGTCTAGCACAGTGGTTTTTAACCTTCCTAATGATGGGACTCTTTAATACAGTATCTCATGCTGTGATGAACCCCAGCCATAAAATTATTTCATTGCTACTTTTATTTTGGTACCATTTTGAATGATAATTTTTTTTTTTTTGAGATAGAGGTTTGGCAAAGGGGTCATGGCCTACAGGTGGACGACATCCCCCAGCCCCCCTCCCATCTCTGTGTTTTCCTATCATTAAGCCTCATCTCATTCTCTGCTCTGAGTCCTAGCCTTGAGGTGTGTTCACCTCTACTCTAGTTATACAAAGTAGAGGTTATGTCCCTTTAATAGATCAAAGGATCAATAGCCTGTTCTGACTTCTTGGCCCCAATTTTGTATTCAATGGCTAGAGGGAGGAAAAGGGTGTTCGAGAAGCTGAGGTGACTGGAAGAGGGCGGGGCGGGGCTGCGCGGGGAAAGGGAGATTGTCCTGGCCATCTCTCGAGCTGCATCCCGGAGAAATCAAGGCAAGGTGGTACCCTAGGGCAAAGCCCGGCTGTGTGGCTCTCAGGAGGGCAGTGTGGCATTGCCTGTTCAGCACACAAGTTGGCTATTTCCTGAGGAGGAAGAAAATACCTGAGAAAATGACTCTATCCGATTAGCCAATAGGGGCCTTCTAATTATTTATTTATTGTTGTTATTATTAAGGGTCAAACAGTCTCACTGTATGGTCTGGCTAGCCTGGAGCTCTCTATGTAAACTAGGCTGACCTTGAACTCACAGACATCAGCTTGGAGGAGGAAGAGGAGGAGGAGGGAGAGAAGGAGGAAGAAGAAGAAAAAGGAGGAGGAGGAGGGAGAGGAGGAGGAGGAGGGAGAGGAGGAGGAGGAGGAGGGAGAGGAGGGAGAGGAGG
>NW_022196894.1:27830012-27839749 GCF_008632895.1 Mastomys coucha | reverse complement strand
GGAGGAGGAGGAGGAGGAGGAGTTGGAGACGGCGAGCTGGTGGATATGGGTAGTTGCCTTGTGCCATGGCTTTCAGGGTGTCTGACTCTGGGCTGCTCCGTCACTGAACAGCTCTTCTCTGGTATCTAAGATGTCTCCCTTGCCTGAGCTGGTGGTCCTCCTCAGCCACCACTCACTGGATGGCCCCTCAGCACTGATAGCCTCACATCTGCGTCTTAGGCTCAGCACTTCTTTCACCCAATTAAGCCACGGCTTGTCTAAACTCTTCCCACCAGCTCCTGATGCCCACCTTCTCTTCTTGCAACCCCTATTCTCGAACCTTCCCATTCCCCATCCTCAGGCCAATGAGTGGCTCTCTTTCATCTTCTCTTTCTTCCTTCTCACTCCCTCAACCCCCCCTAGAATGTTGCCCAACCTCCTACTTGAGTTACAAGGCTGCAGAGTGGAAAGGCCAAGTGAGATGCACTGTGCCCCCCACCCCCACCCCAGCAGCTCATAGCCCAGGCTAGACAGAAGTACGTGGAAGGTACCTCCAAACTCGAAGAGGTCTGTGAGTGGATGTGCGTATTCTAGTTATGTTTCTGTTGTGATAAAACACTGAACAAACTAAGCCAGCCTGGGGGAGGAAAGTGTTTACTTGGCTAACGAGTCCACATCACAGTCTGTCATTGTGGGAACTCAGGGCAGGAAGGCAGGACCAGAAGTGGGAACAAGGAAGAACACTGTTGCTTTCAGGCTTATGTTCACCTGCCTTGCTAATGCCTTGCAGGACCACATCAATCACTAACCAATAAAAAGCCCCATTGCTGGGTGTAGTGGCAGACACCTTTGATCCCAGCACACGGGAGGCAGAAGCAAGTGGATGTCTGTGAGTTCAAGGCCAGCCTGGTTTACGTAAAGAGCTCCAGGCTAGTCAGAACCACACAATGAGACTGTTTCACCATAAATAATAACAACAACAATAAATAAATAATTAAAAGGCCCCTATTGGCTAACCTGATAAGAGTCATTTTCTCAACTGAGGTTCCCTATCCAGAGGCCCCTCACTTGTCCAAGTTGACAAAATTAACCAGCACAGGAGGCCCGTGGGTCCCTGGCGTTGAGGAAGCTACAGGCTGAGCTGAGTGGGAATTAAATACTGGAGACACACAAGCAGGGAGGACATTGTAGAACCGGCACTGGAGTCGGGAGAGCAGGGGTACAGGTCAAGGCTTGGAGCCCAGAGGAGCCTCTAGGCTGCCTGGACCTCTAGGGTAGGGTGTGACGGGGTGTGGGAACAGAAGCTGGGCCCTCTGCAAAGGCACTCTTCTGCTGAGCCATCTCTCCTGCCCACTGGAGGAATCTGTGCTGGTTAAGGATTCTGCAGGCAGTCCACACAGAGGCGGGACATGTTCCTGCTTATGCTTCAAGCAGTTGGCCCAGAACAGGAAGCTAGGGCAACAGTTTGAGCTAGGGCCTGGCTAGAGATGACAATCAACAGGGCAAGGGATGCTAAGGAAGTAGAACCAGAGGACTTCAGCAGCTTAACCGCACGCACACACATGCACAGGTGGGATTAAAAGGCCCAGTGGCATATCACAAAAGTGCAAATGAAGCCAGAATAGGTACTGTTTTACATCTATTCTATAGAAAGCTCATAGGGAGTGGTGTAACAGGGTCCAGACCTTAGCACAACTGAACCCATGTTGGAATATCATTCAGGCTGTAAAGCTCAGCACATAGATAATGCCACTAGCCAAAATGAAAACATAGACCTAACCCACCAACGTCCACAGTGCTAAGAAAGTCTCTAAATGTACTCACCTTGCTTTTCGGCTTCTGTAGCTCTACTCCTGGCTAACTGCTCTTGTTAACTGAAGTATGTCAAGCCAGAACACGGTTTTGTGCTTAAAAGCTCACCTTAAGAGAGGCTCAGGGCTACCCTGGCATCCTGAATACCCAGTGTGGTAGCCGGCCAGCTACTAAAGATTTCCTGTTGGCTTAACGTTCCCCCCCCCCCCCCCCCCCCAGTCTGAGCACTCTTTTCTGTGAATACCCTACCACAGGAATGTAGTGTTGTGCTGCTGGTAAACGGAGCCCTTCAAAAGTTACCAACAGGTTCCAGTAGAAGACGGGTCTGGGGAGGGGCCAAGTGGGCGAGCGTGGAGGGAGATGCAGAGGAAGAGTCTCAGGGGTTTCTCTTCCTCGTGACTGATGACACTGAGGTTGTGAACAGGGCACGGACAGGTTAGGCAAAGTGAGAGAGGGGCAAGATGCCTGCGTCCCACAAAAGCAGAGCTTCTCCTTCCTCTCCTCGATGCTCAAATGGATTAATTTGAAAGTGACAGGAAGTAGCCAGGAGTCTCACGGAAGAAGCCTATTCCCAGATCCACTCAGCTCCATTTCTAAAAATCATTTGGTTTAAGAGTAATTTGGGCCAGATAGTGGTGGCGCACGCCTTTAATCCCAGCACTTGGGAGGCAGAGGCAGGTGGATTTCTGAGTTCGAGGCCAGCCTGGTCTACAGAGTGAGTTCCAGGACAGCCAGGGCTACACAGAGAAACCCTGAATCAGAAAACAAAAAATAAAACAAAACAAACAAACAAACAAAAAGAGGAGTAATTTGGACCACATTTTCTTTCTCTCTTTTTTTTCTTTTTCAGAATAAGCAACTTTTTTTTTTTTTTTTTTAATTCACAATACAGTTAGTTCAATGAGGCCAAACACTTGCCCAGTAACCAACATTACAAGCCTCAGTAAAATCTATAGTGAGATCTCTTTCACGGCCATTCTGAAGCAATGGAGCTGTTATGAAATAAGAGTCCACACTTGCACTATTGATTATACGGAACCAATTTTACATTTTTTTCAGCTTGAATTTCTTAGTTAGATGAAACCATTTGCACTGCCCCAGCACCTCGTTGAAGCCCTCACAGAGCTTAATATTGCTCTGGTTCAGAGCACACTCCAGAAACTGTTTGATCTCTAGAGAACAAGGTCCGAAAGACTGCTGGCCCTGCGGCTGGGCTCCCTGAGGCTCCTGGTAAGTGATGTCAGGCTTGGCAGGCTCAGCATTACCACCCCCGATGAAGCCCCCAGTGATGGCATGACCCAGGGTGTGCCCCACCGCAGAGCCCACAGCCACACCGGTTGCAATGGTAGCCATCTGGGCCATCAGGCCTGGCTGCCGGGGTGCAGCAGCAAGTGAGCCAACCGCAGATGGTGCAGCTGTTGTGGAGGCTGAGCTGCAGGTGCTCTCCTGGGAGCAGCTGTCATCTGAGGGACCCGGCTGGCCGGAGGAGTCACCCGGGAAGTGAGGGTACAGCTTCCACGAGGCATCCTAACTGCCTGTAGTCTCAGTGTTCAGAGAAGACAGACTGCCAGAACACGCTTTCTAAGAGTGGACAGCTTCTGGGGACATAACAGCACAGAGAACATTAGAACATCTTTAGGACTGTCTATCCAAGGAATACCTGCCTGAGTTCCAAGAATGACCCAAGAAGTCATTTGCTCACCTCGGAAAGAAAGGAGAAAGGTAGCTAGCAGTTCTCTCAATTATGATATCTCAAAAGCATAACTCTAGGGCTGCCAGGACAGGCAGCTCAGAACATAAAAGTACTTTCTGGGTATAACCCATGGCCTGAATTTGATCCCCAGATCACATGTTAGGGGGAGATAGCTGTCCCCAAAAGTTGTCCACTGACCCTCACAAACCATTCCATAGCATGTGTATGCATACACACATCTATATTCACATTTGTGCACGTTTGAACACACACACAAAATAATAATGTGTATATTTTTTTAAAAAGTTAAAAGTATAATTCTGGATTACATTAGAACAAATTATGGTGTCTAGCCAAATGATTCTGGGGAGAGAGCACTGGTTAACAGCCAGCTTACAAGGTAAACTCTGTGAGCAGATGGCTCTCAGTGTATGGTCTGACACCCAGGGGTCTTGTGTCATGTCTCCCTGTGGGGTGGCCCAGCCTGATCCAACAGCTGATTTTTTTTTAAAGATTTATGTTAGTTTGAATTATGTATATGTATGTATATCTATATAGGAACATGTGCATATGTGTGCAGGTGCCCATGAAGGACAGAAAAAGAGAGTCAGATCTCCTGGAATTGGAGTTACAGGCCATCGTGAGTCACCTGAAATGGGCCCTAGGTCTTCTGGAAGAACAACACATGTTCTTAACCACTGAGCCACGTCGACAACCACCAAGAATTGAGTGATTTTGGGTTTGGGGTTTTATGTTTGTTTTTATGATTCTGTCTTAGAAATCAGGGCATCTGTCCCCTGCTTTCGGAACTTCTGACATTTATTAACGTATGACCTCTTGCTGGGCCTGTTTCTCCATCTATGCAACACAGAGGTGAGAGGAACCCCAGGATCATCTAGACTTTAAAAACAAAGCAAATATCAGGGACCGGAGCTGTGGCTCGGGGGATTTGCTTGCTTAGCACTGTTGGCCTCCCAGCACCAAAATACAAACCAGCCCCAAACGTTAGCCGAGCATAGTGATGTATCCTAATAGTCCTGACTACTCAGGGGGCTGAGGCAGGACGATCACTTGGCCCTGGAACTGAAGTCTCATTTGGGCAAAACAGGGAGAATCCATCGCAAAGAAAACAAAAATAAAACAAACCCCCAAAACCCCAAAGTCCAGTAAAAACTAAGCTGAGGCATCTGTGCTTCATCTTCTGAGATTCTGACTAAAATTACACTGGGAGGTGGCAAGGATGTCACCCTCAAAAATAAACAGCCAAGTATTCACTCCTCATGATTCTAATCCACAGCCAGGGTTGAGAACAAGATTTGTGCCAACAGTGCTGTTTGCATCTTAAGCCAGTGCTGCGAATGCTGGCTTCCCGGGGCCTACCCAGCATGACACAGTCTATGAACCTTGGATTGAATCAAGCCACAAACACCCCTCCCCTTGTCCTTGTAGAGTGCCTCCTGTTGTCACCTTGGATTCTGTCACAGGAGTCTTTTGACA
Organism: Mastomys coucha; assembly: GCF_008632895.1. Taxonomy (NCBI): domain Eukaryota; kingdom Metazoa; phylum Chordata; class Mammalia; order Rodentia; family Muridae; genus Mastomys; species Mastomys coucha. The sequence goes on along the minus strand of NW_022196894.1, from coordinate 27,834,768 downwards.
CTGAAGGTTGGTGACTTCCTGTCACCTGCTAGCCATCCATGGGACTCTGGGCAGACTGCTAAGCCTCCTAACCAACAATTCAGTACTTCCTCACAGCACATCAAGACAGACGTGTAGGGATAGGTTTCCAAAGAGTGATTGTTGTATTATTATTAATTATTGTTATTATTCAGCCCTTTAAGATGTTTTGGTCAATGATGGGCCACATACATAGATACATAGTTACATATCATAAGATAGTAACAGAGCTGAAAACTTTTCACCTTCTAGCAACACGGCAACTGTTCAAACATCAGAGGCCCTTACTCACCACTCTCTGAGGAGTCTACCGTAAACAGCTCAGCAGTCATAGAAGTATAGCATATGCAATTATGAACGGCATGCTATACCTATGAGTGAGTAACATACTGTCACGCCTGTTTACCGTTGTTCAGAGTATGTTCCTTCATGTATGAGAAACCTTTACAGAGATGCGGGCTGCCTGTCTAGCACGTGAGAGAACTTGGATGGTGTCCCTGAGACCCTAACAAAGGAAAAACAAAATGTTTACTGTACAGCCCCTTGCTTTAGACTTTGGCATCCAAATACATCTCATGTTGCCCACTCTGTTGATTGCATGAGACCATGTAATGGCTGACATGTACACATGAGCTGGTGTCAGAACAACCAAAACTCTGACAGAACCTCCTGCCACTATAAGAATGTGTTCCGGTGTGATACGACACGACTGTACTTCTAAGGAATCGGGTGTGTGTGTGGGGGGGGGACGTTGGGGGGTGGGGAGATAGGGTTGGATAAATGCTCGCCACTCACTCAGCCGTGGCTTTGTTCTACCTGCTCTGGTTGGCCTGTCTCCTGACAACGTGGAAACTGCTGTTTCTTTTTTGAGGTTGCATTCTTGGGCATAAGGGAAATGAGCTTTTCTAAATCTTCCTGTGCTAATAGAAGATGTTGGAGAATTGGACGGTGCTGTGAAAGAGTAGATAACCTAGCACTGCGTGAGTACCACTGTGAATCATTTCCCGGGTTTCAGCTTGCTTCTGGGGACACCTCTGGCCGCGACCCTGCAGATGTTAGTATCCTGGTCTCGGCACTCCCCCTTGTGGCCAATTAGCAGAACAGCTTTCCACTGTGGTGGCCGTGCCGCCTCTCCAGGGCGGCACAGCGGCAGTGTCAGGTCCTATCCGCGCCTACGCGCCCAGGAACGGAATTGGTAATTGGGCGTTCCGCCTGGTGTCAGTGAGTCTGGCACAAAGCTGATTCGTTGCGCCCCTCCCACGATGCCCATAGTTGCCGCTAGACAACGCTATGGTGTCAATCTGGTCAACAGTCATTATCTACCACTGGAGTCTGTGTTCATGAAGTTCTGCTTCAGGGTTCCAGGACCGTCAGGGCATTCTGGAAGAAGCGGGTTTTGTCTGCTTAGAATTATATTGGTCGTTCATCATGTTGTAAAATCATTTCCTCTTGACAATATATAGCCTGTATTTTGGAATATTTTGTTTTGTTTTGTTTTTTGTTTGTTTGTTTTTCAAGACAGGGTTTCTCTGTGTAGCCCTAGCTGTCCTGGTCTAGCCTCGAACTCAGAAATCTGCCTGCTTCTGCCTCCCAAGTGCTGGGATTAAAGGCATGTGCCACCCCTGCCCGGCTCTGTAGTTTGGAATCTTAATTTGAGTATAAGCAGAGAAGCTTTTCTTTTACATCTCTCTTTATGTATTGTAAGCAGCCACACCTTTCTTCAGGCCCTTTAAATGCCACCCTTCCCCTGCTCTCAAAGCGCATGGGCTAAAGCAGTGGCACTCAACCTTCCTAAGGCTGCGACTCTTTAATGCAGTCCTCTCATGTCGTGGCGACCGTACCCCCAACCATAAAATTATTTCACTGCTACTTCATAATTGTCATTTTGCTACTGTTATGAATCATAATGTAACTATCTGATTTCCAGGATAGTCTTACCGGATCCTTGAGAAAGCATCATTCATTTGACGCCCCTCCCCCGCAGGGGTCCCGACTGCAGGTTGAGAAACACTGCTGGAGACTTAGTCCTCAGCCCAGCAAAGTCAGGAGACGACAGAACCATCATAGGGCCAGCCTTCAAGGCAGGCACTGCCTGGGCGGGGCATCCCTGGAGGGAGATGTGTTTTCAGAGCTGTGAGACAGCTGGTGCAACATCTGCTCTGACACAAGAGCATCCCTCACCTGGAGGCCCAGCGTGAGGTGCTCTCTAAAGCCTTTGCTTTATGTGGTGGCTGCTGAAGGGTCTGACTAACCTGCTTCAGAGTGACAGGATGAGCCAGGGGCTTCTGTTTGATGACTCGTTGTGTGAGTAAGAAAACTTGACTAGTACAGATGTCTCTGCCTTGCCCAAGGGACCAGTGTTCCACCTGACATGTGCCCTTGATCGAGAGAGCCGTTCAGCTGGAAGAAGCATCTAAGTTTGATCCCATGTAGAAAGCCAGATGGCGATAAGCACAGGCAATCCCAGGACTCCTACAGTGAAGTGGGAGGCAGAGAGAGATCTAGTCAGAACCTGAAAAGTGGCAGAAACAAGATCGAGCTGTGGTAACTGACCCTGAAAGCTTGTCCCCTGACCTCTACACCCATGCTGGGGCATGTGCATATCCGCACACAAAAGAACATTTCAAATACTAGTAAAAGTCAGACAGACAGACAGACAGACAGACAGACAGTTGGGAGGGAGGGAAGGAAGGAAGGAAGAAAGGAAGGAAGGGAAGAAGGAAGGAAGGACAGATGGAAGGGAGCCTTTCAGAGCTTTTCCTAGTTGGAACACACCTCCACCAGGAGAGTTCGGCATGCTCTAGCTCCCTAGGATTCTAAGCAACCTCCTGTACCTGGCTGAACTGAGTGTCAGGACCACTGTCTGCTCCCTCCCCTACCCCTCCCCAACAGAAGCAGTCTCTCTTCGACTCTCCATCCTGAGCCTTCTTTGGAGCCATCAAACACCCTGTCAAGAACCTCCCAGGCCAGTCCTGCGGGACACTCTCTGAGAGCCAGTGTCCAGTGGGGACAGCTCTGTCCCCTGCCAGCTTCCCTTGCACTGTGCAGCTGATCAATTCTCATAACCGGAGCTCTGCTCTGCCTTAGAGAATCTTGACTCTCAGAGGGTTTGGGGTACTCCTGGATTCCTGCCTAGAGGCCAGTTAAAGCCTCTGCTTACAGGGTGGGGTCCTTCCTGCTCCTGCAGAACCTGAGAATTTCCCCTCACTCAGGGGCCAAGTGGTCTCATGGGCCTGCGGCATCCATCCAGGTTCTCAGCTGCTTTCTTGTCTGGGAGTCTAAGGGCTTTTGTGAGGATGCAGATGTTAGCACCCCACTGACATCCTTTGTGCCAGAACTCACGGTGGTTCTGGCCCCAGCCTTGCTTACTAATAGCTACCCTGAGCTGTCACCCACAAGAGCACCATGAGGGTCACTAGACACACTCAGCCTCCAGATCACACTAACAACTGCCCAACCTCTAGCCTCTCTCCAGGCAGTAGCCACTCCCCCATCACCATCCATTTGGCTTGCTGCAGCCTTCCCACCACACCCGTGACCGAGATTTGCACTGCAACCGTGACCTCAAACCCCAGCTCTCTTATCATCCGTTGCCCCAAGACCTTGGGACCTTCACGACCATGACATCATCACGGAGTCTGAGCTCTGGTGGAATGTGCCACCCCTCGCCTGGACTTCTGGTCTCTCTCTAGCAGGAGAACACAGCTACCCTGTATGGTTCCATTCATGCATCAGGGAATCCCCATTAACTTTCTGTCCCGAGGCCTTTGCAGCAACCTCTCCTTCTCCCCTGTGTAAAACTTCCCACAATAAACCTCCCGTATGCTACTGCACAGTGAACCCTTGGAAGTCAGTTTGATTGGCTGCTCATTCTTCACTTCCCCCACTCCCAGGACTCTGATACAAGTCACAATGACTATGCCTGCTGGCATAGATTCTTAAACCTGGAATTGGAGCACACCATTATTTGGTTGTCACCAGGTATGTACATCAGCTATGGCATGCAGAGGCCTGCTCCCTGCACTTTGAGGTTCAAATGGTTGCAGAGGAAGGAGTCAATCCCCCCTACCCAAAGACCCCCCCCCACACACACACACAAGGAACAGCGCACAATTTTTTTGTTATGGTTTAAATCTGTCCTCAACACACCTGCATCTTGATGCTTGATCTCCAGCTTGTGGTGCTATCTTGAATGTTGAGGAGCCTTTAGGAAAAACGAGGCTTAGCCAGGCAGTGGTGCACGCCTTTAATCCCAGCACTTAGGAAGCAGAGGCAGGCGGATCTCTGAGTTCAAAGTCAGCCTGGTCTACAGGGGGAGTTCTAGGACAGTAGGGGATACAAAGAGACATTCTGTCTCAACAAACAAACAAACAAAAGAGGAGGAGGAGAAGGCAGAGGAGGAGGCGGGCTGGTCTTTAGAGGGTGGGATGGAAGCAGGTCTTCAGGACTAAACCTCTGAAAGTTATACCTGCTTCTCGCTGTGGTCTGTTTTCTCTGTCCCCCAGCCTGCCACCGCATGAACAAGCAGCTGCCACAGATCAAGCCCCTGCTCTGCCTTCCCCGCCATGACGGGTATGACCCTGACTGTTGGAAATCCTTTACCATGATTATGCTGTCTTCCCTCAGTTGTTCTGGTCAGTCAGGAGTGTCTCAGTGATGAGAAAAGAAACAGAAGCACACCTAAAGCCAGCGCGCCACACTCCTCCTCCCACCTACAACGGGAAACGGGGCGGGGGGG
>NW_022196894.1:27828832-27830002 GCF_008632895.1 Mastomys coucha | reverse complement strand
GGTTAGGCACTTCTGAGTTAGACTCAGAAGCTGAAAGGAGGGATTGGTACTGGTGGTTGGAATAATTTAATTGTTTTGCTCTGAAATCACCGTGTCCTGGTGTGTGACATTGTTTTGACATCTGTGAAACCAGGAAACTCGTGAAGTCTCCAGGCATCTTAAAAATTGGGTCTATAAAATCAGCGTGTCTTAGTAAATGGCAAACAAAAGGCCCAAGGGCACGCACGAGTCATTGGATACCCCAACCTCATCCACAGATGTGGCTGGTTTTCAGCTCCAGCAAAGAAAATCCCAGTATCCCACCCTTCCACTCACTGAAGGGGAGCTTTCTATAGGGCGATGAAGAATGCTCCCCAGTAGCCAAAATGCTCCAGGCACCTAAGTTACAATCTCCACATTTGTTCACAGGGCTGTTTTCCTGCCCTAGAATCAGAAGCCTTTGTGTTAGAGCTAGGCTAGCAGGTGTGCTTCCATGATTTCCAGACTGTAGATGAAAAACAAAAAGCAACAAGCTGGAGAGCACAGAGTCTTGCTGAAGAGGGCTTGTTGATGACATAGAAGGTGATGGGGGAAAATGACGAAAACCAGCCACAAAGTGCAAAACTCAGGTCAGCCTGTAGTGTCACGAAGAGGGAGTTCACACTGTGAGTGTAGTGCACAGGGGGAATTCACACTGTGAGTGTAGCATACAGGGAGAGTTCACACTGTGAGGGCAGTGGACAGGGGGAATTCACACTGTGAGTGTAGCATACAAGGAGAGTTCACACTGTGAGGGCAGTGCACAGGGGGAGTTCACACTGTGAGTATAGCGCACAGGGGAGTTCACTCTGTGAGTGTAACGCACGGGGGTTCACTCTGTGAGTATAGTGCACAGGGGGAGTTCACACTGTGAGTATAGCACACGGAGGAGTTCACACTGTGAGTATAACACACAGGGAGAGTTCACACTGTGAGTGCAGTGCACAGGGGGAATTCACACTGTGAGTATAGTGTACAGGGGGAGTTCACACTGTGAGTGTAGCGCACAGGGGGAGTTCACACTGTGAGTATAACGCACAGGGGGAGTTCACTCTGTGAGTATAACGCACAGGGGGAGTTCACTCTGTGAGTATAGCGCACAGGGGGAGTTCACTCTGTGAGTGTAACGCACAGGGGGAGTTCACACTGTGA
>NW_022196894.1:27826927-27828792 GCF_008632895.1 Mastomys coucha | reverse complement strand
ACTCTGTGAGTGTAACGCACAGGGGGAGTTCACACTGTGAGTATAGCGCACAGGGGGAGTTCACTCTGAGTGTAGTGCACAGGGGGGTTCACACTGTGAGTATAGCACACAGGGGGAGTTCACACTGTGAGTGCAGTGCACGGGGGAGTTCACACTGTGAGTGTAGTGCACAGGGAGAATTCACACTGTGAGTGTAGCGCACAGGGGGAGTTCACACTGTGAGTATAGCGCACAGGGGGAGTTCACACTGTGAGTATAGCACACGGAGGAGTTCACACTGTGAGTATAACACACAGGGAGAGTTCACACTGTGAGTGCAGTGCACAGGGGGAGTTCACACTGTGAGTATAGTGCATGGGGGAATTCACACTGTGAGTATAGCGCACAGGGTGAGTTCACTCTGTGAGTGTAGTGCACAGGGGGAGTTCACACTGTGAGTACAGTGCACAGGGTGAGTTCATGCAGTGGTCCTGAGCTCCCTGGGAAAGTCAGCACCTCCTAGGATGCTGCCAGGTTGGCCCTGCCCTGGAAGCAGGGTTTCTGACAATTACTAAAATGCCATCTAATCAGGGGATGAAGCAGAACCTCCTTCCCTGGGAAGGAAGGAGGAAGTCCGGCAGAAGATGGATCATAAAAGCTGCCCATCCCCCAATCCTGTTTGATCTAAGGCTGTTCATCTGAGACATTTTTTTTTTTTTAAGTTACTAGGTTTTTTGTTTTTTTTTTTGTTTTTGTTTTTTTAATTTCCAAGCCTTGTATTTTTTGTTTTGCTGTTTATTTTTGAGGTTATAATTTCATTTCATATTTTCATTTTATTTCTTTCCATTTCCCCCTTCAAACTCTCTCATATCATGTTCACAATCTCTTTTTGTTTTCTTGTTCTTAAATTTGTTCTTATTTTGGGCTTGTACCACAATAAGAGCCAAGATTTTAAACTTTACTAAATACAAAACAAACAAAAAGACTTTATATATTCATGTTCATTTAAGAAAATACTAGTAGTGATGTATTATTTTTAAGTATACAGCTAATATGTTTGGAGTTATTTAAAATTTATATTGAGAAAAATATATTTTCACTATTGCTGTACACGAGCATCTACATAAGGCTGTTAAATTGATTGTTGTTTTATATCAAACAACTTTTATAATACTTATTTTTATTGTTATAATATTTTATAAATTTTAAGGAATATGACAAAAAAGATATTGTAGGTATTGAAGGGGGGGTCTATGGGAGGAACGGTGGTACAAAAGGGGAACAAAAATGTGATTCAATTCTATTTAATTAAAATATGTTTATAAATGTTAACAAATTCAGATAAATTGAAATCATGTAACTTTTCTCATCATAATGCAATAAAAGTTAAAAAAAAGAGAGATCATCTGAGACATTTTTATTTTCCTCTTTTGGTGATCTTGGGATGCTAAGACCCACTCACTAGTCCTAAGGTGTCTTAGGTCAGGCTCCACAGAGTCAACCTTTGAAGGGCCAATCCAGGTGCAGGAAATACATAAAGAGAAGGGATAGAGAGGCTCAGTGGCATAGGCCTGTAATCCTAGCTCCTAAGGAGACCTAGGATAGGGCAGAGGTTCAAGACCAGCTTCGGCTACAGACGAGTTCAAAGCCAGCCTGGCTAACTTTGTGAGACATTGTCTCAAAATAAAAAGGAAAAAGAAGCCAGGGGTTCTGCTCAATAGTGGCACCCTTGCCTGGCATGCACAAGGCCATGGGCTCTTTCCCACAGTAGAGCAAAACAGACAAATAAAGATAAAACAAGAGATGATCTCAGAAGAATTTAGAAAGGAGTAGGGAACTGGGGACCTGTGTACTAGGGCACCTTTATGGCCATCAGCGAATCTCTG
>NW_022196894.1:27808310-27826917 GCF_008632895.1 Mastomys coucha | reverse complement strand
CCAACAGGATATAGAAGGCCAGTGAGTCACAGAGACCAGGAGGGAAATGGGAAGGGTCCCTGAGGTCTCCCAGTGTCCAGAAGAGCGGACTGTCCATGCTGGACCCCCGGGTTAAGACATGACTCCACTGTATGTGACCTCTGCCTGCTTGGAGAATTGTTTTCAGATACCAAGAGTTCTGGTTTAGGCAACCTGGATCTGTCTCCGGGGTTTAAGGAAGTCATTGTCTCTTGGGCCTCTGTGGGACCCTACTTTCTTCTCCCCTGGGGCTTCTGGTAGGTATGGCCCCATAGACTCACACGTGTTTGAATGCTTGGCCCATAGAGAGTGGCACTATTAGGAGGTATGGTCTTGTTGAAGTAGGTGTGGCCTTGTTGGAGGAAGTGTGTCACTACAGGAGCAAGCTTTGAGGTCTCATACATATACTCAAGCTACACCCAGAGTTGAGCCAGTCTCCTTCTGATCAATATGTAGAACTCTGAGCTCCTACAGCATTGTGTCTGCCTGCATGATGCCATCCTTGCCACCATGATGATAATGGACTGAACCTCTGAAACTGTAAGCTAGCCCCTTCCCACCATGACAATAATGGTCTCAATATCTGAAACTATAAGCCAGCCCCAATTAAATGTTTTCCTTTATAAGAGTTGCCTTGGTCATGGGGTCTTTTCACCGCAGCTAAGACACCTTGTGACTCTGGTCAGCATGATCTAGATATGGGTGCTGAGTGAGCACTTGCCAGCTGGGCATCCCTCACTCTTGATTTAGAAATACATGATTGAGGGCTGGAGAGATGGCTCAGCAGTTAAGAGCACTAATTGCTCTGCCAGAGGTCCTGAGTTTCCCAGCAACCACATGGTGGCTCACAACCATCTGCAATGGGATCCGAAGTCCTCTTCTGGTGTGTCTGAAGACAGCTGCAATGTATTCATATAAATAATAAATAAATAAATCTTTAAAAAAAGAGGAATATATGATTGAAACTTTTCCCAAGGCTGTCTGTTAATGCACGTGTTAGACAGCTCTTCATCTCTGTGGCAAACACCTGCAAATGTAAAAGGAAGCTATGTTCTGGTTCTCACTGTCTCTGAGGTTTCCATCCATCATCACTTGGCTTGATGTTTCTGGGCCCAAGGCAAGGGGAAGCATTACTACAGAAGGTATGGAGGAAAGAAAGACGTTCACATCACGGCCTTTCAGGAAACAGAGCAAGAAACAGGTAAGGCTTGGCATAGCCATAACCTTCAAAACTGTGTCTCTGATCATCCACTTCTTCTAGCTTAGACTCCAACTCCTGATGCTACATTTCCCAATACTGCCATGACAGAAGGAATCCATTAATGGGTTAACCCACTGAATGTCAGAGCCTTCAAGATCTACTTGCCTATCAATGAAACCACCACCAGCTGGGGACCAAAGCTCTAACACATGAGTATTTGGAACTATGTCTCAGAGATAGTCTACACATGAGGGAGAGCAAGCTTGTTACAGAGGTGGACATTTTCAGGGCAATTGAAGAACAAAATTGGAATAAAAAGTAACTGTCAGGAGCAGTCTCAGTGGTCAGAACACTTGAGCCTCAGCATCCCTATCAGGTGTCTCATAAACACCTATAACGCCAGCTCCAGGAGGATCCAACACCTCTGGTCTCTGGGCACGTGTGCTCATGTGAATATATACAGATATGCAGATACAATTAAAAACATGTTTTAATTTTTTTGAAAAAGTCGCTGCTATATCCAAGTTCAGAACCATTGCATTTTCATCCTTCGGCTTATGCCCACCCACGCTGAAAAGGTCACAAAGAGCAGGTTTCCCATAGATGAACTCACTGGGATGGGGTCCAGGGAAGCAGCTGCTGGGTAGGACCATGTGACTTAGCCCCATAGTTCCCAGCCCAGCAGAGGGAACACAGCTCTGCTTTATGGGGACTGGCTTTCAAGGAACAGTGCTAAGGTTGATGAAAAATAGTATCTGTCATTTGTAAAGTGTGATGGCGAGGCATGCAGATGTCACCAAGCAGGGTGTCCTCAGGTTTACCTGTTCTGGGCCTGGGAAGGGATGCTGTCTGCTGAAGAAGAATGTTTGGGGCCCACTGGAGCCAGGTCAGGCGGAAGCCTGAATGCCAAGCTGTCATTCTGAGAGATTGATGGAAGGGGCGTGTGTCCCGGGAGGCTGGGGCCTGCCGAGTTTCATTACTCTTATTTACAGCCCACCCTTGGGCATCCATCACCTGCTGACAGCTCATCATAAACTGATGACTGGTGACTGCACAGCCTGTGTTCTTCCTACCCAGTCCTTAGCTGGAGCGACTCTAGCCTCAGAGACACCACCAAGACTTGGAGGCGTGTAGGAGGTTCGAGAGCCTGTCCTGACCTGCATGAGCTCATTATCCAGAGACAAGGTGCATGCACGCATGCTTGCACACCTAAATGTTTATACAGCCAACACTTGTGAGACAGATAGAACATAGATAACTTGATTCTTAGTTTAGTACAGGAGTAAGAAACGATTAACTTAGCCAGGCAGTGGTGGTGCATGCCTTTAATCCCAGCACTTGGGAGGCAGAAGGCAGGTAGATTTCTGAATTCGAGGCGAGCCTGGTCTACAGAGTGAGTTCCAGGACAGCCAGGGCTATATAGAGAAACCCTGTCTCAAAACAAAACCAAACCAAAACTAAAACAAAAACAAACAAACAAAAAAAAACCAAAGCAAAGCAAAACAAAACAAAACACAAAACGATTAATCTAAGAAATAAGCAACTCAGTTATTTAAAGTTGGTTTGGGAAGAGAGCATCAAAGAGTCTTTGCTGTCTTGGTTAAGTTGACTGACTTTTGCTGTGTGTGTGTGTGTGTGTGTGTGTGTGTGTGTGTGTGTGTGTGTGAGAGAGAGAGAGAGAGAGAGAGAGAGAGAGAGGGAGAGAGAGAGAGAGAGAGAGAGAGAGAGAGAATGCATGTGTCTTAGGGTTTTACACCATAATTAGGACGGGCTTACAGGTTCAGTGGTTAAGTCCATTATCATCAAGGTGGGAGCAGGGCAACATCTAGGCAGGCATGGGGCAGGAGGAGCTAAGAGTTCTACATCTTGTTCTGAAGGCCAACAAGAGAATACTAGCTTCTAGGCGCTAGAAAGAGGGCCCTAAAGCCCACACTCACAGTGATACACTTCCTCCAACAAGGCCACACCTACTCCAACAAGGCCACACCTCCTAATAGTGCCATTCCCTGGGCCAAGCATATTTAAACCACCACAGTATGTATGTATCTATGTGTGTAAGAATGTGTGGATGTCTATATGTATATGTGAGAGAATGCATGTGTGTGCCTGTGTGTGGTGTATATGTGTCTGTGAGATTATGTGTTTGTACACATATAAATGTATTGTGTGTACATGGGTATATAGATGTTTGTATATGTGTGCATGTGTGTACGTGAGTATACATGTATGTGAGAGAGTATGTGTGTATATGTGTATGCATGAAAGAGAATATGTGTGTGTTTCTTCAAGCAGCAGATGTACTAGTTGTATCCAGTGCAGTATGGCTGCATGTAGATTTCCTGGGCTTAGTTAACACAGGGCTGAACAGTAATACTCCAGGTGCTAAGAGATAGAGAATCCCTACATGGTCAGTCAACCCCAAGCATATCCTAGCAGGACCCATGCCTAGCAGCAGCTGCACTGACTGTGTTTGGAGTGTGTGAGGGCGGGGATTTGGAGTCAGAGGTCCAGGCGAGGGACCTGCTTTGGCCACTTTCCTTACTGATAGCAGGGTCTTTGCTCCTATCTTGTCAATGCAAAGGGGGCCAATCAAATGACATAAGACAGAAGAGCTGAAAACCACAAGTACTTCTGGGAGGTTGCTATGGTTGTAAATCCCTGCTTAGGAGACCCTTGAGATACAGTGAAGGCCTGGTACTTGGCTTCCATGGAAGACAAACAAACCTCTACATGCCACAGCAGACACAACCATGATAGGCAAAACCTTAACAGTCTAGAGGAACATCCCATCAACACTGCGTTTGCTTTGAACCATCCATCTTGTGTGGCCAGAAATGTCGCTCATGGTTCTGTCACCACAGAGCTCACCTTTGACATGCCAGACTCTCTCTCCCTTCCTGGGGCCCCCCGATGCGTAAACCTTTGTGGAATGTGTCTGGCCAGGGAAAGCAGCTGGCATGATGACCTCAGTCTCTGGGTGACGGAAATGCAGCAGGAGAGATGTCTAGTCAGCCACTGGTGAGAGAAATGCTCTGAGCAGGAGGCACGGGACCCCAGAGAAGCTTTTCTGTCCCTTGCTGAGTGACAAATTGCTTTCAAATGCCATGGCTTAAAATAGCAGCGCTCACTGAGGCTCCTGCATTACTGTGGGTTAGGGTGCAAATGAAGGCACCAGGGATGGTCTGTCTGTGCCATTGGGTACAGCTTCTCACTGTGGCCAGGACTCCCTCATGTGTCCCCAAGGATGGTGAGAGGAGAGAGAGGTGTTATCCTTTCAATAACTCAGCCTCAGAAGTCACGAGTCTCATCCAGACCCCAGGATGGGAACACAGACTTCACCTCTGGATCAGGAATGTCACGAAGGCTGGAACTAGCATATGGAAGAGATCAATTTGGAATAATATAGCCTACTGTGTCAAGAGAGGAACATCCAGAGGAGACCTTCTTGAGGAGGCGATGCTTGGCTTGGGTCTTGAGGACTGGAGAGATTAGATGTGAAAAGATTCTAAGGGCAAGGCATCGTCCACACAGGCCAGGATGCTAAGGAAGCAGGGTGAGCATGCGCAGCCAGTTTCCTGGGGTGTGTATGTAGGAGTGGGGAGGGAGACACGTGTGCACAGCAGGCTGGGGGCAGGGATGCAGCTGCAGGGTCGGGGAGCATACCCTGGAAGTGTTCCCAACTCACTGGCTGCCAGCACCTCTGAGAACTAAAGGAAGTGCACTCTCAGATTCTCACACCATCCCTGGAACCTGGGTTAAAGCCCTCCATTAAAGTGATCTCAAGAGTCCTTTTCCTGTCTGTGCATCCGTGGAACCAGAATGGACTGAACTATGTTTCCGAGGAGGCTCGTTTGTTAAGGCAACGGCTAGGGGAATCTGTTAGATCCAAGGACACTGTCCTGATCCTTTGGTGGGTTCATAATCTGATGGTGCTGGGAGGTGGTGGGAAGCAGGAGGTAGGGACAGGGTAGAGGACACTAATCTTTGGAATCACATGGGTCTTTGGCCACAGCAGGACTGGCCATAGCAGTCAAACAAGTTGACTGTCTTTGTTAGGGTTTTGGTTGCTGCTACACCTTGGCCAAAAGCAATTGGGAAGGAAAGGGTTTATTTGACTTACTCTTCCTCATTGTAGTCTATCACTGAAGCAAGTCAGGGCAGGAACTCAAACGAGGCAGGAACCCGGAGGCAAGAGTCAATGAAGAGGGTGCTGCTTACTGGTTTGCTCAGCATGGCTTGCTCAGCCTGCTTTCTTATAGAACCCAGGACCACCAGCCCAGGGATGGCATCACCCAAGGCGGGTTGGGCCCTCCTCCAGCAATTACTAATTTTAAAAAAATGCCCTATAGGCTTGCCTGCGATCTGATCTTATGAAGACATTTTCTTAAGTGAGGTTCCCTCCTCTCAGATGGCTGTAGCCTGTGTTGAGTTGACAAAACACTATCCAGCACACTGACCATGGGTGGCAAACTTCAAAAACGCTGAGCCCAAAATAAATCTTTTATTCCAGGGCCAGTGAGATGGCTCAAGAGATTAAAAAAACTGCTTGCTGTGTGATGTTGTTTGTGTATGTGTGTTTATCTGGGGGGGGGGGAGGTTGCAAGAGCAGAGGGAGGATGTGAGGGGAGAGGGAGATGAGTGGGGCTGGTGGGGTGCATGATGTAAAACTCATAAAGAATCAATAAAAAGTTAAGAGAAAGAGAAGCGATATCCCACAGACATGCTTGCAGGCCACTCTGATAGAGGCAGTTCCTCAGTTGAGCTTCCTTCCTTCCAGGTGACTCCCCAGCTTGGGTCAAGGTGACAATAGCTAGGTAGCATACAGCTCAGTGTCACTTCCCACTGCCTAGCAAGTCAGGAGACTGAGCCGTTTCACCTCTCCTCTTCATGGCTCATCCTTGTTACCTGCATCCCGGACAGCCCAGACATCTCCTCCCTCTTGGGTCTGTGGTCAGTCCAATGGGACACTCTCCCTCCCACTGTCCTGGGTGCCATTCTAAGGTATCTATCTGACCAGCCCATGATTTAGATGAGATCCTTTGTCTTCTTTTTGTTTTTTGGGTTGTTTTTTTTGTTTTTGTTTTTGTTTTTTTGGTTTTGGTTTTGGTTTTTTTTTTTTTTTTTGGTTTTTAGAGACAGGGTTTCTCTGTATAGCCCTGGCTGTCCTGGAACTCACTCTGTAGACCACGCTGGCCTTGAACTCAGAAATCCGTCTGCCTCTGCCTCTCAAGTGCTGGGATTAAAGGCGTGAGCCACCACTGCCCGGTCTTTTGCCTTCTTTTTTAAAAAATATTTATTTATTTATTTAATGTCTGTGAGTACTCTGTCTTCAGACACACCAGAAGAGGGCATCAGATCCCATTACAGATGGTTGTGAGCCACCATGTGGTTTTTGAGAATTGAACTCAGGACCTCTGGAAGAGCAGTCAGTGCTCTTAACTGATGAGCCATCTTTCCAGTCCCTTACCTTCTAAATTTAGGCCTGTTTCAGAGTTAGCTTTTTCTGTTTGGTGTTGTAATAGCTATTCTTGGTGGTCAACTTGATTACATGAAATTAACTGAAACCCAAAAATGGCTGAGCACACCTGTGGGGGATTTTGCTTAAATTCTTTTTTCTTCTTTTTGAGACAGGGTTTCTCTGTGTAGCTCTGGTTGTCCTGGAACTTGCTCTGCAGACCAGGCTGGCCTCAAACTTGGATATCCACCTGCCTCTGCCTCCCAAGTGCTAAGATTAAAGGGATGTGCCACTACCTTGCAGTTTGCTTAATCATTAAAGTGCAGAGATCCACTTCTAATCTAGATCTTTGGGGTGGGAAACCTCACCTCTAATCAGGGCCCCTTCTGCTAACAGTCTGTGTAAAGGACAGGGAAGAGGGCGGCTTGCTCTCCTTGTCTGCTTGCTCTCTCTTGCTGGCAAGTCCATTCCTTCACTGGCATTAGAGCCTATGCTTCTGGATTCCAGCACATACTGAAGAGCAGCTGAGACATCCAGCCTCAAGGACTGAACAAGTACTGGAGTCTTAGACCTTCTGTTGGTAGACAGCCATTGTTGGACTAGCTGGACCTCAGTCTGTAAGTTAGTCTAATAAACCCCCTTTATATATGTCTGTATATACATATACACACATATATATTCTATTTATGTATATGTGTAGATATAAATACTCACACACATATATATTCTATAAGTTCTGTTTCTCTAGAGAACTACAGGTCCAAGCTGCCTTCCAGTTCTGCACCATTGCCCACACTCCCTCTGCACATTGTGCACCCCCAAATTCTGTCACCACATTGGTAATTTACTAAACACTCTGTATTGTCCTTTGTCCCTTTGTTCATGTTGTCCCCTGTTCCCCGACCTTCTCCTCCTTTTCTATATTGTCTATTGATGATATAAGACCTTCATTCCTGCCTCCTCAGAGCCCTTCTTGCATGTAACTGGAGATCCCCTGCCTGAGCCCTCCTTGTGCCCTGGTGTGACTGGTTCTGTGTGGATACCCCTACACAGAATTCAGTAAATATTTATTAACTGCAATGAAAAGTATTTCTTGGAATCAGCTGACCCCCAGTCCCTTGAAGATGTGGCCTGTCACAGGGTTTCTTTCTGTTTGAACAATCAGCTGGGGTTAGGGGTCTCTGGTTCCCCAAGCCAGGGCTGCATTTTGCCCCATTCTCAGTCAGGTTAATGTTCAACTCAGTGGTTTTGCTTTCTGTAAGGCAGATAACAGGGTGGTGTAGCTGGGGACGCAAAAGAGCAAGGCCCCCAAGAAAGCAAATACCCACTCTGTTCTGATTTAACAGGAAAATCAATCATTTGGGGGATGGAGAGATGACTTGACAGTTAAGAGCACTTGCTGCTCTTGCAGACAACCTGGGTCCCGTTTCCGGCACCTGTTTGATGGCTCCGGACTAACTGCCTGTAACTCCAGTTCCAGAGGATCTGATGCCTTCCAGCTTCTGCAGGCAGTTAGCATGCATGTGATGCACCTTCACACTGTGGGGAAAGTACACACACACACACACACACACACACACACACTCACACATAATAAACTAAATCTTAAAAATATGATTATTTTCTCAGAGCTTTTATGGAAAGAGAAAATGGAAATGAATATAGAATGATGACCTCAGTCTCTGGGTGACGGAAATGCAGCAGGAGAGATGGAAAATATGGTCATCTAAAATCGTATAAGACCACGAGGAATACTTTAACCCCATGAGAGGAGTGGGGGTGCAGGGGAAGGGAAGAGGGAGAAGCAGAGACAAGAGAACAAAGAATCTAGAGATAAGCACAAGGCCAAAATGACAGGTTCTAAAGAAAGCCAGGTCGAGGCCGGGCGGTGGTGGCGCACGCCTTTAATCCTAGCACTTGGGAGGCAGAGGCAGGCGGATTTCCGAGTTCGAGGCCAGCCTGGTCTACAGAGTGAGTACCGGGACAGCCGGGTCTACAGAGAGAAACCCTGTCTCAAAAAAAAAAAAAACCAAAAAAAAAAAAAAAAAAAAAAAAAAAAAAAAAAAAAAAAAAAAAAGAAAGCCAGGTCGAACAGCTAGCTATGGTGCTGATCAGCATACCAAATCCCTCACTTACCTCCAGGCTTGCTCAGTACCTGGGGCTCCTCTCTGCTCTTCTCACCCTGCCCCCTACCCTAAAGGTCTCCAGCCTGTGGGGTTCACTTCCCCCAGCTTCTCATTCCTGTATAACCCTGCCATTTTGGCCATACTCTTGGAGCCCTTAGGGCTCTCTATGCCCGCTCCACTCTTGGTCCTCTCTCTCCTTCTTTTCCCGCCCCTCTTCTCTTCCCCCAATCCTGCTACTCTCATGACCCAGTTCAGCCTGCTGGCTATGTTCAGCATACTGCTTTCTCTGCCTGCTCTGGACTCTTCCAGATGCCTCTGGCCGTTCTTTCTCTCCCTTGCATCCACAATAAAAACCTTCCCCTCAACCGTACCTTGGAATAAAGTTTGGTAATACACCGGCCTCTGGGAGAACTCCACCTTCTTGAAGTCTCCATCACTTTTACAACCAACCCCATAGTGTAGATAGATGGCTTTCTGTAGAACAGAGAGAGAGCATGCATGCATCAACTTTAAAATCAAGGTCGCCTCTCTGGAGTTCTCTTTTCAGCCTTGGCCATCTTGGTATGAGCCCTTCTTCCAGGCAGACTTTCTCTTTACAGATGCTAAACAGTCTTGAAGTGAGGCCCTTGAGGATAGGGTAGGGGAGTGGCTAAGGTGGTGTGTTGGTTTGAGTGAGAATGTTTCTCTTCCCATCTGCTCAAATAATTGAATGCTTCATCACTTGGGTATGGAACTGTTTGAGAAGGATAAAGAAGGGTAGACTTGTCGAAGTGAGTGTGGTCTTAGTGGAGTGGGTGTTGTAGGCAGCCGCTTGGACGATAAGATCCAAGATGGCACCTGTTCCCGATACACTGTAGCAGTAAACCAGTTCCACTGCGCATGTGTCAACTCCTCCTGAGTGGGCTCATGCAAATTAGGTGTCTCCCGAGCAGGTGCATGCTAATGAGGCAATTGCAGGGAACCAATCCAGGAGGACTTGAGAGCTCAGGCTTGGGTATATAAGGAACTCTCTCTAGACAGTCAGGGCCCCACTCCACAGAAGCAAGCAGACCTGCAGCACCTAGGAAGAAGAAGAAGAAGCAGCAACACCAAGAAGAGCCATGACATCTAGAAGATGTAACACTTAAGAACCTAGGAGAGCTGTGACACCTAGGTACCTAAAAGAGCTGTGATACAAAAGAAAACTACTGAGTAAACTGTTGAGAGAAGAAGTCTCGGTGTTCTGTCATCATTGCTGCTGGACAACAGAGCGTGGAACAGAGTGTGGCTTTGTTGGAGGTGGTGTGGCCTTGTTGGAGCAGATGTGTGTCTGGCTTTGAGGTTTCAAAAGTCCACACCAGACCCAGTCTCTTTTTTTTTCCTCTGCCTGCTGTCTGTGGTTCAGGATATAAAGCTCTCAGCTACTACTCCAGAGCCATCCATGCCTGCTTCTGTACCACCCATGATGATCATGGACTAATTCTCTAAAGGTCTAAGCAAATCTCCAATTAAATGCTTTCTTTTATAAGAGTTGCCTTGGTCATGGCATCTCTTCACAGCAATAGAACAAGTAATGTGATGTGTGGTTCTCATCCAACATTCACGATGCCCCTCCTGTGATGGCCATCACATCTCCAGGAAGCCTGCTCTGGTGTCACTGGGCCATGCAAGTGACTGAACTCTTCAGATTTGTGATGCTGTTTTCTCATATATTCATGTGTTTATTTAGTTTCTTTTTTCTTTTTTCTTTTTTCTTTTTTTTTTTGGTTTTTTCGAGACAGAGTTTCTCTGTATAGCCCTAGCTGTCCTGGAACTCACTCTGTAGACCAGGCTGGCCTCGAACTCAGAAATCCGCCTGCCTCTGCCTTCCAAGTACTGGAATTAAAGGCGTGTACCACCACTGCCTGACGTTTATTTAGTTTCTTACATGGACTCTAAACCATGGTCAAAGTAGGACTATTACATGCGTCTGTATACCCACAAGAATAATGGCCACCCTGCCTTGTCTGGGTGGGAGAGGATGCTCCTAGCCTCGCAGAGACTTGATGGGCAGGGTTAGGGGGGGTACCTAGGGCACCCCACCAGCTCAGAGGAGAAAGGGAGGGGGAATGGGGAGAAGGATTATGGGAAGGGGTGGCCAGGAGGGAGGCAGTGAGCAAGATGCGATGTGTATAAGTGAAAAAAAATTAAAATAAAAAAATAAAAGGATAGTGGCCACCCAAAGTTCCCACCATGCATTCCTCAAACTTGTGTTTGCAGTCAGCATGGTCCCTAGGCCTGCACAACCTCACTGATCACTCAGGACTTAGCCAAATAACTGGACGACATCAACAAAGAAAATGGAGATCCACCATACGCTATATCGAGGCCCACTCTGGGGACAGGATGCTCAGTGCTATATAGTCTTTCTTTGGTTCATAAGACAGGCTTCCAATCCACCCCTGAGAATCCAGGTGGATAATTACGAGCAGGTGATGGCTGAGTCTCAGCATGGAGGGTCAGATGCTGACAGGTTCTCCCAACCTCTGGCCCCAGTCATCTTGCACATCTGCCTGCTTCCCACCCTCAGCTGCCATTTTCCTGTGTCTCTGCTTGCTTCCTCGGCCCCTCCTATGAAGCAGAGCAGAGGCCAGACAGCAGTAGCCCTTGACAGTTGGCTGCCTGACTGATCAAAACCCACAGGAGATGATAGGTCACCCTGGAACCCAGGTTCTGGGGCATCCATCCTTCCACCCTCTGGGTCTCAGTTTCTCTCATCTGGATAATTGGATCTGGGATGTCCTATCCTGCCCCCTGATTCAGCACTCTTGGGGAGGGTGAGAAGCACTCCCTCCAGCTTGCTGTGTGAACTCTGACCAAAGAGTGCTTAAAATAACGTTTTTTCAGCCATATCAGAGGACTCATTCGTGTGTGTCAAACAGATTGTGATTGAGCCGGTGGAAGGTAGTCTTTTAGCCTGAATTTCTAGCGAGCTCCCGGCCAATGCTCCATCTCTGCCAGTCCTGTTTATACCCTGGGGAATGAAAAGCTGATTCACAAGACCCAATCACAGATCCATAGGATCAGAAAGTCTGGGGTATCACCCAGCAATCCGAGCCTTATGCTGTCTCGGAGGTTGTTCCAATGTCCCTCAAGTTCAGAACTACCGCTATAGGACAGCTGCTTCTGAACTTGACTGAGGACTGGAAACTCCTGCATAGAGTTTTCGAAGTACTGGTGCCTGAGTCCGGCTCTCGAATTCAAATTTAATAAGCATGGGATGCCAACGAGGCATCAGGATTTTAAACACTCGGAACATGTATAGATGTACTGAAGGCACTGGCTTCCAGGCTGCAAGTTCGCCGTTCTCTGAAGCCGCTCTGCCTGAGACTGCCATGAGGGGGCGCTGTGGCGCCACGGGGAACGCTCCGAGCTCCGGGTGGCTGCTAGCCCGGGCTGGGGAGGTGGCGGCTGCGCCTGGGGCGCGCGCCTCCGGGAGCGGCTCCTGGCCGAGGCTTGCCCTGCGCCTGCATCTGTACCTAATTAATGCTGGCGGCTGCCTAGCCGCGCCTGACGTTAGATGTGCTGGTGCTGGGGGAACGCCTGCAACCACTCGGCACAGGTTCCTTCACTCAACTAGCTTTGCTCTCTGCCTCCTCCCTCCCCCCCCCCCCCCCCCCCCCCCCCCCCCCACCGCTGGGGTTGCTCCCTGATACTTTCTGCCTGTCTCAACTTCACTTCACTGGGTTCCTTGATTCATTCCGAGGATCCCAGCAAGTTCCCCAAGCCAAGCTCCAGAAACCTGCTCCTGCCTTTCTCTCTCATGGTTTCTCTCTCTCTTCTTTCTGCCCTTAGCTGAGCTCTGTGGGTCTTAATAATAAAGGTTTTTCACACACAGGATTTGCCTCTGAATTTGTGACACATAAAGCAGGGCCGTTTCTAAGGGACTTCCGATGTCTGTGGGGGTGGGGAGCAAAGGGTTGCTTCTGCGTTTTGATAGCTGTGTGTGTGTGTGTGTGTGTTCTATTTTTAGGGGTGAGACTTTATTCTGGAAAGGAGAGTCCCCTGTTTAGCTTCTTAGCTAGCTGGATCATCACCCCAGCCTAGGGGGGCTTTCCCAGCCGGCAGTGACCTTTATCATAAATAATCCACTTCATATTTCATCCCACCCACTTTCCCATCTGTTTGATATTCTGCCTTCCCTGGTGTGAGGCCTCATCTGGAGACAAGCCATGTGGGTAAAAGAAGCTTGCCCATCCCTGGTCTGGAGGATGTCTGCCTTGGCCTGCCAGCTTCCTCAGAACCTACCTCTAAAGGGACAGAAGAGAAGAGGCAATTGGAGAGACCATGTGCTTCTTTCTGGACCCCAGCTCTCATTTCCAGGGCCTGTTTTCCTCCTGTGAAGCCCCATGCTACCTACTAAGATCCAGGTCCTTATTCCCAGGCAGTTGGCAGGGAGCCACTCCAGTCCAGGGGAAATTGAGGCCCAAGAGGTTTCAAGGAACCCCTCAAGTCACATAGCTGATTTCTGGCAGTTTCCATTTCTACAGAATTGTTCAAAGCTCTTCCTAGGGCCAGCGGACACTTCTCAGCAGTGAGGCCATGGTGGTAGGTGTCCAAAGGGAGCTGGTTCAATGTGAAGAACAGCCGTCTCTCCTAGAATCCAAATGAGCGATGTCATCACAGAGTGATGGACCCAGGGTGTCAGAGACTGGGCCTGGGCTGTGGGCAGAAAACAGGCCTATGGGTTCAGAGGGCAATCCCCTGTCAGACATGAGGGGGTGGGCTGGGGGATAGGTGTGCTGTTTCAGAATGAGTCCTTCTCCTTCTAACAGGGACACTGAAGTGAAGGCTCTCAGGTGGTGCTAGGGGCTAGCCAGAAAAATTTGGGCAGCCACCAGTTGGGACAAGTTTCCCTGCTGGCTTGGCCATGTATCTGGTTAAAGGCCAGCTGGAAACCATGGCTCTGAAAGAACAGCTCAGGAGGATGGAGCTCTGGGCAGGGGGTGAGTGGGGTGGGGGATAGGGGCTAGGGGGTGGGAGGGGTCTATGCTGGGTAACTGAGGGGAGAGCAGGAGAGGGGCTAGCTCAAGGTCACAGGACAATTAGTAGCCCTGGTGGAGCTTGGGTGCAGGTGCTGGACAGGGAGTCAGGTTGTCCCTACTGTTGTTCTTCCCTGTGGATGGATGGATGCTCTGACCCTGCCCCTTCCCCTTTTGCTGCTGTATGCCATGTCTTGTTGAGATTTTGCATGGACATTTTCTTTTCTTTTTAAAATATTTTATTTATTTATTTTATGTATATGAGTACACTGTAGCTGTACAGATAGTTGTGAGCCTTCATCTGGTTGTTGGGAATTGAATGTAGGACCTCTGCCCACTCTGGTCAACCCCACTCACTCCGACCAACCCCACTTGCTCTAGCCCAAAGATTTATTTATTATTATAAATAAGTACACTATTGATGTCTTTAGACATGCCAGAAGATGGTGTCAGATCTCATTACGAGTGGTTGTGAGCTACCATGTGGTTGCTGGGACTTGAACTCTGGGCCTTTGCGAGAGCAGTCAGTGCTCTTACCAGCTGAGCCATCTCACCAGCCCCTTGCAAGGACATTTTCAGTTGTGACCTTCTGCTCCCAAGTTGTTGTTGTTGTTGTTGGTGGTGGTGATGGTGACGGTGGTGGTTGTTCTTCTTCTTGTTCTTCCTCCTCCTCTTCCTTCTCTTCTTCCTCCTCCTCCTTCTCTTCTCCTCTCCCTCATCTCCCCCTCCTTTTCTTCATCTCCCTCTTCTTCCTTCTCCCCCCTCCTCCTTCTCCTCCTCTTGCTTCTTCTTCCTCTTCCCCTACTTCCTTCTCCTCCTCTCCTCCCCTTTCTTCTTCCTCTTCTCCTCCTCCTCTTCCTCTTTCTCCTTCTCTTCTCTTCTCCTTCCTCCTCTCCTCCTCTTGCTTCTTCTTCTTCCTCTACTTCCTTCTCCTTTTCCCCCTCCCCCTTCTTCTTCCTCTTCTCCTCCTCTTCCTCCTCCTCCTCCTCTTCTTCTTCCTCCTCTTCTTGTCCAGAGAAAGGAAACCCTGTAATATTCATCTATACCAGAAACCCCATCAGAAAGCCATGGTTCTTTTCAATCACATTTCCCACATTCTAAGTCCCTATGGGTACAGGTGGCAAGAGTCCACAGGACTTGCTGACTCTCTGGGATGCTTGGGGAGGAATGCTTAGCCTGCAGCACGCACCCCTGATAGGAAGCCTCAGATCTGAATGGTAGTCTTCAGCCACACCTGCAGGTCTTTGCCTGAGGCTGCTGCAGGGAGAGGAGCAGGCTCTGAGTGCAGCAGGTTTCCAGACTCCAAAGCTCATGCACTTCCTGGCCCAGAGTTTCTGCCAAAGTGGGTCTCTGGTCACCTGTAATATTGTCGATACCTCATTCAGGCAGTTGTTTGAAACAAGTAGTTGAGTCTGCTTTGGCTCACAGGATTTGGCAGAGACCAAGGCAGGTCCTCCCTTCCCTCATGGACTCTCTGTCTATGCTGGGGTTGGGAGAATAAGGATGACCAATAACTAGTATGGAAAATATTTTAATTGTACGGCCAAGCAGAAAGTAAAAGTAATTTGAAAAATAAAGGACACTAGGTATGGGACTTAGAAGGAAGTATGTTGGTTTTAAATGGATGTATGTATTTATATGTATGTATGCATATATTAATTTTTTGAGACACTGTCTCTGGATCCTCATGCCTCAGTCTCCCTAAGTACAGGACTTACAGGTGTGCACCATCATACCTGGCTTTTTGTAATGTTAAATGTAGCAGTTTGGAGGGCTCTTACTGTAAAAATGACATTTGAACCAAGACTTCAAAGAGATAAACCCTTAACTATTAAAACTGGTTCCTGAGCCTGTTCCAACCTGTTCCTAAGAAGCCTAGGGAGAGAAAGCCCAGGGGCTTGCATCTCCAGAACCCTTTATACGTAGCCCTTGGCAATCCTTGCTGCTCATCTTGACTCACATCCATGCAAAGAGCCCTCCCCCCCCAAGTCCCCACCCCACCCCAACTCAGGAAGTGTGTACCGTCTGGAAGGAAGCTGGACTCTGGGATCTCAGTGGTACCTCTCGGTGTGACACGGTAATCAGCTGATGAGGAGTAACTCAGATGCAAGTTTCTCATGACTGTGACATGTCTGGAAAGGCCCATGTGGGGACAAGGAGGGATGCAGCTGTCCAGCGAAGGCGCAGTCAGGTTATTAGAACAGCAAGCTGGCATCACAGAGAGAGCAAGGCTTAGATGCGAGCTCCAGCGGGGAGCCTTGGAGAACTCTCTAAGTCATTTACTTTAAGGCTTCTCACCTTCTGAGGTGGGGACGTGAAATGGCAAAGCCTCTCCTCGTCCCACAGGGCCATGGCCACCGGCTAGTCTGTGTGTCAACCCGCCTAAGGTGTTTATCAAAAGATAAAGAGAGAGGATATGCTCTATGGGGGTGTAGTCAGGTATGGGGGAAGAGGATGTCTCAGTGGGACCATGCCAAGACATCCCTTCCCTCTGAGGGACCAGCCACACGACAGTATAGTATAGAATAGAGTTTATTCAGGGCATGGGGAGGGGAGATAAGAGGGTAGCAGAGGCAGAGAAAGGCAGAGAGAGAGAGAGAAAGAGAGAGAGAGAGGCCAGCCACGAGCATGCGGAGAGAGGGGAAGGGAATGGGAAGGGGAGAGCAAGATCAAGAGAGAAGCAAGAAAAGAGCAAGGGAACAAAAGAGAGAGGAGGGGGCAAGCATCCCTTTTTATAGTGGGTCAGGCCTACCTGGCTGTTGCCAGGTAACTGTGGGGTGGAGTTTAGACAGAATGCTAACACCTCCATTGCCACCACTGCCACCAGGCCTTATATATCAACATCAGTTTCTTTTGGTGTGCCCCATGCCAGGATCAACAGAATTCCAACCCAATAAAATAATTTGAATCATGGTTGGAACCTTGTGGTAAAGCAAGCTGACGTGAAAAAAATACAGAAGAAACACGGCCCAGGGAGTGATTAACTGGAAAACCGAAATCTTGCATCTTGGAACCTCTGTTCAGCCAGGTCCAAAGGGTTGTGCTGCTTGCTCTTCTGCAAGGGTCAGGTCAGACAAGTGTCTGAAACCCAGTTGCTGTGAAAGCTGCTGTGACCAGCAGCCCAGACCCCCCACCCCCACCCCGTGGCAAGGAGCCCTGCCTCAGTGCCTAACCCTATTAACTGTTGGCTTCCCAGTTGCCTGCACGAGCCAAAAACATGCTCTGCTGTTTGAAGTGCTTATTGGAAAAGCAGACCTCATCTTGGCTGCAGCTCTGAGCAGTTCCTTGTGTGGGGTGCTCCCCAGGGCTGTAATGAACACAAGAAAGCATTCCCCACGTTTGGCATGTTTGCTTTTATCTCCAAGTCACATTTTAAAAATTTATATTTAAAGAAAGTCGGGGAAAGGGGCCAGCCCGGCTCACGCAGCCCCTAGTACCAGAACACCCAGCACAGAAACTCCAGAGACCAAGGCTTCTGAGGATTAGTGGGGAATTAGAACCATACCAGTGTGGCAGGGCCGCCAGCCAGGCTTCCTGGGAGCTTTGCAGCCAGACCTGCAGCGGCCTTGGAGACAGAATGAGTTCTCAGGGTCCAGGAGGGCCCATCACTCCATTCCAGGAGGTGTTGGATTTTCTCTAGAACAGGATGTGGGAGTCCAAAGCTTGCCTAGGGTCTAGCTGGCCCCACCCCACTGGGCTACTGGTGAACTTACCTCCTGAGGCTTGTTTCCTACACTGATGACTGGGAATGGGAAAGGATTGAGGGAAAGGGCTTTAATGGTTCTTTTTCCTTCTGCTCTCCTGCAGAATTCTGGAAACAGTGGGCCTAATTGTTCTTATTAGCATTGGGCTGCTGAGCTCCTCTTTCTGGAAGACTGAATTATTAAATAGCACCCCCCAAAGGGAGGGCGCCTTTAATCCCAGCACTGGGAAGCAGAGACAGGTGGATGAATCTCTGAGTTCAAGGCTGGTTTTGTCTATGTAGTGAGTTCCAGGACAGCCAGGGTTTTGAAGAAAGACTCTACCTCAAAACAAACAGACAAACAACAACAAAGAGACAAACTCCCCAAAACAAGCAACCAGGCTGCCACCAGCACCACTAACAATGACAACAAAAACCCACCACCAACAACATAAATATCCCCCCCACCAAAAAAAAAAAAACAAGACCAAAACCAGTCCTCCAACATCCCAGGGAAGGAAGACCCTCCTCCCCCCGACACACACACACACACCATAGTCCAGCACAAACATACACCAAATCAACTGTCTGAGACCCAGGTCTTGTGCACAAGTTATTGTGCTATCACCAGCTCATGCCCCACCCTAACCCCTTACTCTTTTCAGGAGTGTTGGCTTATGGGAAGCCATTGGTATTTTTGTATCTGGCTTCTCTGGGTGTAGCCGTTATCCGTGCATTTATCCCTGTTTGGTGCTGAACTCAATGATACTTTGTAAAGACAATGGGCCTGAGAATACAGCTAGCTCAGTGGGTAGAGTGTTTGCCTAGCATGCATGAGACTTAGGGTTCAATCCTCAGCACTTCACAAACTCAGAGTGGCAGAGGCAGGAGGATCAGGAATTCAAGGTCATCCTCTGCCACCGAATGAGTTCAAGGCCAGTCTGAGCTATATGAGACCTGCTCTATTAAAAAGAGGGAGTCAGAGAAAACATTTGAGTGGCTTACAACAAATAAATGATACTGAGGTTGTTAAAATGTTTTCAGAACCATAGGAAAGAGGAGGGAAGTAAATATGCAAAACTTACATTTTTAAAAATATTCTTTTTTTTTGTTTGTTTGTTTTGT
>NW_022196894.1:27804587-27808300 GCF_008632895.1 Mastomys coucha | reverse complement strand
GGATTAAAGGTGTGCGCCACCACCGCCCGTTAAAAATGTTCTTATTTCACTTTGTTTGTTTGTTTATTGGTTCTCGCATGAGCACACGCCATGAGGTGCTTGTAGAGGTCAGAGGGCAAAGGTGGGAGTCAGTTCTCTCCTTTCCCCTTGTGGGCCCTGAGGACTACTCAGTCAGTCAGTCAGGCTTAACCAAAAGCACCTTTGCCTACTGAGCCATCTCAGCAGCCCCAAACCTGACACCTTTACTAAACTTAACTCTTAGGCTCTTAGCGGCCATAGAGGACGAGGCGATTATGTGGATTCTAGGAGAGATAAAATTACATAGTTCTTGAGATCTAAAAGCAACTTGTGAGGGGCTCCTGTAGGATGTGCAAAGGGCAAGCTTGTTGGCGATGCCTGAAAGCAAGACACAGATGTATTTTTCATGATGACTTTCCTGTGATGGCCCAGAGCCATCGTGTAGAGAATCACCTTAGGGACCCAGTCTGGTATGCAACAGTAGTAACCTTGGGGTGGAGAAGGATATAGGAAATTCCAACATGATTGATCTAACCACGGGGTTGCACGAGTGCATTCCATGCCTCACGGCGCTTTCGATTGGATCTGGGGCAGAGGAGAACAGCAAGCTGAGGAATATACAAACACACAAGCCAGCGTGGACCAGGGGGTGGCTGGCTGCATCGCAGAGCTACGTCCATCCCCAGCAAAATACGGCTCAGCTTGCAGAATTAGCTGATGCCTATGTGTTGGTGTATGCCTGGGACATGAGCCCTCTCCCTTTCCACCCTTCCCAACCCCATCCCTTGCCCCAACACTGAGCAGAAAATCCCCAGTAGCCTGATGTCAGCTCCGGTTGGTTTTGAGAATCAACCAAAATGGAAGAGCTTTTCAAAGTCCTCTTTTAGGAGCAAAGGGCAGTTTTTGAATGCCTGGGACAGACAGCCTGGGGCACAGGTTTAAGGACTCTGCTACCTGCTCAGGAACAGAGCCAGGCAACTGGATAGAATTCAGGGAAGGATCTGGCTCCGCTACGTGTATTCCAGCTAGATGGCTCCGTGTATTGATTCTGTGTACTTGCAGCTACTGAGCTACGTCCGCTCTGCAGGCCCAGGCCTCCTCTGGAGGTTTTGGTTTTAGAACTCAACTGAAGAGATTTCCCAAGGCCCTAGTGTTTCTCAGGCACCGTGGGAGGAGGCCTTGGGTGAGGAGGCTCCCAGTCCGAGCAAGGAGGAGAATCCACACCTGTCTCCAAACCATGCGTAATTGTGAGACAGCAAAATCTCATGTACCGCGGGGACATTCTAGAGAACGGAAGTAATGTCTGGAGTTCTGCCTTTCCAGATTGTGACTTTTCTGCTCTGCATGGATATGTTTTCTGTGTGTACGGTGATTACAACTATCGCTGACACATATCTGGAGTGTAGCTTGACTTTGATGTAAATGATACATGTTTGATTGCCATGAGGTCCCTGGAAACTGTGAGAATGGGACATCTGCCTCTAGGTGGAAGCTGGGGATGTGGGTGGCCACTGGGGCCAGGGGTGTCTCGCCCCTGTAGTCACCTCTTGCCATGTGACCATACTTCTTGAGAAAGGTTCCATGGACTCTGCTCAGTTCCAAGCTCTCCTTAAAAAACGTGCAGTGATACAGTTCACACAGCCTATTTCCCCAGTTCTAACCAGGAAGACAGCTTAGGGCTGGGCAGTGGTGGTGTATGCCTTTAATCCCAGCACTTGGGAGGCAGAGGCAGGCGGATTTCTGAGTTCGAGGCCAGCCTGGTCTACAGAGTGAGTTCCAGGACAGCCAGGGCTATACAGAGAAACCCTGTCTCGAAGAAAGAAAGAAAGAAAAAAGACTACGTAGGATCTACAAATGTGGGTGCCTGTAGCAATGTAGGCAGAGCTTTGGCCAGGCATGCACTTCTGACAGCAGATTTTCTGCCACTTCTCTAGCATTTAGAAGAAAAGCCATAGAGAAGCTGACCCATGCTCTCTCTCACATAAGATACAAGAGTACCTTCCCAAACCAGCTGGTCTTAACTGTTTCCTACAAGCAGGTTTGTCAGGCCTGGACTGGCATCACCTGGAACTTACTAGAAACCCCACAGAAACTTGAGTGGGCTGTTTGACCAAGTTCCTGGCTGTCTGTGGTGCTCACTGGAGTTTGGAGCCACTGAGGACAAAGGCTGGCTGTGGCGGTATTCTTGGCTGGAGATCCCAAGCCAGGAGCTCTAAAAGAGGTGGAAATGGCTTATGGTTTGAAAAACTTGTGGCATGATTCCAACCTCTTCCTGTTCCCCCTCCTCTCTCTGAGACTCATGGGTCTGGGACCAACCTTTCATCAGAGAATAACCTCCCGTAACTCTGTGGAGTTTGATTTCGTTTTTTAAAGCTTTAGAAATTTTATTCCGATATTGGAACAGCTTGCATTTAGCCTGGAACTCCCCCTCACAGTTGCTACACAAAGGCGTTCTTTGTGGAGAGGGTATTGTGGACCACCAAGTGTTAGGAGACCCTGAACGTCAGGACTGCTTTGCCAGTCTCCAGTAAGCACATGCTGGCAGCATTCTGCTTCATGAACTCTTTAATAGATGCTAGAGGCTCTTCTTCTAGCCTCCAAGGAAGAAATGCTACTATCGGCAGGTGTTCTCCTGGCTTCTGCCAGCCCCTGGGCCAGCCCCATGGGAAGGGGACAGGCGTCTTAGAAAATGTGCTTTCCTGTCTTGGTGGGCAGTGTTTATCTCTCCTTGAGTGAGTGACAGGCTCCTCCTCTTCCTAGGCTGGTGTTTGCCTTGTGGCCACTGAGGGAGGAAGCAGGTGGCAGGGAGTTGACCTCATCGTATCCCTGAGCGGGGTGGGTGGATATGCCACCAACTGTGACAGGCTGGGGGTGGGCTGATGTGGCTGTTTGCTAAGTGGTTCTCAGCTATTGAGAGAGAGGAGTGGCTGATATGCTCTGGTTGGCAGATCCTCACTGCAGATTGGAGAGGGGGTGCACTGGGGGTTCCCACTCTGGGAACTGAAGGGCCAAAAGGATCCAACAGTACCACTCACTCTGGCATGATGAACTCTATATGAACCAGACGGGGAGGGGAGGGGAGGGAAGTTGAGTTGTCTAGAACAGTGTCTGGGATACAGTAGGACCTCTCATGCCTTTTAGGAAGAGGTGGAATTGGTATGGTAACTCATTCTCAGAGGATTTGTCACCATTTAAAGCTTTAAGACAACAGCTTCTCTGGCTTTAGTCTCTCTCTCTCTCTCTCTCTCTCTCTCTCTCTTTCTCTCTCTCTCTCCCCCTTTCTCTCTCTCAAACATTCATGAACCCCTAAAAGACCACCAAGGAGCAAATGCAATCGCATTAGGGTCTCTTTATTCAAGTCAAGCTTGGGCCACACCAAAGTCTCTGACACAGGAGAACGGTAGCCTTATCCCCCACCCCCCAGCCCAGTTTCAAGCAAGCATTTATAGAGACAAGAAGCGGGTATCTAGCCTGGTACACATCTGATTCGGGGGCCATTATGTACTGATGCTGGGAGCCAAACCGTAAACTTAACTTCTGCTTTCCTCCTGATTGGTGGTTGTTAGGAAGTGAAGTGTCAGGAGCAGGTTTGTAACCGGGGGTGCAGGTTTGTTGGGGAATAACCTGGAAACTGGTGCTAGACATAGGTTTTGTTAGAGGATAACCTGGAAACTGGTGTTAGATACAGGTCTTGT
>NW_022196894.1:27804236-27804577 GCF_008632895.1 Mastomys coucha | reverse complement strand
GTTAGGTATTGGCCTGCTCATAAACTTGAGTTCAACTTGGGGTCAGATTCTCTAAGATAGAGTCTGAACCCAAAAGATTTGGTCTCTCACTACTTGTTCATATGTACATATAAATGTGTTGCACGTACAGAGGCCTGAGGTTGATACTAGGAATCTTTCTTGATCATTTCCCACGTGGTTGTTGGTGTTATTATTCGAGATTCAAGGTCTGATCATTGATTTGTTATTATTATTATTATTATCATTTAGAATTTTAAGCATTTTAGTCTTTTATAATTATGATTAGGATGTCCCCAATAAGCCTTTTTTTTTTTTTTTTTTTTTTTTTTTTTTTTTTTTTG
>NW_022196894.1:27802364-27804159 GCF_008632895.1 Mastomys coucha | reverse complement strand
TCAGAAATCCGCCTGCCTCTGCCTCCCAAGTGCTGGGATTAAAGGTGTGCGCCACCACCGCCCTGCTAAGACTTTTTTGTTTTGTTTTGTTTTATTTTGAGACAGGGTTTCTCTGTGTAGCCCTGCCTGGCTGTCCTGTAGATCAGGCTGTCTTCAAACTCAGAAATCTGCCTGCCTCTGCCTCCCAAGTGTTGGGATTAAAGGTATGTGCCACCACTGCTCAAAAAGACTTATTTTTAAAGATTTATTTATTTATTTTATGTATATGGGTACACTGCAGCAGGTTGTGAGCCTTCATGTGGTTGTTGGGAATTGAATTTAGGACCTCTGCTTGCTCCAGTCAACCCCACTCGCTCCAGTCAGGCCCACTCACTCAATCCCTGCTTGCTCCTGCCCAAAGACTTATTTAGTATTATAAATAAGTACACTGTAGCTGTCTTCAGACGCACCAGAAGAGGGCGTCAGATCTCATTGCAAGTGGTTGTGAGCCACCATGTGGTTGCTGGGATTTGAACTCAGGACCTTCACAAGAGCAGTCAGTGTTCTTACCCACTGAGCCATCTCACCAGCCCTGTTATTCTTTTTTGTTTGTTTGTTTGTTTGAGACAGGGTTTCTCTGTATAGCCCTGGCTGTCCTGGAACTCACTCTGTAGACCAGGCTGGCCTCGAACTCAGAAATCCACCTGCCTCTGCCTCCCAAATGCTGGGATTATAGGCGTGCACCACCACTGCCTAGCTCTGATTTGTTATCCTTAAAGACCTATTTTGGGGGCTGGAGAGATGGCTCAGTGGTTAAGGACACTGACTGCTTTTCCAGAGGTCCTGAGTTCAATTCCCAGCAACCACATGGTGGTTCACAACCATCTGATGCCCTCTTCTGGTGTCTAAAGACAGCTACAATGTACTCATACGAATAAAATATTCCCCCCACCCCCCAAAAGCAAAAAAACAAAAACAAAACAAAACAAACAAAAACCCTTTACTTTTGACTGGCCTCCGACGTAGACGCTCTGAGGGAGGACGGTCTATTTCTTGGTCATTTGTCCCTGCCATTTTCTTTGGCTTCCTTCATTCTCTTGTCCAAAAGCTTAGCCCTTTCTACAGCCTCCTTGTTTTCATTGTTTCCTCACATGATATGATACTGCTCATGTTTCAGGACACGTGGATAATAAGACATGAATCCTGGATGCTGCTGTTGTGCCAGGAAGCATTTGTGACCACCAAGGAGCCACCTCCGATGTAACTACATTAGAGTCTTTTTTATTATAAACTCAAGTTTGGGTTTACTCACCGCCAGCTCTGAACCCTCACTGAAACAGGGCTTTATAGGAGAGAGGGAGCAAGTGAGGGGACGTCCAGCCTGGCAAGCATCTAGTTGAATGACCATTGTAAGCCGGCAAGTGAATGCTCTGAAGCAAACGGTCTGAAAGTACATCTGAAACAATCAGACTAATCTTTGATGAACTGTTGTTAAGAAGTAGCTAGCGCCGGGCGTGGTGGCACACGCCTTTAATCCCAGCACTTGGGAGGCAGAGGCAGGTGGATTTCTGAGTTCGAGGCCAGCCTGGTCTACAGAGTGAGCTCCAGGACAGCCAGAGCTGTACAGAGAAACCCTGTCTCGAAAAAAACCAAAAAAAAAAAGAAGTAGCTAGCGAGTATCTCTGGGGTACGGGCCAAGGACAAGCCATGGGGTCCTTCCTGGTACTTGGGTGCAGCTTGGGTTCAGCTGTAGGTTAAGTTTTTAGGTTCTTTTTTTTTTTTAATGGAGGCTGGGTCCAAGGTGGAGAAGGTTTGG
>NW_022196894.1:27787424-27802288 GCF_008632895.1 Mastomys coucha | reverse complement strand
TTTTTTTTTAAAGAGATTAAAAAGCTTTTGGATTAAAAAAAAAAAAGACATTATGTTGCTCACACTCCTGCAAATTCTTTAGCGGGGTAGTGGTGGCACACGCCTATAATCACAGCACTTGGGAGGCAGAGGCTGACGGATCTTTGAGTTCGAGCTAGCCTGATCTACAGAGTGAGTTCCAGGACAGCCAGGGCTACACAGAGAAACCCTGTCTCGAAAAAACAAACAAACAAAAAACAAACAAACAAACAAACAAAAACAACAAAAAAAAAGCTTTTGGATTCTGCTAGTTCTTTTGGGTCCCAAATGCTGAAGCACAGTCTCTATTCTCTCTCTCTCTCTCTCTCTCTCTCTCTCTCTCTCTCTCTCTCTCTCTCTCTCTCTCTCTACCATGTTTAGAACACTCAGATTAGCTCCCACAATGCATCTGCAAACAGACTTATACTTCCTCTCTCCAGTTCTCTCCAGTCTCTAGTTGGTCTAGAACAAGAATGCCCTTTTCTCAACAGCAGATGTACCCACTGTACTGTGGGTAAAGAAACATTGTTTGAAGGGAAAACTTTATCTGTCATTTCCCCCACTGATGCAGACGGTGTAGCTCTTCTACTCTCTGTCCAGAGCATCAGCTATACTATGGCCATAGCTTCTCATAGTGCAATGGTTCTCAGCCTATATAGGTCACAAGCACATTTCACGATCCTTTGGGGGTTTGAATCAGAAAACACAGGCATTTTCATTATGATTCATAACAGTAGCAAGATTCCATCCAGTTTGAAGTAGCAACAAAATAATTTTATGAGTAGGGGATCACCACAAGGTGAGGAACTGTATTAAAGAGTCACAGCATTTAGGAAGGTTGAAGATGAGAACTATTGCCATAGATGGTATGAATGTACGAACCATATGTTCATCGCTGAGCTTCTGACAGCCAGTGGCTGGGAAGGAGGCGTTCAGCTTCCTCTTGACAGCCACACAAAAAAAAGAGCTTTTTAAAATATAGGGTCTCTTACTAAACCTAGATCTCACAGATATGGCTAAAGTAGCTAGCTAATGAGCATCGGTCTGTGTCTACCCTCCTGACCAGATCTGGGGTTATAAGCATGTATATAATTGCACC
The DNA here is from genome assembly GCF_008632895.1 of Mastomys coucha. Lineage (NCBI taxonomy): Eukaryota > Metazoa > Chordata > Mammalia > Rodentia > Muridae > Mastomys > Mastomys coucha. Next base: position 27,801,171 of record NW_022196894.1, on the reverse strand, counting down.
TGTCTTTTTCTTGTTGTCATTTTGTTTTTTGGTTTTTTTGAAGGGTACCAGATCCCATTACAGATGGTTGTGAGCTACCATGTGGTTGACAGGATTTTAACTCAGGATCTCTGGAAGAACAGTCAGTGAGTGCTCTTAACCTCTGAGCCATCTCTCCAGCCCCTTTTGTTTGTCTTTCTTTTCTTTCTTTCTTTCTTTCTTTCTTTCTTTCTTTCTTTCTTTCTTTCTTTCTTTCTTTTATCTTTCTTTCTTTCTTTCTTTCTTTCTTTCTTTCTTTCTTTCTTTTATCTTTCTTTCTTTCTTTCTTTCTTTCTTTCTTTCTTTTTTTTTTTTTTTGAGACAGGATTTCTCTATGTAGCCCTAGCTGTTCTGGAACTTACTCTGTAGACTAGGATGGCCTCAAACTCAGAAATCTGCCTGCCTCTATCTCTCAACTGCTGGGACTAAAGGCGTATAACACTACACTTTTTTTTTTCTGTGAATGCTGAGGGTCTAAACTAAGGTCCTCATGCTTGCTCAGCATATTTTATTGCCCGAGTCACCTCCCTAGCTTCTTGGCCTTTTAAACTAGGAGTTCACTCAGAAGTGAGGGCTACCCATCAGGGTTACTGGAAGGGATGATGTTGGAACAGGCTGGACTCAGTGGTTGTGATTGCTGCCTATTGCAATGTGGCAGGGATCTAGTTTTCTGTCCTTGGGTGAACAAGCTATATCTTTGGATAAGGGTCTTTGGAGAACCCTTACCTCTATAGTTTTGTTGTGGGCCAGGAGATTCCAGGCAGTTCCAAATGCTAGGCATATACGTGGGAGTATCAGTTTTGTGGTGAATCAACATTCCCTGGGCCTTGACTCAGTGATGGAATTGTAACAGTACTTATAAAAATGTTTTTCAAACTTTCATTTCTCTCTAGAGATAGTGACAATGATCATGAGTTCTCCTACTTGGGGCCAGAAACAAATATGACAGCATGTGATATTGCTGGGAACAAAAACAAGAGCCTTGGATGCATGCAGATGTGACATGCTACATTGAGCCTGAATCAGACACAGCTGGAGGCTTGACAAGGAGGCCTGAGCTCACCCCTCCTAAGCTCAGTTCGAAAGAGGGTAGAGGAGACTGTCTGGAGGTGCAGAGGAGCTTAGACCAGGCAGCTGTACATCTACATGGTTCAGATTAGCACCGGGCTCTGTCTGGAAACTGTCTGGGACACTGGCTAGCTAGTTTCAGGTCCCACGACAGTTTGCCCATTCTTCATCTGGCAAGTGACCTGATGCCTGGCCAGCCCCAGAGGACAAAGCTCTTGCCTTCATGACTTCATAGTCAGCCAGACCAACAGTACAATACACTTTCTATTCCACTGTGGAGAGACGGTCATGAACTATCTCCAAATCACGCCCACCTTCCTGTGTTCTTGTGTCTTGCCTCTGCCTCTCCTGCCAGCACGGGCCATCTCTCCACGCTATCTAAGGCTAGCCTTCTACTCTACCTCCATCCTTTGTTCCCTGATCGCTTAAAGATGACTGTACACCTCCCTTCCCATCATGGACCACCGGCCTCTCCTTGACTATGGGGTCTCTCTAGCATACTTCCACACCACCATCCCTGACTCACAGATTCCTCTTTCCCCCTGCTGTCCTCATCAGACAGCTCAGTGCTTATTACCTCTGAAGCCTGACTTCTCATTGCCCGTTGAACCCACCCTCATCAGACTGTCTTCATCTGTCTAATTGAGAGTGCATTTCTAGGTCTCCATCTTGATTGGCTCCTCACCACTCCAGGGATCCCGTATCCTAATCCCGTATCCTCCACAATCCAGGGGAGCTGCAGTGACTGGTGATGGGCTAAGGAGCCTGTGTGCAGACTCACCTACAGCTGCCAGGTGGATCCTTTCCCTCCCCATTCAGAACAGAAACCTTATAGACGTTAAAAAAAATAAGAAATTCGAAATAGAATTTTTTTCCACTGTGTCTCAGGAGAGGTAGTGAGAAATAAAAACTTTTAAGTAGTTCAAAATCAGAGTTCAAAAATGGGTCAGTTCATATTTAAGTTAGGATAGGTGGCTGAACAAAATTAATTTTGAAACTTGCACTGTTTTTTTTTTTTTAAGAAACCTAAACTTAAAAAAAAAAGACTTAAAACCAACTCTTTTATGTACAATGTGCTAAAGCATTAAATAGATGTTAAATTTTTTATTTGATGGCTTCCTCCCAAGACCTTACAAATCACTGCCAATGAATACAAATGTTCTCCCCCCTCCTATGCATTTCCCTGGACATATGAATACTACTGGTTTTGAGACCTTGTGGACTGCCCACAAGCACCTTCTGTGAGAAGCCCCTGGGATTCTGCTCCCTGAGAGCGAGAGTTCTGGCCCTTGGGGAATTTCTGACCTCAGGCTGGCTAAACAGGGCTGTGAACCTCATGGACATTTGGAGATTCTTGGTACGGAAGCCTTCTGTCTCCTTTTCAGTCAGCCCTCCGGAAGAGGCCAAGATTGATGGCGTCATCCATCTTTGGCCCGATCCCACCTGTCTGAGACCTAAGTGTTTCCAGAGCCTTCCCACAGCTCAGCTGCCATTCACATCCAGAGGGGTAAATCATCGTGGGGCACATTTCCCTCCAGAAGACAGCAGAAATCTCCTAGTGTTTATAGGATGGTGTGCTTTCTTGAGGAATAATGGAATATCAGCCTTAGGTGGAGCTTGAGACTTTGAGAGGAGGAAGGTTCATTGTTAAGTAATTAATTAACAACAATTAATGTAAGTGGTTCAAATTCTATCTAGCTAAAAAGTCAAGCTGTGTCTCGCTTGTTACCCCAGCTCTGGGTGGGGCAGGTGAGAAGGTAGAAGCAGATCTCTGGAGCTTACTGGCCAGTTCATCTAATCAAAACACCACGCTGCAGGGGCAGTGAGAGACCCTATCTCAAAAAATGAGGTAGAGAGCCCAGCCTTGGTGGCACATCCCTTTGATCTCAGGACTTGGCGGGCAGAGGCAGGCAGATCTCTATGACTTCAAGGCCAGCCTGGTCTACAAAGCAACCTAATAATTATAATAATAATAAAAATAATAATGATAGTTGTGTTTTAAAAGGTGGCCTGCTTCTGCTTGGGGCTCGAGAGGTGGGACCTGGAAAGTTTGGACTGCTCTTACCCATGCTGGTGCTTGGCTGGTGTCAGGCTATGTGAAGCCATTGGACACTGCCTCCAGGGGTCGGGGAGTGCAGTCTGAGGTCCCTGGAGACTATGGAGTCGGCTCAGGGGTCCCCAGGGCTGCGGAGAGGCCGGGACTGGCTAGTTTTCAATCTCTTGGGCACTCAAGACATCACAGGATGCCTTGGAAGAACTGAGAATGGAACAGGGGCCCGCGGGCTGGATCTCTCTGTCTGTCTGTCTCTCTGTCTGCTTGTCTTTGTCTCTGTCTCTCCCAGTCTGTCTGTCTCCCTCCTTCCCTCCCTCTGCTTGCAGATCAGGGTGCAGCTCTCAGCTACTTCTCTAGCACCATACCTACCACCATGCTCCCCACCATGATAAGAATGGACTAAACCTCTGAAACTGCATCAGCCCTCAGTTAAATGCTTTCTTTTATAAGAAGCAGTGACTAAGGCAGGCAGGCATACCAGAAATCAGCCAAGGAAAAGAAGGGGTATATTTAAAAAGTCAAACCAGCAGGCATAGTGGTATAGACCTGTAATTCTAGTAATGGGAAGGTCGAGGCAGAAGAATCATGAGTTCAAGGCCATCCTTGGCTATATAGTGAGTTTTAGGCCAGATTAGTATATATGAGATCCTATATATACTAAAAAGACAAAGAGAAAGAAGAGAAGGTTCTCTTTCAGGGGGACCTTGCCTACTACAGCTGGTGTGCTGTGGCTAGTTGGGCATCACTGGAGTAAAGTGCCCAGTATGAACCAGGGTGTACCAAGTCATCTGAAGGGCAGGCAGGAGCCACTGTCCCACACTGTCCTGGATCTTACTTACAGGGGTCATTCTAAGTAGGCTGTTGGCTGGCATGTGAGGAAAGGCTGCCTCCTGCACGTTCCTCTCTGTAACCCCTTGTCTCCTTATTGACCATCTTAGGGAGAAGGAAGAACGTCGGGATGGGACGGTCGGTATATGGGACTGTGGATGTTCTAACTGTCTTCGGGTTTGTAGGGTTTGTACTTTCTGCTTGTCCAAGAAGTGATGTCACTCCATCCCTTGTTCCTGTCCTGTGGACACTGGTCAGACCCCTGTGCCATGAGGAGGCTGGCTCAGTTGGCTCTGCAATTGCCCTCCAGCATGTGAGACGCTCTGATAACTAGAGGTGTGATTTCTTCCTGGGCTTAGGACCTTAGAGCTTTCCCATTAAGAGAGGGCCAGGCCCATCTGGGGCAGCTCCTTATGTAAGTCAAGAGGAATCTGGGGTGGGTCTTCCTGGGGTGTAGGTCTAGGGCAACTTATACCAGAGCTACTAGCAAGGAGAGAGAGAGAGAGAGAAAGAGAGAGAGAGAGAAAGAGAGAGAGAGAGAGAGAGAGAGAGAGAGAGAGAGAGAGAGAGAGAGAGAGAGAGAGAGATCGTTCACTTGGATGGACGTGCTCAAGAGGCCTAAAGTAGACGAGAAGTGAAGCTCAGTGCCTCCGCAACCTTTGCCTTTTGCTCTGTTCGGTAAAACAAAGCCCCTTTCCCAGAGTGGCAGCCAGAAGAGTTGAACACCCGCTTCTGCCTCCCAGGCGGGTTACTGTGCACTGTGGGACCGAGAAGCCCACCAAGAGACAGCAAAAGGATGGGAGGAGAAAACAAACCCTCTCTGCCCTGACCGGGTGAAGGGTTGCACAGTGTATATCCCTTAGAAGTTTCTAGTGGCCCACCTGGCGGACGAGCACAGTGGCCGCTGGGCCTGTGAGACCTGTCGCCAATCTCCCCCAGTGAAGCAACTGTGCAATTATCGGGAAACCAGGGGATCTTTTCTCCCCTCCATTCCACTCCTGCCCCTCCTCCCTTCGTTTTTTCTTCCAGGCATGGAATTATCTAGTTTAGCAGTTCAAAAGACATTCCATCCCCATGACAGAAACAGAAACCAGCGATGTTGGCATACTATAGCTCTCTCTAGCTCTCTTACCGGGAGATTCCGGCAGTAAATCATCATGACTGAAAATTTCAAAGACCATTTCTTTAAATTTTAATGGCCTACCTTTCTTACTTTGAAAGTGGCACTAACAGCGTTCACATTGCCCACAGGGGCCATTTCTGAAGGAGCCAGTGCTCAATTTTATTCCTTTAGTATATTAAAAAAAAAAAGGAGGGGGGTTGTTGAGGGTATCATTTTATTTTATTTTTTTTGATACAGGGACTTGCTATGTAGATCAGACTGGCCTAAATTTAAGGAGTTCCTCTCACCTCAGCTTCTTGAGCACTGGGATTATAGGTGTGGTGGGTCTTATCAGTCCTTGGGAATTTGTTTTAAACCTTCTTGAAACTCTAAAGGGCCTTGTATGTTCCTTATGTCAGATGGGTTTTTAAAACATGGGGCTGGGGGTAGGCTCACCATGGCAGCAGCTGGGCCTGACAGTGCATGCAGAGGCAGGTGGATCTCTGAGTTTGAGGCCAGATGGGTCTACATAGTGAGTTCTAGGACAGCCAGAGCTGTACAGTCTTGAATAAACAAACAAAAACATAAACAAAACATCAAGTCAAATGCCCGCTGCATTTCTTGTTTGTCTCCTTGCCTCCATCTCTTCCAGAAGCAACGATTGATACATGTGGACATGGTGGCTCATAAAGGCCTCACTTCAGCCTATGCCCAAGTGTCTGGAATTAGATGGTCAGAAATGTTCTCAGTAAAGTGGCATCAGATGACGGCAACACAGTAAATCTGGAGATGTCTCCCCCAAGAAAGAAGGGTATTTTGAAAAATTGAACCTGTCTTTAAATAAAACAGTTTTATTCCTTTGTAAATGTGTTGCAATTTATACTTGGGCTGGAGGATCATTCCCAGACTCATAAAATTCCTGCAAGTCCTGTGGCATTGGTATTTTCCACAGAAAATACCACGGGTCTGAGAACTATTATTTAAAGTCTGTTCCAGAAAGAAGCCTGGTGTTTGGAGATACCCAGGCTTCTGCAGGAAACATGGTGGAAGAGAGAATAGGCCAATTACTAGCAAAGCCTGTGGTTCTCTATTGGAGAGGTTAAGGAGGAGAGCAGAGGCCATTGAGCCCCTGTCATCTGTCCTGGGGCTTAATCAAGTTATCTATCACATTGCCCCCTTGTCTCCTAGCCTCCATCCCTCCCTTGAATGAAAACAAAAATTTGCAGACAAAGTTCAAGCAGCAGGTAGCTGGGGCTCTCCTGGGAGGCTGGATGAAAAGCACCTGTAACCTCATCCGCCTCCATCCAGTTCCTGCTGGGAGCCACCCAGGCAGCCGCCTGCTGGCTTCAGAGTGCTGTTTTAGTCCAAGCAGGTCTGGGAAAGATGTTGATTCGTGGGAAGAGAATGAAGCAGAGTGGACTGAGCTGTGGGAGGGAAGGCACGAAGTGGCCAGCGACTTATTGAAGGTGAACACTATCCTTTTTAAGGGGCTGATGTGCAGCAGTCCTCAGGGTGGTAGGGGTTTCTCTGTAGAGAGGATGAGAGGCAAGGAGGGTGACAGCTGGCCACCAAAGCCAGACATCAGCTCCTCTAGGCTGCCTCTTCTTTTTTTTGGGAAGTTCAGGGATGTTGCAATTCACATGGAATCTCCCTGGTAGATGGCAAGGGAGTCTTAGGTTCCAGCTTGAGCGCGTTGTGTAGGGGTCAGGAACTGTGTTGTAGTTCTTGATGCTTGCCTTGAGGAGATGGCTCAGCTACCTTTGGTTGTAGTTATTGTAAAACAAGAGGGTAACTATCCAGGCTAAGACCGACTCTCAGGAAATGGCATAGGCTGAGCAAGGAAGTGGAGACCCTTGAGAACACATCATTAGCATATCTAGACGTCCTCTAGTGTTGATGTTTTGTGACTCAGTGTCAGAATGAAGGATGAGAGAAAAGGAGAGATCTGAACTAGCGTTAAGATTTCAGTATTTCATCCTGAGGATAAACCAATCACTGGGCAGGGGTACCCTTCTCATTAGCAGGAAAAGAGACTTTAACACTGGGTGAAGCTTGTTGGTCTGCTCAAATCAACTTTTGAGGTATACAGGCAGTGTTGTGCCTTTTTCTTTTCCCTTCTTTCCTTGTTTCTTTGTTCCTTTCTTTCTTTCTGCTTCTGTTATTTTTGGAATTAGGGCATCATGTATCTGAGGCTAGACCCAAATTTGCTATGGATGGAAGAATGATCATAAACTTCTGATCCTCATGTCTCTGTCTACCACATACTGTGTTTACATGTATGCCTCACCATACCCAAATATTTTTTTAAAAAAATCAATCAATCAATCAATCAATCAATCAATCAATCTGTGTGTGTGTGTGTGTGCGCGCGCGCACGCGCGCTTGTGTCTGTGAATGTCCATAGGTATAAGTGCAGATGTGCATGTGCCTGCATGACAGCCTCAGGTGCCAGTCTTCTTGGGGCACAGTCTCTTGTTTCTTCCGTTTCTACACCAGGTTAGCTGCCCTGGGTGCTGGGGATGCTCATTTTATTCTGAGAGAATAAGTGTCCCCCATCACATCTGGTGAGTACTGTATTATTGTACTGATTATTGGTATATAAGATGTGGGTGGTCTCATGGATACCACAGTGTGTGTGGACATCAGAGGACAATCTTCTCTCCTTCCACCTTTACATGGGTTGTAGGGAGCAAACTCGGGGCATCAGGCTGAGTGGTAAGCTCTTTTACCTACTGAGTCATCTTACCTACCCTCTTTCTGCAATTTGATAAAAAGCTCATGGTTAAAACTCCAAGGTGGAGACCTGCTCACTCCATTCCTCCTTCTTCTTTTGCCCTTCAGACTACATTTATTTATGTGCCAGCCACTCTGTCACAGGAGTGTAAGGTATCAACTTAGGTGGCAGCTGTAGCCTGATTCCTTAGGTATGTATCAAGTAGGATGCATTCTGTCTTTGCACCTCATGGGAGCAGTTCTTGAGTCCACTGGTCCATGGAGAGAAAGAAAGCGCTTTGTGGTCTGGAAAGTCTTGTTCTCCAAGGTCCTGTGCTGTGTTACCTTCTGTGAGGAAATGGAGAGAAAAAACGTTTTCATGTTTATTTATTTCAGTGAAACCCAATTTGGGTTTTCCTTTCCTTTTCTTTCTTTCTCTCTCCCTCTCTCTTTCTTTCTAATTTGCTTTATTTTATGAATATGAGTATACTGTCACTCTCTTCAGAGATACCAGAAGAGGGCACCAGATCTTATTACAGATGGTTGTGAGCCACCGTGTGGTTGCTGGGAATTGAACTCAGGACCTCTGGAACAGGAGTCAGCTCTTAAGTGCTGAGCCATCTCTCCAGGCCCTGGTTTTCCTTTCTAATCTGTGTGACAACTATACTGTTACAAGTAATTTAAATATAAATGTAAATTCTAGTCAGAGAAATGGAAGCACTAGTAGGTGCATGTGTGTGTGTGTATATATATGTGTGTTTACATATCTGTGCCTGTTATACAAGTTATCTCATGCAGTTATGGAGATGCAAGTCTCACTGAAGGGACTCTAGGCAGCTCCAGCATAGCAAACATGGTCCTGGCAGGTCTTGCCTTTCTCCCCATCCGCTCTGTCTCACTAAAACCTGTTAGATTGCATTCTTTTTTTGTTTGTTTGCTTTGGTTTTTGTTTTTTTGTTTGTTTGTTTTTCAGGGCAAGGTTTCTCTGTGTAGCCCTGGCTGTCCTGGAAGACCAGGCTGTAGACCAGGCTGGCCTCAAACTCAGAAATCCACTTGCCTCTGCCTCCCAAGTCCTGGGATTAAAGGCATGTGCCACCACTGCCCAGCTAGATTGCATTCCTAAACTAGCCCCAAGATCCTTTCCCTTATTGGGTCTCTTCCCCCTGCATAGTCTGACTACCAAGGTCCAGCTATCAAAGCAATAAAATCCAACCATTGAAAGCCCCCTTTGGCTCACCTGATTAACATGCCCAATTAAAATTAAGCACCTTATCCTAACACAGGGTTTCCCATTTTACTTTTATAAACTGCCATTTTCCTATGCACCGCATCTGTCTCCTCTCTATCCAGAGGCCTTTCTTTGTCCCTCTGGGATAAGTACCCCCTCCCTGGAGCTCTTCCTTGTTTCCTTCCCTTCTCCCACCTTCTCTATCTTCTGCCTTTGTCTTTTATTCCTGGCCCTCTGTCCTTCGGGGGCAAACAACTCTCCTTTGTGCTGAGAAGTTGGTCTTGGAGGTCCTGGGCTGACACTTTTCCTTTCACTCACAGTCTGCCTGGAGGGAGCAGGAGAAGCAGAGCTGGCGTTCAGTTCAGTTACAGAGAATGGGGGTGGTGGAGACGATAGTGTAAATCCCGATCCATACCCAAAGGCCCAAGAGCCAGGAGAGCCAATGTCTAGGATGTCTTGCTCTAGAGGGGAGTTTGCCCTGTTCCACATGTGGTTCTATGTGGGTCCCCAACGGATAGGAGGGTGCTTACCACACAGGGAAGGGTGGTTTTATTCAGCCCACTGATGTTATAACTCACACGGGCACAGATATCTTACCAGATATCTATGGGCAGTCCTTAGTCCAGCTGAGATGACACACAGAATTACGACTCCTTTTTGAAATATTTTAGAGATGTCCACTAAGGGTTCCTTTACTGCCTCCCAGGACTGATGGGAATCCTGGCAGAGATGATTCCTGGATAAGCAGGTGGCGTGGTGCTAATTCTACAGATTCAAGGAGAAAGGCCACTGGCCCAAATCATCAGGGCCAAATTAATTAAATCAAGCCATCAACTGAAGCACCTTTTTAAAAATTCATGTACACAACTGTCTCCCCTTAAAGGTGGGGCTCAAGAGATCAACACTGGACACAAGCAAGACAAGGCCTTTATAGCTCAGGGGTAGGGGGTTTCTAAATGGGGGATTTGGTAGGCAAAATCGGGTTACAGGACTAGAACATAAGCACAAGTTAGTCATATTGATCTCCTGAAACAAAGACAGGATTGCAAGGTGGTTGTAACAACAGGCAGTTATAACAAGGTAGCCATAAAAAACTTTTGAAACAAAGGTAGGGATACCTTTGTTTTAAAGATGGCTGTAGTAACTTTTTGAAATAAAGTCTTGGTTGCAGTTTCCTGGAACAGGCAGAACAGAACCACCTATAAGTTAAGGTTTCAGATGGGACATCATCCAATCCTTGAGAAGCAGAGGTTTTACCATAAACAGACATGAACCTAATTTGTCTTTATGGTAAGAAGGTTTTAAAGCCTAAGATGGAAGCAGGCTAGTGTAGCAGTGGTGGCGTGAGTTCTTTGTTACCTGCTTTGATATTCTGGATTCATGAATGAAACACACACACACACACACACACACACACACACACACACACACACACACACGGCCTTCTATTTTAATACACCTTGATCAGCTCAATGGCTGGGCCACTCTCAAACTTCTATGTTGCTAACGCCTCCCCTCTGATACTCCTGAATTGTTACTTACTAAAGTCTATGTTTCATCTTCACTACCAGTGGGGAGGGAGGCTGAGGCTGCTCTTCCCTGGCTCTTACATGATTGGTGAGGGTGGCTGGGGCTGCTCTTCTCTGGCTCTTACATGATTGGGGAGGGAGGCTGGGGCTGCTCTTCTCTGGCTCCTACATGATTGGTGTGCTTTCTCTTCTGCAGCTCTCAAGCCTGCATCTTATTCCTTTCCTGGCATGGGGATTCCACTTCCTTCTCACTTCTGAGTTTCTTGCCTGGGAATCCTAAAAGTCCTGCCTCTGTCTTTCTACTCAACTATTGACCACCAGCAACTTTATTTACCACCAATAAAGCCAACTAGGGGCAATGATGTGCGGATCCCTGTGTAATTTTGGGGGACTGAATTAACATAAGTATCATTAGACCCAATCCACAACAGGCTAGTTCATCAATGGCAGCCCTGGTTGGGAACTGAGCCTCACCAAACACCCTGTATGCGTGTCCACACAAAGATATAAACCTCATGTTTCACTAAGGACCCTGTAAGACCCTATTTCCCAGTTCCATTTTCATGTTCAACATGCAGCTCATAGTCTCCTGTGGAGCGCAGTTAGAGCCCTGGACTCCCTGGGATTCACCAAAGCAGTAAGATGGCTTTGACCTTTGCAGCACTTCAATAGGTTGACCTCAAAATGCCTGACTTGGGAAGTCATAAAGTTCCTATTTGCCACGCACACTTTGCGTGAAGGCGGTATCTGAGACGTAAACTTCAAGGAAAGTCAGTCTCTTGCCTCCACATTGTCGCCTGGCACCCCAAACTCAGAGGTGGCCCAGATATGTCTTCGTACTTGTGTGTTAGGAACTCACCAAGATATCATTTTCTTACAGCTAGCAAGAGAAAATTCGGACATTGTTTTCTGACCTTCACCAATGTTTCTAACTATCTTAGTTTAATGTTTTAAGTACTAGAGAGTAATTGAAAGGTTTCTCTCACTCTAAGACTTTAGCTGAAAGTGTTAGGTCGAGATTCTCCTCTGTCTGCCTCCAGCAAGAACCAGAGAATTAGCATAAGAATACCTTAACAGAGAGGGCTCCACCCCTCTTCTTCTTGTTTCACACCTAGCTACCAGACCCTGTTGACCTGGGTGTGTGGGGGTCCTTTTGTCTACGTGACTTCAGTCTAACACTAAGACTGGAGGAAGAAGGACTTAGACTCACATGTAGGACTAGCACTAGAACTTAGATGGGCTAGGACTCAGATTCATGTATCTCTCGCAGTCCCCCGGGGCCCAGAGCACTTGGGCCCGGGGATACAGCACCACTTCAGAAGAGATAGCTGTTACTTTAGACCCAGTATGTTTCAGATAGCCTCAGAGGTACCTCAACTGTTGAGCTGCCAGATTTTTTATTTCTCTTTTGCAATGATTGTAAAAGCCTCATGTCATTTTTAAAGAAATACACTCAGACTTTACACCACTCGTGTGTAGTCTGTTTGTCAAAGCCGAATCCCATGCCCACCTGGCCAGAATCACTCGTCCCGCGGAATAAGGGACCCCCACAAGAAATCCTGGTCCGTGGCACCTATTTGGTTTTTATCCAGTTCTGTATGGTCCTACTGAATAATCAGAATCATAGAAAGTAGCTTCTAATAATTTCTTAAGTTAAAGGGTTTTTGTAGGTATAATTCCATAATCATAGTCATATATTTTTACATAAATAACTTAATGAGTTTTCTGCAAGCATATACCGTCATGTGATTAGCAGTGCAGTGAAGACATTTGCATCATTCTGGGAGTCTCCTTTGAGCCATACAGAAGAAGTCATTGCAGTTGCTAGGCAACCTGCAGCAGACTTGAGCTGAACACGCTGACAACTGACTTTAAAAACAATTATTCGTTCTAGTAAGGACATGGTGGCATCTCACTGTGACTTTAATTTATATTTTATTAGTGTCCACTCATGTCTGTATCACCTTCCTCTCTCCCTCCCACCCTTCCTTCCTTCCGCCCTCTCTTTCTTTCTTCCTATCTGTCTATATTTCTTTCTGTCTTTTTTTTACTTTCTTTGAGGAATATCTACTTTTAATCACTTTTCTTCTTTTTTACAGAAAGGAAGGGAACCTTTCCCCAGGTAGAGGCTGTGAAAATATTTTCTGCTAGTTTATGGTTTGTTTTTTTCATTAAAAGAAAAAAAAACTGTCCAAAATATATATTGGAATATATATATGTATACATATATATATTCACATATATGTATATATATGCACATGCAAATGCACATATATAGACATATATGTTCATTTTGTATTGTAAGATATAAGATAAATTTTAATATTCAATACTCTAGCTCAGGAATATGTGTGTATATATCTAATCTCATGTATATATATCCTCTTCCATATATGTGCTTTTCCAGAGGTCCCGAGTTCAATTCCCAGGAACCACATGAAGGCCCACAACCATCTGTAATGGGATCAGATGTCCTCTTCTGGTGTTTCTGAAGACAGCTACAGTGTACTTAACATTAAATAAATAAATAGATAAGTAAATAAGAAACTAGGCTGAGCAAGCCATTGAAAGCAAGCTGGTAAGCAGCACTCCTCCATGGCTTCTACATCAGCTCCTGTGCCAGATTCCTGCTCTGTTTGATGTTTTGTCCTGATGACTTTCTTTGATGATGAACAGCGATACAGAAATGTAAGCAAATAAATCATTTTTTCCTCAAGCTGCTTTGGTTAGTTATGCTGGCTAAGACACCGGCTTCCTATCTTTATTTTATGTCCTGCTGTCTTGCTAGACTTCCTTATTCTTGAAAATTTACAGGTTTGTTTGCTTGTTTCTGATTCTAGAGGAAAGGGTTTCACCTGTTGCTACTAAGTATGATACTAGCTGTAGTATATATAAATATATGTCATACCATATATATACATAGATAGATGTAGGATATGTCATACATATTTTCATGTGTATGTGATTTATTAAGTTGAGGGATTTTTTTCTCTTTTTTAAAAAGTCACCAGTATGTCATGTATTGATATATTCATGTTTTTCTTCTTTATTAATATGATGAATTACAGTCATGTATCCCTGAGCTAAAGATATATAGTTATGTTGTATCACCTTTTAAAATTCTAATATCTCATTAGATTTTTATGTTCCAAAGTTCTGATTTCTTTTAAACTTAGCATGGTAGCACCCTCTTTTTTTTTTTTTTTTTT
>NW_022196894.1:27771191-27787338 GCF_008632895.1 Mastomys coucha | reverse complement strand
GTAGACCAGGCTGGCCTTGAACTCAGAAATCTGCCTGCCTCAGCCTCCCAAGTGCTGGGATTAAAGGTATGTGCCACCACTACCCAGTGTAGTCAGTGCTCTTAACTGCTGAGCCATCTCTTCAGCCCTAAGTCTTGATTTTTTTAAAAAAAAATATTTATTATTTATTTGATGTGCATATACAGTTGTGTACTGTGTGCCTGCAGTGCCAGCAGAGACCAGAAGAGGCATTAGGTCCCCAGGAATTGGAGTTACAGACAATTGTTACTGACGATGAGGGTGCTGGGAACTGAACAAGGGTCCTTCTAGAGAGCAGACAGTGCTCTTAACCACTGAGTCTTCTCTCCACCCTAAAAATCTGATTCTATGTGGATGTTTGTGAGGGATACAGGACTCATGGAGAGTTGATTTTCTGTAATCTCTTCATGCTTTTGGTGTCAGGGTAATGCTAGCTGACCTCCTAGAGCAAATTAAGAAATGCTCCTGCCTCTCTCCATTTTGAAGAGTTTGTGTGAGACAAGCTGTGGTGGTGCAGCCTGCGATGCCAACCCCAGGGGAGTAGGAGAATCAGTAGGTCAGGTGCTCCGAACTGCTGAGCCGTCTCTGCAGCCACTCTGCCTCCTTTGTTCCGTATACTGGATATAATGTCTTTGTTTCATATTTAAGTCCATTTTCTCCTTCTGGGGATCATTTAATTTTTTTTCTCTCTGATCTTGGATCTTGTGGTTTTTTTTGTTTGTTTGTTTGTTTTTTTTTTTTTTAGTTTGGGGATTTTAGTGTTTATCATTTTTGTTTTCCATTCCTATCTAATAATTTCCTATGAACATGTGTTCTTTTATGGATTATTACAATCCATTCTCGAAATCCCCTGTCTGCTAATTCTATCTGTCTCGTTTGGTCTGTTAGGGAAATGCATCTGTTTTTATGGTTCTTATCAGAGTAAGTGCTTTTGGATTGTAATTCTGGACACTGTACATGTCAAATTGTACAGTTTCTGGATTTTGCTATTTTTCTTTAGTGGATGATTTTTTTGTGTGTGTGTCTGTGTGCTGTTCCTTTGGCGGTGGGGGGGTGCAGGATCTTGCTGTGTATCCCAGGCTGTCCTCGAATTCACAAAATTCTACCTTTCTCTGCTACCTGAGTGTGGAGTTAAAGGCCGTGCTAGCACACCTGGCTGGATAGGATTTCTTTAATCAAGCAATTGTCTTGGTTGGATTCAAACTGCAATGTCTGAGTCTTCTGTAGCAGACACTAGAAGCAGCTCAGCTCTTTCTTTAACAGCTTTAGTGGTTTCCAGTGAATACACAACTCAATGCTTGAGCGGAGATGGGAGCAGACAGGCTGTTGGCAACCTCCTGGCTCTGTTGAGGGCTTACTTTTTCCTCCTGTTCTTGTGGTTTGCTTGGTCCCTACAGCTAAAACTTTTCTTTTTTCACTAGTCCTTTGTTCCCCAGTGAGCACATGACCATCGGCATCTGGCTCCCTCTAAAAGCCGCAGTCTTGGGAGTCTATTCTTCAGAGACTAGCAGTTCTACCAAATGCTATCTCCTTTAAAAAAAAAGAAAGGCATGTACTTACTTATTGGTTGGTTTTGTGTATGTGTGTGCAGACTTGTGCGTGTGAGCCACAGCACGCACGTGTGGAAGTAAGAAGACAGAAGGATGGGAGTTGGTTCTCTCCTCCACCCTGGGTCCTGGGGATTGAACTCGGGTCATCAGGCTTAGCAGCATGCTCTTCGACCAGTTGAGCCATCTTACCCACTGTCTGTCCTCTTCTCTCCACAGAGTGTGATGTCACTCGGTCATCACCAGAAATGAGGATTGGCTTTATTTAACCTAATCACTAGAAAATAAAAGATCTATTTTTTTTACTAGTTCAAGGAATGGGATAATTTTAGGATTACAAGGCTTGTTGGGCCTGACAGAGTAAGCCCTAAACAAATGCTTCGTGGATGAATCTTCCCAAGGGCACTGCAGTCTGTCAGAAGTCAGTGACGTCCTGCACACAACCCCATGAAGCAGTACATTCCTTTTGAGACAATAAAGAATCACTGAAATGCCTTAATTTGCCTGGTGGTGGTGGCGGCGGCGGCGGCGGCGGCGGCGGCGGCGGCGGCGGCGGCGGCGGCGGCGGCCTACACCTTTAATCCCAGCATTTAGGAAGCAGAGGCAGGAGGAACTCTGAGTTGGAGGCTAGCCTGGTTTACAGGCTGAGATCCAGGCCAGGGTCACACAGAAACATCCCCCCTCCCTTAGAAAAACCATAAAAATAACCAAATGAAAACAACCAAACAAACAGAAAAACCAAGCAAACAAACAAGAACAAACCTCAAACACCTTAGTTTGCTCCAAGCTTGTTCATATCTGTCTCCCCTCCTCACCCAGTGCTCCTGACCACACAGAATGAGCATTCCAGCCTTGAGCTCCAAGTGGGGGCATCGGCCTCAACTCCAACCAGGTCTGTTATGGATCTCTAGTCCCAGCTTGGCCCTGGCCTCTGTCTTTCAAGCTTTTCTGCTCTTTTAAGGTGTGTTGTCTGGAAGGATGACCCCACCTTTCTGGTCCCAAAGCCTCTTCATTGCATGAAGCAGGTGAACTTTCCAGGGGCTCTCCTGGCAGCCACGGTACGGTTGACTGATACTGAGCCAGTATCAGCAAGCAACACGGCACCTCTTTTGATGTGTTAGAACAGTGGGTTGCGTCAGGACGTAGCACACACTAGGCCCAAACGGTTCCACGTGTAAGAGATTTAATTGAGAGGGAGAGAGGGGGCTGTAGCAGAAAGAGAGGAGGGGGAGAGAGAGAGATGGAGGGATGCTCCCCTCATATATATATATATATATATATATATATATATATATATAGAGAGAGAGAGAGAGAGAGAGAGAGAGAGAGAGAGAGAGAAAGAGAGAGAGAGAGAGAGAGAGAGGTTCTGACGTAGTGGCCACAGGTAAAGGTGGGAGGTGAGCCCAATGGATTCTGGGAATATGGTGGCTGTTGCCCTGGCAACAGGTCTGTGAGACCCTCCCATGCGACATCACAGGCTTTGGAGGCCCTGATGCTAACACCTTTTCTCTCTCTCTCCAAGAGCAGCATGACACCCGTTTTCTCTCTTCCTCCTTAAGAAGAGCCCATGTCCGTTTCCCCCCCATGACCTCCCTTTCTAAGGAACTAAACATCTGGTTTTGAAGAACTCATTTCCATCAAGAGCCCAGCTTGCTCTGAGGTCGGTGGCACCCTAAGGGCATCAAGCTTGGACAGGCTACTTACAAACCTTTCAGAAACATTATTCTCTATCAGATGATATAATTTTCGTTCAAAGCAGGGTCTACTGGGAAAAAAAAAATGAAACATGCTATTTAGGATCTTATGGTTGGCAAAGCAGTTTCTACAGGACCTCACTGGATCTACAGGAAAACTGTATGAAGTGGGAAGGGCGGGTGTGCGTGTCCCATTTGATGAATGTGGAAAAGGATTGTCAAAACCCAAGAGGTTCTACATGTTGATTAGGAAATACTTTCCTCTATACCTCGGAGACCGCAGTCTGAATTCATCCGGGCCCATCTCCCTCGGTGGGAAGTTTTGTCCCGAGGCAGTTTTGGACACAGAAGATCTGTACTAATCCTTTCCCCGGTTCCAGGGATGGACCGGAGGGCAGCTGTGTGGCCGGGAGACAGAGACTTCTCAAGGCTGCTTTTCACCACGCTGCCTCTGGACTCCAGCAAGCAACAAAAGCCCAGGTATGGAGGCTTGGCTGCCTCTGACCTTTTACACACCCCTGAGCTGAGTCGGGGGAGGAGGGGGATGGCTGCACAAAAGGGTCTGAGGAATGACCCGGCCTGCCTCAGCTACCTGCTGTTCCGCACAAAGGGGCCCGAGGCCCCGGCTGCCTCTGGAGGCCAGAGAAAAGGGCGGAATAATGGGTGGCTGGGTTACCGCTGCTCTCTTCAGAGAAACCAGAGAAGGAAGGCGGCAAAACCTCCCTGATAATAAAGAAGTAACAAATGAGGAATAAAAGCTTATGGAAGACATCTTAACCCGGGGATGAAAAAAAAATGTCAACATCTGTGAAGCTTTCTGCACCAGCGGCCCCGGCCCTAATGAAAACTCTCCAGAAAGCATTCACTGCACACAGGCAAAAAGGCTACATTTTTCTCCGGGGCGTGGAGGGTTCGACCAGGCTGCCCTTTCTTTTTTCAGACGCTGCTGAACCAAACACTAATGTTCATCTTCAGCTCTCTGAAGGATGCAGGGGCAGCAGGAGAATGGAGCGCGAGACCGTCTTTATTCCCCGAGTCAGAGGTGGGTGGATTTAAAGAACTGGCTATGCGTCTGCACGTTAAGGCCAGGAGAAAAAGGCAGAGGAATTAGAGAAAACGCTGTTTAACAAGGGTCTCTTTTGACCGGGGCCTCTCTGAAGGACGCAGGACCAGGAAGAGTAATCCTCTTAGCACCGACTTATGTGTGTGTACAAAACAGGAGAGTCGAATCTGGCTAAAACACCTCATGAAAACACAGAGATTTGTGTTCTGGTCTTCACCTTGCATTCAGGAGCCAGAGAACGGCAGATGTTTGCTTGTAAAGGCTCATTTACAAATGCAGACTGGGAGTTTGGGGGTGGGGGAGGAGCTGACCCCACTGTCTTCAGAGGTGGAGGTTCTGGATTTTGAGCCCCACAACTTTCCCTTGGGGTTCTTGGCAGTCCTAACTCTCACCTCATGCCTTTGAGGTGGTCCCTGTGATCTGATTTCTTGGGTGTGTGCAGAAAAGCATGCTCACATATGGACATTATTCACCCATGGATGCATGGCAGACATCTGCATCCTGTCAGTCATAAACGCACACCCTGTGATGACGCCTCCAGATTAACTTGGTACCTGGCCCACTCCCAGCCAGAACTGTCTAGCCTTTTTGGCAAACATGGTCCTTTTCCTGATTCTTCACACACAGATTATCAGGCCAAACTGTCTTTTATAATTTAACCTTAAACTGAAACAAGAAGTGATTGGGGTAAATGAATCGAGAGGGATTGCCAAGGATGCATCACCTAACTGAAAACAGCCGAGTGCTCTTCCTTCCAGGGTGGGGCTGCTCAGAATCTAAACTGTTTGCTGTTACAACACAGAGGAGAGGGCAGGCCAGGCCAGAGTGGCTCAGGTCAGGTGTAAGCTGTCCCTCTGTGAGCTGGCCCTGTGGTCCTTGGCTTCTGGGACAGGTTGTGAGCTTCTAGATTCAACGTTGTGGTTACTAAGCAGTGCTCTGAAAGTTTTCTGTCATGCCACATTATTTTTTATTAATTTATTTCACACATGCACACACACGCACTCACACACACACACATGCTCTCTCTCTCTTTCTCACACACACATACACAGAAATGTGCATGTGGAAGTCAGAGGACAACTTGTGCAATGTGATTCTTTTCTTCTCTCTTGAGTCCAGGGGATTGAACTCAGCTGTCAGGTTTGTGTGTAGGAAGTCCTTTTAGTCAGCCGAGCCATCCTGGTGTCCCAGTACAGGTCTTTTTAAGTTGGAGAAGATCAGCCTGGTGGTGATAGGACATGCCTTTAAGCCCAAAGAGCAGGCAGATCTCTGAATTCAAGGCCAGCCTAGTCTAGTCTACAGAGTGAATTTGAGAACAGCCAGGACTACACAGAAAAACCTGTTTCAAAAAAAAAAAAAAGCAAACAAATCGGAGAGGATCTCTCCTGGTAAGTAGTTAATGTGGGCGTGCATTTGTGATGTTTGTGACCTTCAGGGGGTTCAGACACTCAAGTCCTCATGCCTGCCCAACATTCCCCTTTGTGTCTCAGTCTGCATTCTCTTCTGATGTTGAATTTGCCTATAAAGAAACATGCCCAAAGAGGTTATGGACAGAGCTAGCAATGACAGTATTTGAACTCAGAGACAGCTCACACTGGTATCCTTTGAAGAGACTGGTAACTGGTTATTTTCCTTCCCCCTCCTTTCATGGTTAGTGAAGAGACCCAACTGGACTGTCTCATCCGTCAGCATCTAACTTGACGGGAAGCCATGAACATCTTTGGTTTCCACTAGAGAGACTTCACATTCAACCATCGCTAAGGCCCAGGACCACTGAGGTGGTTAGACATTGCTCCTCGTATCTACACATGGGAGTGGGTCAGACCCTACGCTCAGGAGGTAGGACAGCAGGCCCTCCATGGGATGAGTGTCCTGATATGTAGGACTCTCAGAGTCATCAACTCCCCAGCCCGTCCTCTCCTCTGAGGTGAGCCCCTCAACTTAGAGAAAGATCCACAAACCTACTGCTCCTTTCATGTTATACTTAATGCTCTGAGGGGTGAGGGAGTGATAATCACAGACCCAGTATCTTTAAAGATGACTGGATGGGCTGGAGAGATGGCTCAGCAGTTAAGAACACTGACTGCTCTTCCAGAGGTCCTGAGTTCAAATCCCAGCAACCACATGGTGGCTCACAACCATCTGTAATGGGATCCGATGCCCTCTTCTGGTGTGTCTGAGGACAGCGACAGTGTACTCATATACATGAAATAAATAGATAATTCTTTAAAATACACACACACACACACATACACATACATTAGATATATATAGAGACAACTGGATCTAATGCCCTGTGCTAAGTCCAAGGTGAGGCTGTTACCAATTAGGATAGATGCGATCTCATTTTGCCCTCTTCGGAAGCAGGGGTCCTCTTGACTGAGGCCTGGGCTTGGAGTGTGGCGGAAGGGTAGGCTGTCACTACTAAGTCTGGGTTAGGGACTGATAGCTGCTGACATTGGTTCTCACATCTCTCTCTGTCCCTGGAGCCCTGGCTGTCCTAGAACTCACTCTGCAGACCAGGCTGGCCTCAAACTCCGAGATCTGCCTGCCTCTGCCTTCCAAGTGCTAGAATTAAGGTATGCATGCCACCATCTCCGAAATCTGTGGGGAAAGTCAACTGCCATTTTAGGAAGCCATGATGGTTTATGGAAGGACCATATGGTGAGAAACTGAGGTCTGCCAGCCACCACATATATGGTCCTGAGAGTGACTCTTTCCACCTTTATGGCAGCCATGTGAGTGGTCCTGGGGACAGGTCTATCTCAGTCTAACTGCAGGCCTAAGAACACATTGACTGTAACCACAGGAGAGACCTTGTACCCAAGACATCAGGATAATCTCCTTCAGAGAAACAAATGCTTGTTGTTGAAGTTGCTGCCTTTGGGGACAATGCAACAGCTAGGCAGCTAGTGTGCTCCTTCAAGCTGGGAGAAGGACTTAGAGGAAACCACGGCTCCTGTCTGCACTCTTTCTAGGATATAAAACTTCAACTTCTTCCTTCTCCCCTTCTTCCTCCTCCTCTTCCTTCTCCTCCTCCTCTTCCTCCTCCTCTTCATTTATTTATTTTATATGAGTACATTGTCTTCAGACACTAGAAGAGGGCATGGGATCCCATTACGGATGGTTGTGAGCCACCATGTGGTTGCTGGGAATTGAACTCAGGACCTCTGGAAGAGCAGTCAGTGCTCTTAACCGCTGAGCCATCTCTCCAGCCTCATATAAAACTTCTTACACTTCCTTTTTGCCACCCAAAATAAGCCAGAAAAAGTGAATTTGGATAGTTTCTCCCACTCAAACTCAATCCTCTCTGTGCGCAAGGGCTCAGCATGATGTGATAGCAGGGATAATCGTGAGTCATACGTGGGCTGCTGCAGTGTCACAACTCTCATGTGTCTCCTTCCTGAGGTGAGATTTCTAGTTGAGGGTGTGTGTGTGTATGTGTGTGTGTGTGTGTGTGTGTGTGTGTGTTTGTGTGTGTGTGTGTTGTCAAGTTGACATAAGTAGAATCATTTGGGAAGGAAAACCTCAATTGAGAAAATACCTCTATCAGACTGGCTGGTGAGCCACTCTGTGGGGCATTCTTTTGATTAATGATCGATGTGGATGTGTATGCACAGGGGGTGGTGCTGTCCTTGGGCAAGTGGTCTTGAGTTGTCTAAGAAAGCAGGCTGAGAAAGTCATGAGGAACAAGCCTTATTTCTCTTGCCTCCGGCCCTGCCTTCAGTTCCTGCTTTGACTTCTCTCACTGATAACCCATCACCAGGAATGTTAGATGAAATAAACTTTTTCTTTCCCGAGTTGCTTTTGGTCAGGATGCTTTGTCACAGCAATAGAACCTTACCTAAGACAGGAATTGGCACAAGGGGCTGTCCCTGTGACAGATTCAACATGGTTTGGGGAGGATTGTGAAAGGATTTTGGAACTTTGGGTTGGGAAAGCCATTGATGCTTCAGAGCTTAATGGGTTGTTGTGTAAATTTAGACAATAGGGACCCCAAGCACAGTGCAGATAATGGAAACCTCAGATGTGAAGTTTTAGAGTGCAGTAAAAACTCTGTTAGGGCTGTTTGAGCCGCAGTTTGAATTTAGAGTCACTACAGTGACACCTCTTCATTACCAAGGTCATTGATGCTGGTCAGCTGGGGCTGCGAAATGAGCCATGATTAAAAAGAGCTAAGCCTCAGCGGGGTGAAGCCTTTTGGGAGGTTTGCCTCAGGCTCAGCACACTGATGCTGTGGTCCATCCGTGGCTAAAGTGGTACATTGTGCTGGCACCCAGGCTTGGTAATATAAAAGTTTCCACCGTGGTAGTGAAAGCATGAAGGCGTCCTGGACTGCAGCTGCAGCTTGGCACCACATGGCCAGGTTAGAGTCCCTGGAGAAAGAGGGCCCAGGAGAGGCTATTGCTGAAGGTACAGTCTAGTTGCACTGTAGACTCCAGCAGTTTGGAGATGTCTGTACCATGGGATGACCATCAAGGACAGCAGCCGCTATGCAGGGGAGTCCGCTGAGCCGAGGAGACAAGCTGTGCGGAATGCAGAGGGCAGAACCAGAGCAGCTCTGGGCCCTTTGGAGTCTAGGGATGATGAGTGGGTCCCAGACAGCAAGCACTGAACTTTTTGCACTGTTAGATTTTGGTTTTGCTTTGATGGATTGTAATCGTGCCCTGGTTTCTTCCCTCGTGGAGTGAGAAAGTATTCAATTCACTTTTTGATTTTACTGAAGCCCACCGTTGAGGTTGAGAGACTGGATATTTTATAGGGACTTGGGATGTTCTAAAGAGGCTAAACTTTGTGTTTGGCTAATATAAAAGGTTTAACCCATTCATATCAATTTTGAGTGTTGTACAGAACATGCTCATGAAGTGACCATGATTTATTTATTTATTTATTTATTTATTTATTTATTTATTTATATGAACTTAAGCAAAGTTTATGGAAAGAAGGAACCCGACAGTCGCGAGGTATACCTTTTCTATTGTCTGCCCTCTTTTTCTCTGTGAATGTTCTGTACCCAGCTGTCAGGATCTCTGCAGTCCTCATGTGCTTTGCCCCCTGGCTTACCAGAGGCCCCTTGTGACCCTGGCCCTTTATGGCTGGAAATCCAGGCCTGCTGTACCTGGAGCTCTCCCAGACTACCTCCAGATCCCTCAGTCATTCCTGGCCCAGCTGCCTCTGCTCTCGCTTCCTAGGTCTGTTCCAGCTTCTCTCCACCTACCCTCTTGGCTAGGCTTACTGCTTAAAGCACAGCTGTGTGGGCTCAGGTCTGGAGTCCCATCCGGCTGCCTCCTAGGCTTCAGTGTGGGGCTGCTGTGGTTTGTCACTCTCCAGAAGGAAGGAAGAAAGGAAGGGGAGGGGGGAGGGAGGAGGAAGGGAGGGAGAGGGGAGAGGGAGGGGGGAGGGAGGAGGAAAGGAGGGAGAACAGTAAGTTCTTCTGTTGCTCCCCCAGCCGGGAGCTCCATGGCCTTGTTGCTGCTGAGGGGCCTGAGACATTGCTGTGGGGCTTGAGCACTCATCCATCATCAAGTTTGACTGGAGTCTGATGGGACTTGCATTATTGTCCTATTACTGAGAAGAGACACCATGACCAAGGCAACTCTTCTAAAGGATGCATTTAACCGGGGCTGGCTGACAGTCTCAGAGGGTTAGTCTATTGTCATCACGGTGGGAAGCAGGGCTGGAGCAGTAGCTGAGAGCTTTAGGTAGGTAGGTAGGGGAGAGCAAGAGATAGAGGAGTGGGGGGAGGGAGGGAGAGAGAGACAGAGACAGAGACAGAGAGAGACAGAGACAGAATAAGAGAGAGAGACAGAGACAGAGAGAGACAGAGAGAGACAGAGACAGAGAGACAGAGACAGAGACAGAGAGAGACAGAGACAGAGACAGAGAGAGACAGAGACAGAATAAGAGAGAGAGACAGAGACAGAATAAGAGAGAGAGACAGAGACAGAATAAGAGAGAGAGAGAGAGACAGAGACAGAGAGAGACAGAGACAGAATAAGAGAGAGACAGAGACAGAATAAGAGAGAGAGAGAGAGAGAGAGAGAGAGAGAGAAGAGCTAGCGAGCCTGGGCCTGGTGTGGGCTTTTGAAACCTCAGGCTCTAGAAACTTAGGAGCCTACAGCCCACCTCACTCATCAACCCCAAGAAAAGCCAAGACAGAGGTGAAACAGGTAAACAGTCTCAGCTTCTACCTCCAAGATGGCTTCCTTCCTTGTTTACCTGTATGGAGTTCTGGGGGGCCTGCCAACAACAACTGGGATCAGTGTGTCAGCGGGTAAGAAGCTGAGACCATGTGCCCTTTTCACTTCTGTTTTGGGTTTTCTTGGGGTTGATAAGTGAAGTGGCTGCAGGCTCCTAAGTTTCTAGAGCCTTTGCATCAGGGGCAAGATCCATTCTATTAACTTTTTTAAAAATTATTTATTTTATGTATAGGAATACGCTGTTGCTGTCTTCAGACACACTAGAAGAGGTTGCCAGATCCCATTACAGATGGTTGTGAAGCACCAAGTGGTTGCTGGGAATTGAACTCAGGACCTCTGGAAGAGCAGTCAGTACCCTTAACCACTGAGCCACCTCTCCAGCCCCTCCTGTTGCTCCTCCCCATTCCATTAACTTGATGCTGGCTTCCATAGTGGGGGCCTGATCCATAAATCCTCACTCAGGCACATGCAGCAGTAGCCAAGAGACCAGAGAGGGTGGCCAAGGCTGAGAGGAAGAAGTGAGGGGTCTGATCATATCCTGAAAGCCAGGATAGGGGGACACAGGTTGTCCCTCCCAGAAAATGCCAGGATATGCTTGTGATAAATATGTGATCAGTGCTAGGGATCCTTTTCTCATCTCAAAGGTGAGGAAATGACCTTGGAGCAGCTTTGTAAGGAATCCACCAACTGGAGTGTGGGAGCTGAGGCGAGTGTCTGACGGTCTGTCTAGATCGCAGTGGTCCTCACCCACCCTGATGCTGCGACCCTGTAATACAGTTCCTCGTGTTGTTCTGTCTCCTAACCATAAAACCATAAAATTATTTTTGTTGCTACTTCAGAACTGCAATTTTGCTATTGTCTTGGTTAGGGTTTTCATTGCTGTGCACAGACACAATGATCAAGAACTCTTCTTAGAGCCGAGCGGTGGTGGCTCACGCCTTTAATCCCAGCACTTGGGAGGCAGAGGCAGGCAGATTTCTGAGTTCGAGGCCAGCCTGGTCTACAGAGTGAGTTCCAGGACAGCCAAGGCTACACAGAGAAACCCTGTCTCAAAAAACAAAAAACATAAAATAAAATAAATAAATAAACGAACTCTTCTTATAAAGAAAACATTTAACTGGGGCTGGCTTACAGGTTCAGAGGTTCAGTCCATTATCATCAAGGCATGAGCATGGCAGCTGGGATGGTGCAGGAGGAGCTGAGAGTTCTACATCTGAGGGCTTCTAGCAGAATACTGGCTTCCAGGCACCTAAGGTCTTAAAGCCCACACCTACTCCAACAAGGCCACACCCACTCCAACAAGGCCACACCTTCTAATAGTGCCACTGCTTAGGCCAAGCATATACAAACCATCACAGCTATTGTTATGAAATCATAATGTAAACATCTGATATGCAGGATATCTGACATGTGACCCCCAAATGAGTCATGACCCATAGGTTGAGAACCATTGGTCTAGAACTATCCCTGCCTATTTCCCATCAATGCCATTATCAGACACCCTCTTGTCTCACTGTCATCTATGTGAGGGTTTCCCTGGGATGCCCCAAATAAGCAACTGCTCATCCCACCAGACCTCTGCTGAAGCTTGTCCATCCTTCCCTCATCCCTTCCCTCATCTTCAGTGAGGGGTAGTCTGCCAGTTGCAAGGGCCAGACTTGCACAGAATGAAGGCCTTTCCTATAGTCTTTCTCTCTAGCCTCCTGTAATGACTGGCACACAGTAGGTACTCAGTGAATGAGTGAGAAGTCGAAGTTATTCCAAAGGTAGTAACTTCCACCAGGGGGTTCCCCAGACTTGGTACCTGCTATCTTTGGGCCTTAGAAGTGAGGCTCTGTACCCCAGCTACCCTTTAAGTGTGCAGGCACAGGTCCCAGTGTAGGGAGAGGCAGACGGAACCCACCCTGCAAGATACGCTTCAAAGTGGACTCTGAAGCAGGCTGGAGAAAGAGGATCCTGGGCCCCCTGTGCTTGCCTGTGGAGAGGACTCGGCTGAGTCTCTACCTGAGTGGCCATGACTGAGAAGGCAACATCTTCATCACTGGAAGTGTCCGTTCAGTTCCTGTTAGAAGTCCAATGAGCATTAGGACCAAGGCTGATGGAGGGGTGCCCTGGTGCCTTCCTCCAAGTGTGGAAGCAAGAGCTGTAGAATCTCTTCTTCCCACTTGTTCAGAGTTGGGTTAAAGTCTGAGCTTCTGAGTGACTCCTGGGTACAGGCAGTGAGGACAGACCAATGCTGAGCCCCCTGCCCGTACTCACCATGGACTGCATCCTCCTCTCTTCACACGAGAAGCTCTGTACTGGGCCATGTGGCTTCAACCTAGGCTTTCAAGTCAGAAAGGCTGGAGTTTGAATGCCAGCCCTGATCCAAGGAAACGACCCCTCAGGGAAACATCTGCCTGGAAGTTGTACTTGTGTTCGACCCCGGAAGCTGTCTCCAGAATGTCTGAGCCCCAGCACTTTCTTTCCCTCATAGTAGGAGAGGGAGGTAAAAATTTACCTCACAGGGAACCAGGAGGCAGATGTGAACTCACCCAGGGGGAAGTTGAAGTTACTTAAAAGGTCCTTCTGCTCCACTATGGGGGCTCCCCAAGCTCGTTACCCACCATCTTTAGGCCTTAGATATGAAGTTCAAATGTCCTGGCCCCTCCCTGTGATGCAGGTCCTCAGGAAAGGGCTTGGGTAGTATTTTACCAGGCCCTTGGCTCCTTACCTGATCCTCTGCACGGTGCTATGGGACTTCGGAAGGTCCGAATCTTCTTGTCCGAAACTGGAGACTCTGAAAAAGTTCTGTCCAAACGGTGTTGACCCTGGTACCTTAGTGATTTACAGTATTTTCCTAAAGAATAAAGACATTGAAAAAAAAAAGCCTAACAGAATATCTTACAAACCTTTTTCACCAGAAGGGTTAGTGGTGATGGTGAGGGAAAGGTTAAATAGAAAAAGGGTTTGAGCCAATAGCTCTGACTTACTGCAGGCCAGCTGGAGGGTAGGAGGGAGTAGCAGGGATTTCTTCCCAGGGGAGAGCGCTGAGGCCAGCTGAGCCACTGCCAACCCTGATGGGCTGATGGCCAAGATCTTGGGGAGGGGGGCAACTGCCCTGTGCCCTCCAGGCGCTGTGTCTCCCGCTGTGTGTTAAGCAAGGATCTTCCTGTGGGGGTAGAGGGGAGAGGAGGGTAAGGTGCCAGTGGTCCCCCTTGGAGGCCTGGCTTCTTGAGGTTGGGTCAAGTTCTGCTTCTCTCTGGATGACCCTCAGGGGAGAGAAGGAGAGAGGGAACTGGCGGAAAGCTGGGCTTTGAGGCTTAATCAAGGATGATCCAGTGATGGCCAGCTGCTGGTCCATGTTGGGGTGAGTGACTGGGCAGAGGCTGGGGTTTGGCCAGAAGATCTTGAGCCTGAGGGCAGGAGGTATTTTCTTTTGCTTTCTCTTCTACCCATAGAGCCTGCATATGCTTCTTAGTTCATCCTATCATCCTTTGCTAATCTTTATTTGTGACAGTTCTCAGCTGTCCACGGAGACAAAGGTGACAGTAGCCCCCTCTGCCTCTCCCCCATCCCAGGCTGTGTCCCTCATTCCCTCCCCACTGCCCCCACCATGGATGGCAGAAGGTACACTGTCTAGTTAGAGTGGACTTTTGTACCTTCCTCAGGTTACAGCGGTGCACGGGGACCTTGGCTGTGGGCATGCTGCCTTGTCAGGAAGTCCTGAGAACCATCCAAGGCCAGAGAGGAAGGGAAGAGGAGGTGGGATTGGTGAGGTCGCTTGCCAGCCAGCTAAGACTGTCAGTTACAGGTTGCAGATGCCGACACTGTACCTGGCCCAGTGAGCAGCATTGGCAGACAGGGCTGGCAGAAAGAGGCTTTCTCCCATCACATACTCCTACGTTCTCACGGGTGAATTCAGCGGCAGACAGTTCCTTCTTCTTCACTATGACATAAAGAGACACACGGGGCTGTAAAAATGTCTGACCCTGCAGGAGGAGGATGGGCAGGAGGCAGGGATAGGCTCACACATGGCTGCGAGCGAAAGGTCAGAGGCAAAAGTTTCCTTAGAACCAACCTTCCGTCCCTTTATTTATGGTTAGGAAACTGAGGCCAGGAGAGGGGCAGGGACTCTCCCAGAGGCAGAGTCTGACCAGCCCCCACCCTGAGCTCCTATCAACTCTGCCGCCCAACCAGGCAAGGCCATAAGAGTCTACAGTAATCACAACCCAAATCAAGCCATTCATCTGACTGTTGGGCAGGTGTATTGTTGAAAGGGTATTTCTTGGTCAACTGTACCTCCTGGAGTAGCACATGCCTTTTCCATCCTTGGCTTTTAAGAGAAGGCAAGACAGATGGTTCTTTAGAAGGTTCTCTTGTCAGTCAGTGTCCATGTGAAGGGATTTCAGGTGGAGGAATGGAGTCATTCTGGCCTCCACTGAGTGCACGAACGTATACTTAGACAGATGGGGGAGGAATCTGTGTTGTGGGTGGACTGTCATGTCACACACACACTGACTCACACACATACTCACCATATATATATACTTAGATCACACACACACTCATACACAGTCTCACACATACACCATACACACACAAACCACATACAGCACACACATGTACACACACACATTTACACACTCACTCCATGCATACCAACACACATATTTACACACTCATACTATACATATATACACACACACTCACACATATCACAAACACACAGCATACACAACACACACATACACACTCACTCGCAAACACATACACCACAAACACACATACACCACACATACACAGTCACATACACTCTCACACACATATCCCCATATACATATCATACACCACACACTCACATACACTCATATTCACACACATATACACACACACATACACCACATGCTCACACATAACACACACACACACACACACACACACACACACACACGGGGAGGGAGGAGCTAACCATTACAATCCACAGAAGCCATCTGGCCTGACAACATTCTTTTTTGTTTGTTTTCTAGACAGGGTTTCTCTGTATAGCTCCAGCTGTCCTAGAACTCACTCTGTAGACCAGGCTGACCTCAAACTCAGAAATCCACCTGCCTCTGCCTCCCAAGTGCTGGGATTAAAGGTGTGTGCCTCCACTGCCTGGCCTGACAACAACCTTAATGGGAGTCTGAAGGGAGCTGGTAGAGGAGAGGGTCTAGGTTTGCTGGCAGGCGGTCACAGAAAGGATTTGAAATTGGAGCTTGAGACATCATTTCTTTACTATTGCAGTTTCCCAAGGCTATCCCACCTTGCCACTCTGCTCTGGCCCCTTTCACCTGTCCCTTCTCCTGGGAGCAGCCCCCAGACTGGGTTTTCCCCACTACAATCTCTTTTGCTGACATTTAAATGTTAATAGGAAGAAAATGAAATATGGGCACATGTGCATATACACACACATGGTCACACTGCACATACACAAACACAAGAGGACACTCTCTAAAGAAATACACTAGGGAATGACATAATGGACAGGAAAGGCTTCCTGGAGATGGCCCTGGAGCTGAGGGTAGACTCACAACCTGGCTGCAGAAGGAAGAGGCTAGCTAGAGGGACAGCATAGATAACGGGATTGCTGGGTCCAGCAGCATT
>NW_022196894.1:27755100-27771150 GCF_008632895.1 Mastomys coucha | reverse complement strand
GGAGAGACAGAGAGAGGGGAAGGGAGAGGGAGAGGGAGAAGAGAGAGACAGAGACAGAGAGAGAGACAGAGAGAGGAAGGGAGAGGGAGAGGGAGAAGAGAGAGACAGAGAGAGAGAGAGACAGAGAGAGACAGAGACAGAGAGAGACAGAGAGAGGAAGGGAGAGGGAGAGGGAGAAGAGAGAGAAGACCACATCGTAGGTCGCCATAGCACCATGTGCCACACTATGCGTATCTCCTTCAAGTTGATGTGAAGCAGTATGTGGTGGGAAGGGACCTGTGGTGGAAGGGGGCTGATCTAGATCTGACCTGCTGTGGAGGTGCTGCAGGACGGGCCTCAGACAAGATGCTTTCCAGCTCTGCGAAACTACTTCCTGTCCTGCCCTCTGCTGCTCCTCTTCTGCGTGATGTCCGACCACGACACCTCTAAAAAGCATGGCTGCTCCAATACTTTGGCATTGGAGCTAGATGAAAACAAGAGACAGCATAATCCAGTTGTCGAGATTCATTTGCCTGAAGAAATCCAGTACCCTTCTGTGTGAGCTGCACGTTCCTGGGGGGTCTGGGCTGGACTCCCTGTTAGATGAAGACTGCTTCTCTGTGTCATGGCTCTTGCTTGCTGTTTTTTCTCAGGCCAACAGCTGGTCTGCAGCTGCCCATCTGCTGGCCTGGTTCCAGGTTGATAGGGATGACTTGATGATAGAAAGCTCTGCCACAGCCATTGGGGTTGTAGCCCCCCCCCCTCAAATCACCTAGTGTCTCCTTAGAAACCGGCACTGCCTAGCACCTTCCCTCACTGACTTAATGTGACTGGAGTGTGGATTTTGGCAGGTGAAACACCATGCACCAAACTCTTACATGGCAACCTGGGGACCACCCAGCCCTGAAAAGCTGGCCTGCCACACTCCAGAGTGGGTTCTCTTCATACTCGGTCTTGTTTTTCCTGGCACTTCGAAGGGCTACATGCTTTGTGGCCTTAAGCATGAGCCCCTCTTCCAAAGGGAGAGAGATCTACAGAGGGCTATGTGGGAACAGAACCATTTATAACCCATTAAACTGCCTGTCCTGATAGACAACGGGTCCCTCCTACTTGGAATAATGCATACAAGATGTGTAATGCTTCAGGCGGTCCTCACAGTGAGATCTGGCCAAGCACTCATGTTCTGAATAACCTCTTAGGCAGTGCTTGCTAATTAATCCCAGGGACGGCCTCACAACCCATGGAGAACAGAGAAGCCAGGAATCCCCGGGACAAGGGGAGGATTTGCTCAGGCCCTTGACTCACCATCTCTTCGTGGACTCACCCCACTACCATCACAGATCCAGACAAACCTAGCGACTGGAAGAGCACTACCCATGACCTCAGTCTAGTCTGTTAGAAACTAGCTTCTAGAAAGTTATTTTCTCAAGGAATCCAGACTGGGTCTCTGCAGATCTTCACTTTAGGGCCCTGGCCCATCAGTCCCCCTCACCAGAGAGTCCTTTGCAGTTGACCCGAACTACTTGAGACCCTCCAACTTCATCTGGGACCTTCGGAGGCAAGTAACTTGTCAAGGGCTTGCTGAGTGATCCAGTGAGGAGTCAGATGAGTCCCAGGCTCATCCATGGTTTGTCCTTAGTGGTCAAGGACATCTGCTGTGACAGTTACCAGGGAACAGGAGGCTTCTTCCTTCTCGGGGTCTCTATATAATAACCGTCACGAGCCGAAGTCTGTGCTTGGGAGCTCACACCATCCCTTAGATTAATTTCCTCAATAGGTTGATAAGACGGCATTCAAGTCTTTGACACCAAGAAACTGCAGCCCTCATAGGAGAGCCACATATATCAGAGGCTTTTAGGCTTTAAGCAACCAGGAAGGCTAACCCATCTGGGAAACTGAGGCTGGGATTAGGAGAAATGACATGTACCCACAGGTACATCGGCATCCTGTTTAGGAATAGAGCTCTGCCTATCTGTCTGTCTGTCTATCTATCTATCTATCTATCTATCTATCTATCTATCTATCTATCTATCTATCTATCTATCTATCTTAAGACGGGATTTCCTCTGTGGAGCTCTGGCTATCCTGGAAATCATTGTAGATCAGGCTAGTCTCAAACTCAGATATCCACCCGCCTCTGCCTCCCATGTGCCTCTGGAGTGCTGGGATTACAAGCCCAAGCCACCACAACCTGGCTGAACTTGGCATCTTTTGAGGCCAAGCCAAAGGCTTCTCCCTTGCCCTCAGACAGCTCAGCCAGATAGAGGAGACAGGACTTAGGATCAGCTACCAGAGATTTGCACTTTGCGTGTTTCTGGGCACAGGTGTGGCTCTGCGTCCCCACTGTGCCTCTCCTCCCCTTGAGAGCAAGGGGCTGAGTGTTTGTGGCTCTCTGGCACCAGAAGCAGGGTGTGCCCACTCAGCCTGGACTGGAGGGAGCTGAGGCAGCCAGTGCCTGCTCTACCACTCTCAGTGCCCGGAAGCCAGAGGGCAACAAGGACTGGCTGCCTTCCCAGAAAACACAGCTCACTGCCTGCCTGTTCTGTCCTTGAGCTCAGGCCCAGTGCGGTCCCGTGACAGGATCCCAGCTGGGATGGTGGGCAGCGGACATTCCTTCTCCTGTGGCTTCCAAGAACCTCCCAACTGGGGTCTCTAGACCTCCAGGGCTGGTCCCCAGAACACACATTCCCAAGGCAGCATGTGGCCTCATTCAGCCTGTTTCTAAACAGGACAAGGGTCACCTCCCCTCCTTGATGAGTGACTTACTCCAAAATGCCCTCTCTCCACTATGGGCAGGGGTGAGGACAGGGGCTTGGAGGCTCTCCAGGGGACAGCCTGCAGCCTTCTGTGGTTTCTCCTGACAGGCCTGGAGATACTCCCCACTCCCTGGAGCATGAAGCAGCTGGTGTGTGGTACAGTTATCATCCAGCCGCAACTTTTGGAACTCACTCTGTCCGAGGTGAACAGAGAGCCCCCCCCGACTCCTGCTTTGGTGGGGTGAGGTGGCTTGTTGGAAGGGGAGGGGCTGGCAGGGATCAGCCAGTCAAAAGGCTTTTAATCAGGATATACACCCAGGGCACTTGGTCTCTAGTGATCAAGGTTAGAGGGCAAAGAGAGAACCAGGTCTGTTCTCAAGACAGTGTGACCTCTGTGTGTGACCAGGTGGGAAAGCATGGGCCATGGGTATGAGACAGGTAGTTAAGTCTTGTTTATCGTTAATTTTGAGATTACCATACTGATGCAAAGAAAACAGTTGCAGTTCGGTCTGAGACCGACTCAGTGTTCTCATCTGTAAAATGGGTCCTAAAAGTGTGCCGCATTCAAAATGCATTGGTATGAATGGGCCTTTGGTACTGTGAGGTGGGACGAGTCCTGCTGGCGGGGCCATCTGTCTATTAGGCCTGGGAAGGAACCCTTGGTTCTAGCTGCCCAGAGGAGGGCAGCAAGACGGGGTCGCGCGCATCCTTCCTTCCCCACTAGGAGGAGCACTCGGCACTTGCAGAGATGCGTGTGCGTGGCAGGTCAGGAGGGCGGGAGGAGCGCCGGGTCCCCTCTGCGGGCTCTTGCCCTCCCCGCGGAGCTGGACCTCGCGTCTCCAGGGCCTGCTCTCCCTCCCGGGTGCTGGCAGGCTTTCAGAGGCCGGAGGAGGAGGAGGAGGAGGTCTGGCTGCCAGGAAGGGTGGGGCTGCCAGACACTGCAGAGCCACACTGTGACCCAGCCGTCCCGGAAACGCTCCCAACCTCGGTCCTCTGCGCGCACATCCGGCCGGGAGGGGTGTCGGCCAGGCTGTCAGGGGGACCGAGGGTGCGCGTAGGATGCTTCCGAGGTCTGGCTGCTAACGATCACCCAAACAAGAAAGAACGAGCTTTGTTTTTTTTTCTTTCTTTCTTTTTCTCTTTTAAAAATCTTATCTGCTCGAAAAAAAAAAATCCTATTCTGGAGCGAGAGGCTCTGTGACAGGCTTGGTGTTATAGAAGCAAGCCCTTAGCAGTGCGTTACACCCCGGAGTTTTCCCTAGGCTTGCGTGTAAGTGTATACTCGATTTATTAACTAGAGAATAGTCATCCTGTGCCAAATTGGTTACCTACAGGAGTCCTTTTACAACTGGCTGCTTATTTTGTCCATTTTATACATGAGAATGCAGAGGTGGCAAGGGTCACATGACCAAAGTTATGTCAGTCTCTGTTGGATCTTGGATACAAACCTCGGATTTTGTTTTTTTGTTTTTTGTTTTTGTTTTTTAAAGCAGGACCTCAGGTTACCCATCTCTGCAAACTGCCAACACCTGGTAGCGTACTCTGTACAAATGTGCAAAGCAGGAGCCCACAGGCACTTGGGCGTGTCTCTTTACCACTGTGGACGGATGAAATGACATAAAACATGTGGCAGCTTTAGCAATGGTCATGCTATGGGGCCATGTGAACCTGGAGCTAAGGGTCTAGCTTTCTTCTTTCGACGTGATTTTCCTTTTTCCACGGACTGTGTCAGGGCGAGGCTGTTAGGCATCCCAGGCAGACCCCACACTCTGGTGAGAAAGGAGACACTTGGCTGTGGGACTGGAGGGAGGCAGGGCTGAGAGTCCCTTCTGTGTCCCAGATACTCCAGGCCTGGGGGGTGGTGGCGGGGGAGGGGGGATGAGTGGAAAGACACCTGCTTCCTTCGATGACAACACTGTGGGAGGCCTTCTCACCAAGTCCTGATGGAGGAGGTGACGTGGACATGGAAGCTTGGCCTGCCCAGAGCCCTGAGTCACAGGATCTGGCCCATGTACTTGAGAAACACAGGCTCTTGTGTCATGGCTTCAGAGGATGCCAGGGCTAACTCGATCTTCCGCAGCTAGGTGTGAGAGGGCATGCGGGTACAGGCGGGTCTGAGAGTGGGTATCCTGACTCCCAACATGGCGCCTCACCTACAAGCTACCGATGTAGCTCAGCTTTCTCTCCCATGCCCGGCCCAGGCCCTTTGTTTGTCTTTTTGTCAAGCCTGACTTGCTCCTTCCTCCTGTTCATTTTGACTGCTTCTGGGCTGGAGTTTAACATGATTTAGAGCCAGAAGGAATCCATGTAGAATGCATAACCCATCAGAAGCCTCAGGAGACGGAGAATAGTCGTGCAGGTGTGGGAAGTGATGGGGACATACGGGAACAGCAGCCTGAGACTGACAAGACAGGAAGTGGCTGTCATTCCAGGCTACAGGGCCAGAGAGAACTTGGCAGTGCCAGAAGCCAGAAGGGAACTGGGACTTTGGTGCAGTTTTCTTGGTAGGAGTTGGGGCTCTAGGTGTGGTATTGCCCAGCAAAAGGAAAGAGACTGGTCCTCCTCCTCTTCATCCCTGTGTCTCTAGCAGTGACACAGGTAGTATCGTTTGCAAGAATAGAGCCAAGTATCAGACGAGACGGATGGAGGGTGGGCTGGTAGGGCCTGGATCTGAGGCTGAACAGGTCACAGGCCTGTTAACAGAGCGTCCCTCCAGCGTCACACCAGAATTGAACAGCATATCTGCCTTTGAAGGGTGGCCGGGGTTGTTAATAATGCAAATGTCACCTCTGTCCTGAATGAGGAGGGAAGGGACGGCCTATTTTGGGAAGATGACTTGCTTCCTGACCATTTTTTCAGAAGACAGAGCAGTGTCTGGTGCTTAACCGAGCACCAGATGTTTTGATAGCCGTCACAGCAAGATCTGTGGAGGCGGTGAGACAGACTGATTGACGTGCACATGTGGATGGCGCTGGACTCCATCAGACCTAAGAAGTAGCTCAGATGCAGTAGTTATCCTCGAGGTTTGGGCTCTGTCTTTGTTCAAGTGGGGATTCTCATTTTCAGGCTTCTATAGAAATGAACGACAAAGGGGACGTATAGATAGATAGATAGCTTGTGCCCGTAAACAAGTGCCCCA
This sequence comes from Mastomys coucha, assembly GCF_008632895.1. Taxonomy (NCBI): domain Eukaryota; kingdom Metazoa; phylum Chordata; class Mammalia; order Rodentia; family Muridae; genus Mastomys; species Mastomys coucha. The sequence continues at coordinate 27,765,276 of NW_022196894.1, read as the reverse complement.
CAGGAGAGCTGCCTGTCCTGGCTCACTCGCGGTTATCATTCTGACGCCCTCTGGGGTGAGCACCTGTAATCCTCATCTCATAACCACAGAAACAACAAACGGTATTCAAGAGCCGGCTTGTCCACAGTCTCCCCCAAAGGAGGAGTTTATTCTTCAAAGTCTGCAAGCCCCTCCTTCATCCCTCTTTATGTCTCTTTCACCTCCCTACTCTTGTTTCGAAGACATTCTGGAGCATTCTGTCAGGCATTGTGGAAAAGCTGCTCCTCATGGAGCTGGGTCTGAACTCATCCCCCCCCCAGGTGCTTTTTGGAAAGTCCTTTTTGTGAGCATTGTCTGTTGGACAGGTCTGGTAGCAGGAGGCTCACTATTCTGTGGGGTACCACAATTTCCCTTATTAAAACTGAGTTCTGGGGCTGGTGGGCTGACTCAGCAGGTAAGAGCACTGACTGCTCTTCCGAAGGTCCTGAGTTCAAATCCCAGCAACCACAGGGTGGCTCACGACCACCCATAATGAGATCGGACGCCCTCCTCTGGTGCGTCTGAAGACAGCTACAGTGCACTTACATATAACAATAAACAAATCTTTAAAAAACAAAACAAACAAACAAAAAAAACCTGAGTCCTGCCTCTCTGACATGCTTATACTGAGTCCATGGATCTTTCTGGAATGAAAGTAGCTCCATTTTCTGTGTCACAGCCCTTGAAATGTGGGGAAATAAACACAGTAGGCCCAGCAGATATTTTCACTCTCTGGTTTCCATTTGGGACAGGGTAGCTAATTTTTCCACAGCGTCGATGGGGAGATCAAAGCCGAGATAAGGCTATATTGCCTTGGTGCCTAGACTCTGTCACCAGTATTTTTAGGGTGCAGGGAAGCTGCATGGTGTACCTACAAAGGAACACAGGTGGAGGCTTACAGGTGATAGAGGCGGTGGGCTTCTGGGAATCCCAGGGGTCTGTCCATCCGGAGTGTGGCATGTCTGAGAACCATGCTCTTTGGCTGCCTGGGACAAGCCTGAGCTGTACTTTGGGGTCTTATTCACAGCTTCTTCTGTTGCCAAAGGATCCCTTTTTTACAATTCTCACAGCCTGACCCCAGCGTCCCTGGGAATGCGACTGACAGCTGCGTGGAGGGAAGCCGCAGCAGCTCTGTCGGGTGCCAGCTGGACGTGCCTGGCCGCCACCCGGGGATGTCAGAGCAGAGCTGCAGGCCACCCTTCCGCCAGCAGGAAGCCCAGCCGCAAACACTTGGACAGGAAGCCTGTGTGCTGGCCAGCTGAGCCAGCTCTGGTTTCTCTTGTGTCTGAGGGTTTGGCCTCTGGGTAGAGGAAAGCGAGCCAGGTGCTGCGGGCTGCGCTGATGGGGCCATGAACTCCCCCACCCCCACCCTCACCCCCGCCTCTGAGAGCATGGGTTGTGGGTTCAAGGGTGTAAGCCGAAAAGCATCATCCAGGCTGAGGCAGAAGGGGTGTTTCCTGGAGGAAGGGTGAGGGAGCAGGGAACATGGTGTTTACCAGGACTGGGCCAGCTGGCTGAGGCTGTACTGTGAACCCTTTGTGCTGGTTCCAGGGAAGATGGGCTTGATGGTTCAGTCCCGCAGTGCAAACCCAGGCTGGTTCCCACTTCCCAGCTGCGTCTGCCTCTGGGAACTCAGTCTGTCTCAGAAGGTTGCAATGTCCACATATTCTCGGCTGTCAGGGGAACTCCTCAAGGGTCCCAAGTAGTGCTGTGAGAGAATTACTGGAAACTGAGCATGCTCGGCCAGGGACAGAGATGATTTTGTAAGCAGGGCTGACTATCTACATAAATCTCTTGAAGGCTGTTAGTCTATACTTCCACATAACAGTTGTGAAGGCATCTGGGATCATAGGGTTCTTAAGCCTTTTCACAAGTCCCCTCGCAGCCTGATTGTCCAATAAGAGATGTCTGGTGTCAGGTACCTAGGTAAGCAGATTGACTCAAGGCCACACAACTGAGCAGCAGCAGATCCTGGGTGACCACACCCAGCAGATTTCTGCATCTCTAGAAAGAGAATGAAGAGATTTCTCTATCTTTTTTTTTCTTTTTTCTTTTTTTTTGGGGGGGGGGGGTTCAGAGACAGGGTTTCTCTATGTAGCCCTGGCTCTCCTGGAACTCACTCTGTAGACCAGGCTGGCCTCAAACTCAGAAATCCGCCCGCCTCTGCCTCCCAAGTGCTGGGATTAAAAGCACCACCCGGCGAATGAAGAGATTTCTTTTCAAAATATGTGAGCATCTATCTGAGCATGCTCACCGGGGGTGGGTGGGTGGGGGATGTGCTCTGGGCTGGCAACCGCTGCTCACATCCAGAGGGAGATTTTTCTTGTGGCTTTAGTCACTTCCCGGCTCCTTCACAGCTTTCCTTTGCAGTTTGAATAATCCAGGTTTTATTCTACTTCATGACCTCTGTGGTTCTGACTTTAGACCAGGGTTCAGCAACTTTTTCTACAAAGACTGAGCTTCATGCTAAGCTTTGTGGGACATATGTTATTGGTGGCCATGACTCTTTTTTTTTTTTTTTTTTTTTTTTTTTTTTTTTTTTTTTTTTTTGCTGTGGAAGTGTAAAATTAGATATAGATAATGCATATCTGTGTCCTAATAAAACTTTATCCACCAAACAGGCAGTGGGCTAGAATTGGCCTTCCAGGTCATAATTTGTTGGTATTCAAGTCAAAACTGTTTTTGTTTTGTTTTGTTTTTTCAGATAAGAGTCTCATGTAGCCTTGAATTTACTGTGTAGTTAAGTCAGAATTAATCTAACGACTGAATAAAAAGATGAATTAGTTTTGTAGTAAGATCATTTTAGATATTACTCCCTGTACTTCATTCTGATGCCCATGTGGGGACAGTGGGGTGTGACTCAGTGCCATCTCCCTGAAGGAATACATAAGCTGGTTTGAACTCCGGCATGCAGCTCATCTTCCTCATCTCTATCCCCCTTTGAAATGTGGGTGACTCCAGCAGCATGGTAGCGAATGTATGTAAAGTTTGGGGTTCAGTGTTGAGGGTGGGAGAAATGACAAGAATTGTTCCCCTTGAGGAGCAATGCTGCTGGAGGCCACCCACCATGTCCTGACAGTGAGATTTCGATCATGACTGTGTTCTCTTGTCCTCGGAATAGGGAGAGGACACTGCGCCTTAGCCTGGGAAACTGGGCTGACGGAAGCTTGCAGAGGGCTCCCATTTGGTATCCCAACTCACTCTGCCCAAGATGACCTCCTCATTGCCACCCCTTTTTCTTTCTCCATCTCTCTAGATTCCAAACCAGAAGCCCTCCTGACCCATCTCCTCTGCTCCATGTCCTGCCCTGGTGGGCATTCATCAGATTTCTTGAAGTTGTTGTGTAGCTTTTAATAGGTTTATTGAGACCCAATTCACCAAGTCTGTAACTGTCCAGTTTTGATTATAATTAAAAGGTTTTCATACGTTTACGCAGTTGTAGAATCATCGCTACGATGATTTTGAGCGTTTCCGTTGTCCCAAAAAGTGGAATCCTGGAGGCATTTCAGCTTCCACACTTCTTCCTAGCAGTGAGCTGCTACTGGGCTAGATTGCTACACATCTGCCACTAGAGACCTGCCTGCTCTAACATTTCATGCAAATTGATCGAACTATGCTATACATGCTCTCTGGGGTCTAGCTTCATTCGCTGAAACTAATATTTTAAAGGCTCGCCCATTTTGCAGTCCTTATCAACACTTTTGCTCTCTTTTAAGGGCCGAATAGTATTCCATGGTATAGATTTATGAGATTTTATCTATCCATCCACAAACTGTACATTTTTATTCATCTTTCAAAGAAGAAGAAAAAAAGCAAGGAGATGCACAAGGAAGGAATCACAGTTCCCATGAGATTTTTTTAAACTTTATTTACTTATTTTATGTATATGAGTACACTCTGTAGCTGTACAGATAGTTGTGAGCCTCCATTTGGTTCTTGGGAATTGATTTTTAGGAACTCTGCTTGCTCCAGTAGACCCCGCTTGCTCAGTCCCTGCTCTCTCTGGCCCAAAGATTTATTTATTATTATAAATAAATACACTGTAACTGTCTTCAGACGCACCAGAAGAGGGTGTCATATCTCATTATGGATGGCTGTGAGCCACCATGTGGTTCCTGGGGTTTGAACTCAGGACCTTCTGAAGCACAGTCAGTGCTCTTACCCACTGAGTCATCTCACCAGCTCCATCCCATGAGATTTAATAGAATAAAAACTGGACAGAAGTTTAACAACCGTTAAACTCACAAACATGTTTTGACTCACTGGGGGAAGACCATTTCTCAAGCTCCCTCAACACCAGGGCTCTGGAATGAGGACCTGTCCTGGTTTCCAATCCTGTTATGTTTCCAACCACCTTATACTCCAGAGTGTGGAGAGCAGATGAAGTCCCTGGGGAGTGTTTGACATGAGTTTGCCCGTGTTGGGGATGCCAGTGCCTCAGAATCATGGGAATGACAAGGCTTTCCTTGGGTCAGGCTCAGGAGAATGGCAAGGCTTTTCTTTGGTCCAAGTTTGAAAGTTGACCTTTGGTTAAAAACAGAAGTTTGGCCTTTGGAGAAAACTGGTACATTAAAAAAAATGAGAAAAGACTCAGAGTCACACGCCACAGGCTGCTCCCTAGAGACCCTTCACTTAGATTAGATAACCCATCTCTTTGTTCTTGCTGCATGTAACAAACACCCGGAGTACCCTGGCTGCTGGTGTGTCTTCATCTGCATGCGTGGTCTGTCTTTCTTAATATCCCGTCACTCCCGCCAAGTTTCTAGGATCCTGCCTCGAGGACAAAGGACCACAGCTTTCAGGACAGACATTTAGGTAGACATAGAAACAGCGAGCAATGCATAAACCTGTTCACCTTGGTTTTAATCTGTGTCTTGGAAAAAAATAGAGCTTAAAATCCCGAGGTAGGTCTCCAATTACTTTTAGAGAATGATTTTAAAGACCAGAAGCCACTTTCTGTCATAATAATAGATACCTGAGACCATCAGTTGTCATGCTAAAAAGACTTCATGCGTCTCTGATGGACAACTGTTCGAGTATTCACAGCGGGAGCACGGAGCTGAACAAAACCACTCACATCCTGGCAAAAGGGAGAAAGGAGCAGTCCAGAGTCTCCCTGAACATGCATAGCCAGTGTACTGAAAGTTTTCTCACCAGCCTCCACCTCTGAAAGACTTCATCCTCTCAACAGATCTACCCGCCCTAGACACAAACCTTTACCCCATGGACCTTCGGGGGACACTTAGAAGCCAAATTATAACGAACTGCTATTGCATTGCTTGTCTGATATTCTGGGTCTCACTTACAGCCTCCCACCTTAATCAGCAGGAAGACTGCATTTACAAACTCAGGAATCAAGTGTCCTCCAGCTGGAAGATAACCTCAGAACACCTATTCTATAGCAGGGTTTGCAGAGGGAAGATGGCTGTCTAGTAAGCAGCACCTCTAGCAGGGGCAGGCAGCGTTTGCAGAGCCCCATCTGTCTGTGGTTTTCTAGCAAACCACAGAGGCTGCTTCTGTGAATGATGCCGCCACCCGAGGGTACTAGCTGCCTCTCCGTTGGATCTTTGGCTCGGCCACTGCCATAAACGGTTATCGGAGGCTCCCGGCCTTTGTATGGTCTTGTTGGCTTCATGCTCTCAGGCAGACGGGTGTGACTAGCAGGCTGTGAACTGTGGAGAGCGGAGGCCAGCCCTCCTTCAGCTTCCATGTCAGCAGGTGGGCCGTGCTCTCACCTATTTTGGGATTTTTCTAAAACAGGAAAAAAAATAAAATCTTTGGATACTGAACTGTCGCAAAAAACAACAGGTGTCCATGATAGCTCTAAATATAGTATTCTCAAGCGAGCAAAACACTAAGCATTGTCCCATCAACAATGCCAGCGGTAGACAATGAGTCAGAGAGCTTCAAGGCAAGAATGATGGGAGACAGACCCTTTAGAAAGGTTGTGTCCTAGCCGGGTGTCTCGTAGGGAGGGCAGGGTACATTGAGTAGCGCACTAGGGTCCTGCAAGGGATGAGATGTTCCTGGTAACCAGGGATGTGCTTTACAAGCAACTAGGCAGAGTGAAGTGGCAGGGAAGGCCTGATGCCTGGACGTCTTCAGTGAACCTTGGTAGTGGCAACCAGATTCCCACATGTATGGAGCAAGCTGGTAGGCTTGTCTGTCTACCACAGCAGCTGCTAGCCCATTCAGCATGTGGGCTCTCATCAAATGACGCTCTCACACAGGGTTGAAGAGATGGAGCAGAGGTTAGAATAACTTGTTGCTCATCAGAGGATCCAAGATCAGTTGAGCTGTTATGCGTTCTCTTCTGGCTCTAACATGTTGAATGTCCCCATCCCCAAACTTGTCCCTTTGGGGCTACAACAGCTGTCCATATTGGCGGGGTCCTGTGGAACCCAGTAAAAAATACCTTGTTCTCTTTCTACGTGTAAAAGGGACTCTAAGGTGCCATGACCCTGACTGGGCTGAAGAAAAGTAAGGCCCTACAAGCTTCCTAACACAGCCTCTGGAAAGGGCAGCTTTCCCCCCAGGTACGAGGGTCTTACACAGATGGGCAAATGTAGGCTTCCCTCAAGGGCAGGCCTGCTCAAGGCAGGGGCTGCTATTTCAAGAATGGCTGAGGCAGGTGTGGGCTCTTCTTCCTCAGTCAAAGCAGTCATCCTTTTCCTAGGGAAAAGCTTATTTCTCCCAGGGTAGGTAGAACTTGGGAGGTGGAAGACTCAGGTCTATTCGATCTTTTAAAGCTCCAGAAATATCCCGGTGTCTAGTGTGGAGAGATGCAGAGCCCAGGGCAGGGACTGGACATTGGATCCATCACTTGAGCAAGTTATTCAGCCTGACTAAGCTCTCCCTGTCTCCTTGTCATTGTTGAAAATGGTCACTTGGGCCGGGTGGTGGTGGCGGCGGTGCACGCCTTTAATCCCAGCACTTGGGAGGCAGAGGCAGGCAGATTTCTGAGTTCGAGGCCATCCTGGTCTACAGAGTGAGTTCCAGGACAGCCAGGGCTACATAGAGAAACCCTGTCTCGAAAAACCAAAAAAGAAAAAAAGAAAAAAAAAGAAAAAGAAAAAGAAAATGGTCACTTGGGCACAGAATGACAGTGTGGGGGAAGACACCACCTTACTGAGCTTGGGTGGTATGCTCAGCACAAAGCAGCCACTTCTGCTCACACTCAGTGTTTATTATAGGCCACATCCTCCAAGCTGCAGGCTGTGGCTGGGGTTTTCCTATCTCTCACTAGCTGGATTTCTATCTGAATTACAGGCTTGTGGGGTTTCAGAGCCGTTAGGGATTCAGATACCATCGAGTCTGGTTGCAGATTAGGGAACTGGTCTGCAAGTGTGAAAGGGAGGGGCCGGCTAGGAAGAGGACCACGTATGACCTGGCTTTTCCACCCACTGTCACCACAGCTTCTTAGACCTCGAGTCATTCAGGAAGATAGTTCGGTCCACCTAACCAGAAACAAGGAAGCCTGAAGGGTCCCCTCCCACCCGGGTTGCTGCAGGGCCCCACTCCCTGCAATCACATGGCCTGGAGGTGTCTCCTGCATGGTCTAATAGTATCTCCAGCATACCCTGACTCTTGCTTTGGCCTAAATCAGGAACTTTAGAACTCAGTTGCTCTGTTTTCTTCCCATTTTATATCTGATGACAACCTCAGGCCATCTGAGATTCCAGGGGGCCTGTCCCAGACCCAGCACAGAAAGAGACAAGGAGATTTGTGTGTGTGTGCTCTTGCACATGCACACGCACTCAAGTGGTTTATTTTTCCATATATTTCCATTTTATTGCCTTTAAATTTTAAATAATTATTAAATTTACTAGTTTAGCACAAGCCTGTTCCTAACTCAAAGTATCCTATGATAAAAGACGCTGCTTTTCTTACATTTAAAAAAAGTCAAGTCACAAAGGAGATACTGCAAAATCAATTTCCATCTTAAAGTAAACACAAATGGGCCAAAGTTTCACTAGGCGTTGACCAGTCATTACGCCTCTGGACACCCATGCCCTTGTCGGTGAGCACAAGATGCATGGTAGCCATTTGCTCCAGATACAAGTGCTTTGGGGAGCTTACGTTCTAGTCAGCTTGATGACAAGAAGCAGGAATGTTCTGGAAGAGAAATACAGGTGGGCCAGCTGGAGTTCGTCTACAGTTTCCGCTCACCTCACATGTGGAGAACAGTAATGGGAACACACAACAGAGGTCTCGCTTCTCCCTGCAGCTCAGCCGTGGCCTCTCAAATCATCCAGAAGTCACTTTCCTCTTGGCTGCTTCTCTCCAACCTGTAGAGAGCCACCCTGCTGAGGCCTGTCACACAGAGATGGCCCTGCGGTTACAGAGAAGACCTCTGCTTTGGTGTCCCAGGCCAAGAGGAATCATAGGGATGGCACCTCAGAGTCCTATATATATGACTTCAAGTTCTCAATCCTCTGCCCCTGCCCCCTAAGCACTAGGATTATAGATGTGTCCCCCACACCGGCCTCAACTGCTTTTCAGTGGGAAAAATTCTGGCCCAATCACTTGCTTCGTAGATTGACTTATTTATTGAGCAAAAGCCTTTCATTGGCATACACTTCTGAACCTCACCTATTCAAATGAGGTGCCTCTTGGAGGGGTCATGAAACTTCAGCATTAAAACTGTTCTCTCCCCTCTGCGGCTGTCTGTCTGCTTCTATTTACTGCAGGCACGAACTTACAGCCTGGCTTGTGAAGTCTGTCTGTTTATTTTGAACAATGAGTCTGGGCTTCATCAAAATGGCAGTATTCTAGAGACTCTGCCCTAAAGTGAAAGTCCGGGGTCTCAGGGTTTAAACCCCAGCCTCTGACCTCAACCCCAGAGGCACAGAGGTGGTTCTTTAAAAGCTGCTGCCTTGAGGGAGAATTTACTCTAACCAGCACCTCGCATCTGTGGGGCACCGGCTCTACAAACCTCAGAAGACGCAAGAACACAAACAGGATATGTGCTGAGCTTTCTCCTGTACAGATGCACCCAGGATGGAGTGGAATTTCTAAGGCAGGCTCCGTAAGAGGTGAGCCACAGTGCCACCGAGCATAACAGCAGTAACAGGAGACTTGGCTGTGTAAGCCACAGTGCGCATCCACTTACAGGACTGTGATAGAAGTCAAGTGAACGTGGCCTCTTTCTGTGTCCCCTATTGTATTGTACCCCGCTGTTTGGCTTCCTGTGACGATGTGACACATGCTGGAAGGAAGCACTTCCCGGCCTCTGTGTCTAGATTGTCCAGATTCCTGTTCCTGGCTCTTGGGGTCCTTGTTAAGTAAGTAAGGGGTCATGTGAATTGAGGTACTATCATGCTACAAAGTGACCGTGGACGTGACCACGGCAGCTATGGCGTACGCTGTGTCGATTCTCTCCCTACCTGAGGTGCAATGGCACAGGGCTTCCTCACATCATTCAGAACTTAGGAGTTGTAGCCGGCCATGGCAGTGCACAACAGCACTTGGGAGCAGGAGGCACCCGAGGATCCGGACGGAGCTCAAGGTCATTCTCAACTACATAATGAATTCAAGGCCACCCTGGGTTTCACGAGACCCTATCTCAAAACCAAACAAAGATTCCACAAAAATTAAACCACTTTTCTTTGTTTTCGGGATCTTCCTACTTGATATTTTCAGATCGTGGTTGGCAGTAGATGATGGTAGTCCATGGGGTCGGGGTACTGCAGACAACGGGGGACTCCTTCTGTAAATGAGACTTTCTTTTTATGTAGTCAGGAGAAGCCATAGCTCCAGGTCTATCCTGAGAAAAGCTCGTGTGGCCATGCAGGGCTTCACTGGAGTTCCTTGTCCTTGGCAACGGTCTGCTCCCAGCAGGGTGTCTAATGAGCACTTACTAGCAGGCCAGCTTTGTGACAAAGCATTATGGGTGCCTCATGGAGGCAAATCCAACACACAGGAAACTGTATCACCTGGGTGAGGTTGACCCCCTCCCCTGTGCCGCTCACTGTGGGCCTGCCATGCAGATCCCTGGCAGCCAGGCCTGACTAGAGCCCTGGCATTATGGTTAGTTTTAATGGCAAGTTGGCACAAATTAGCTGGGCAGTGGTGGCACACGCCTTTAATCCCAGCACTTGGGAGGCAGAGGCAGGCAGAGGCAGGCAGAGGGGCAGGCAGAGGGGCAGGCAGAGGGGC
>NW_022196894.1:27740030-27754828 GCF_008632895.1 Mastomys coucha | reverse complement strand
CAGAGGCAGGCAGATTTCTGAGTTTGAGGCCAGCCTGGTCTACAGAGTGAGTTCCAGGACAGTCAGAACTATACAGAGAAACCTAGTCTTGAAAAACCAAAAAAAAAAATGGCACAAATTAGAACCACCCGAGTTGGAAGTCTCAGAAGAAAACCCAAGCATCCTGATTGCCTTGGTGTGGGAAGGCCCACCTGGATTTCGGGCCACATCTTCTGGATAAAGAAGGTATCTTAGGTCTGTAGCCTGCAAGTCCAAGCCTTTATCGTAGACTAGAGACCAGTGGCAGTCCAGGAAACATCCTGGTTCCTGGCCAGACTAGGACTACTGAGACATCCTCACCTCGAGGACTGAGTACCTGAAGGGTGTTCCCTTCCACCCCATGAGAGTCAGCCGGTTCAGGACTACTCACCACCTCTCAGGCATCCGACCATCTCAACCCAACGACCCAGTTCTCAGCTTCTCCGGAGTGATGCTGCTGCTGTTCCTGCTTTAAAACTGTCTTAGCAAATCCATGCACACATGTATACATACGTACATACACACACACACACACACATTGTTGTAAGTGAGCTGTGTAATCCACAGTGTGCATCCAGTTACATAGCTGTAATAGAAGTCATGTGAATGTGGTTCTTTCTTTCTGTGACCAGTATTGTAGTGGACCCTGCTGCTTGTCTTCCTGTGATGACGATGATGATGATGGTGGTGATGAGAGTGTGCGTGCGTGTGTGTGTGTGTGTGTGTGTGTGTGTGTGTGTGTGTGTGTGAATGTGTGTGCTTTCACTTGGACTGGAGTTTCTGCCTTCTGTGCTCCAGTCCCCATCTATAGCTAAGTCTGTGTTCCAAACCTTACTTCTCTAGGTTGGAGCCTGTCGACTCCTCTTTGCTGTCCCAGGCTGGATAGCCACTGACTCCCACCTGACTCGAATGTCCCATTTCATTTGAAAACAGACAAGGGCAATGCAGCCTCAACAGTTCCACTCTACCTACACTGGGCCAGCTTGGCATTTCCTGTTACCAAGAGATGCCCTCTACATCCAAGCACCCAACTGAATATCCGAAACCCAAGAATCACCTTAGGTTATATGCTCCCCCCTTCCAATTAAAGGTGTGCATGCACTCTCTGCTCTGTAGAATTCTCTCTTTCCTGCATGTGGCCATTTGCTTGCCCACCAGGGCAACCTCAGCCCCAGCACAGGAGCCATCCAATAGCTTGTGACGTATGTGGGACCCATGGATATGCTCATGAGTGAGCTAGCTAGCGGGTTCCTTCCCTGATGACCCTCCCCTCCCAGCATCTCCATCTTTCCTCTCTGATTTCTTAACTGGCAATTTCTGAATACCCTGTGACTCTGTGGTACTTCCTGGACCCTTCCTACCCCTCCGGGGCACCCCACTTCTGTCTTCATGGATGGGTCCTCTGCTCCCCATTCCATACCTGTTCTATAGAGAACATGCTTTTTTGTTTGTTGTTTTTTAAGATAGGGTTTCTATTATGGAACTCACTCTGTAGACCGGGCTGGCCTCGAACTCAGAGATCCACCTGCTCATGCCTTCCGAGTTCTTAGATTAAAGGCGTGAGTGTCTTTATCTACTTTATCTACTACTGCCTGGCCCTATAGAGACCATTCTTAGAGAGCCCATATCGCATGGTGTTATTCTTGCCTGTTCCCATATTGAGTGTTGTTGTTGTTTACATCGATTGTTCTGGCTGAGCAGTGTACCAGGAAACAGGATCTGGGTTCTTCAGTCACTGCATTCCAGCAAGGATCTTCCTAAGAATCTGTTGTCTGATGAAGATGTAGAAAGTCCTGATTCTGTGTCTGTCTAAATCCTTTTACTCTCCTGTGTTGTGCCCCATTCTGGTCTGTCTTGATTCTAGCACTGGTCACTCAGAGGTGTCCTGCTGCCCACGGCCTCAAGAGCAGCTCTACACGGCTGGCTGTCTCCGAGAACTGGAATTGCCTGTCCTGTTCTTTGCCACACCAGCTCAGCTTAGGGCAGAGTGCCCTGATCTATGCCGTAAGATCTGGCTTACCGCCCTTTGACCTCCTAGGGTGTGTGCAATGTTCCTGCCTTTCTGCTGTGCCCGATGTGTTTCTCCTGTGGGGCTCTGTGTTTTGAAAGGTTCACTGACTTGTGAACTCCCCTAGGGCAGGGGTGACATCAATTCACCCCAACCCTCCCCATGCCCAGAACACCCAGAACAAGAGCACGTGTGTACCAAATAGGTTCCTGGGAAAGGGCAGCTGTTTCTGCTGAGTGGATTTCAAGGCTGAGGGGAGGGGAAGAGGGAAAGTACTCTGGGAAATAGGCCAGCCTGAGGGAAGCCATGATGTTGAGGGGGGAGGAAGATGGAGGAGGGAGGAGGATGGAGGAGGAGGGTGGAGGAGGGTGGAGGAGGGTGAAAGAGGGAGGATGAAGGATGAGGGAAGAAGAGGGTGGAGGAGGGAGGAGGAGAGAGGAGGAGGGAAGAGGAGGGAGGAGAAGGGAGGAGGAGGGAGGAAGATGAGGGTGGAGGAGGGTAAAGGAGGGAGGATGAATGAGGAGGAGGAAGCAAGAGGGAGGAGGAGGGCCGATGGAGGATGGTAGAGGACATATTCCTCACCAGAAGTGGGGTGAAGAAGGAAAGCGTGTCAAGGACCATGCAGGAATAGTTCACACAAAACAACTGAGAGCAGACGAGGAGAGCAAAGCCTGAGCCACACTGGGCAAGGTAAAGCCTCCCAGACAGCAAAGAGCCCAGGGCTCAGCCAGACACAGGTCCTTCTGAGCACAAGGGCAGGGCTGATAGGAAAGCTGGTCTTACTTCCCCATCTCAGTTATCTGTGTCCATGTCTTCTGTTCCTTTTATTAGGGTGAGATGCTGCCGCCTCCACCACCACCACCTTCGCCTCTCACATCTAAGGTTACAGACTTTCTTGATATTCACCTTTGTTTCTCATTTTGGTCCTTGCTGCTGCTGTGGTTTATTCAGGTTCAGAGAGGTCAAAGGCTAACCCCAGGTCATTCGATGCTCATTTAGTCTTCTCCTGGGGTAGGACTAAAACCTGCTCTGGGGGCCGGAGGAGAGAAGAACATTTGCTGTGCTAGTGTGGGTGCTTGAGTTCAGATCCCAGCAGCCATGGAAAAGGCCCAGCATGGTCATGAGTGCCTTCAGCCCCAGAGCTGGGGATGGGGGTGGGGGTGGGGGTGGAGGTAGGAGTGGGTCAGCCCCAGAGCTGGGGATGGGGATGGGGGTGTGGTGGGGAACAAGAGAATTGCTGGGGCTTGCTGGCTGTCAGCCAAACTCCAGACTCAGTAAGAGTCCCTATTTCAAGAGAATAAGGAGAATGACGGAGTAGGACACTCAGTATTCTATGGTCTCCAAATATACACGCAGGCATGTATTCCTGCATTTGAATATACACATATACACCATGTGCCCCCCCCACCCCCCAGGAGACAGACAGACAGACAGGGAGATGGAAGGAGAGAGACAGAGAGGGAGAAGTGGCTTCTCCTAGAAAATATTTCTGGACATAGCCTAGATCTGTGCCTGTGTGTCTGTCCTGGTTCTCTGTGTGTGCACGCCTATGCTATCAGTACCCTTCATGTTGGGGTGATCATAGGCAGTTAGGTGTGCACACATGCAGAACCCTGCTGGAACTCACTGAGGTCAAGCCTGTCACACGTGGCCTGTGTGTATATGCTGTCACGCACAGGGGCACTCCGCCTCCTTCTCAGATGTCTTGGCTGTGTCTTTGACAACTGAAACCCAGCTGCTCTCTGGCTAGGGAAACATCCGCCGTGGAAACCTAAGGCTGACAGTCCCTAAAGAGGGGTTCCACATGCTGCCAGCGAGCACGCCTGGCCCTCCGCCTAATTCCCTGCAAATGCTCCTTAAATCTGTTTCTAATTTGGACGCTGCCTCCTCCCATCCTCACCAAGCCTTCCCACTTTCCCAACCTGCTCCAAGCCAGTCAAATTATGCTGAATAATGGCTGTAGAGGGGAGAGGCATGCGAAAGGTTCACCGAGGACTGTTGGAGGGTGTAAGAGTGTCCCTTATTTATTTATTTTTATTTATACAGAGTGGTTCAGGAATCAAGAGTAATAAATAATTTGGGCTAACGTTACAGGTCATGCCACTTTGGGGAAGAACTCAGCATCTGTCATGCCCCTTGTCCCCCATGTTTAAGAAAGCCCATGTGCATGCACGTACTGATACGCAGCAAGGGAGTTCCTTTCAAAGGAGAGGTGCCCGATCAGCAAGAATCTCCGGTTGTCTGAGCAGTATCCAGATGTTATGGGTATAAAGGTTCTAAAACAAAATATGTCATCCATATATTTTACAGTCCTGTGACAGGCTCAGTGACTGGCAACCCCAGCTCATAGTAAACTATAGACAAAGCTGGAGGAGAAAGAAAGAGACTAGGGTTGTTATGTACGTACATACGGTGCACACGATGCACACTGACTGACAAGCTTGTCCGAGGAGAGAAAGGAGGGGTGGGGACCAGAGATGTTGATCGGAACTTGTTTGTGTTGGGGGTTGGGAAGCGACTGGAGATATAGTTGCTTTGAGGGTTAGTGTGTACATGGAAAGAGTGCCAGGGGACTTGGAAAGAGTGCCAGGGGACTTGCCCTTCTGATTCCCCTTTGGTACCTTGCAGACTAGTGAGCTGGGAAGAGGCCAGGGAGGACTTGAGTAAACTGTGTGCTTTGTGGCCAGGTGGCTGAGGAAGCCTAGAGGAGGACCAAGTCTCACGTCTGACCTTTGCAGGACTCTACGAAGGAGCACCATGTACCTCCCCTGCCCCAACGCTGAGCGTTAGCAGCTGGTGTGCTATGGAGATGGTTCTTGAGTGTGCGTGTTTGTGTGTGTGTGTGTGTGTGTGTGTGTGTGTGTGTGTGTGTCTGTGACGCTGCCAGGCCTGGCCTGTTGCCTGCCCCTCAGCTGCCTTGGCAATTGTGGGAAGGTAGGGTTTACAGCCTCGGGCCACCAGGGAAGCTGTGAGGCTGTCAAGACCCGGAGCCACACGCTTCTCCATCTGGCTGCCAAGGAAGCCTGGAAGAAACCGCGCTGAGCTCAATGACACCCTGAGGACTTTGCTCTCCTTTCCCTACCACATGGCAGACAAGGCCACCAGGAAGCCTTGGGAAGAAAGGGGCGGATGTGGCCACCCTTCTGTGTGCCCAGGCCGTCTCCTATTTCACCCAGCAGACACCTCCCCCTCCTGTCTTTCCCATTTTTAAACTGTTGCCACTTAGTTAGTTATGTGCAGTGCTAAAGGCCCTGCCCAACCCCGTGTTTAGCGCCAGAAACACATCCGGAGGTTCTATCAGCAGAGAAGGCTAACTGGCTGAGACTGGTCCTCTCCCCCCATCCCCCTTGGCATTAGCTGTTAGTTCAGAGTTCCCAGCCATCAGTGTCTCTTGGGCCTTGGTTCCTACTCATGTATTTGAGGAGAGGAGAGGGCTATGGTCCCTAGAAACTTCCCGGGAACCTTCCAAGCTTTGTTCTCTTCTTCCTGGATGGGACAAGGATGAGTTGACCTTGGGGGACACAAATGAAAATGGTAAAGCAGCTGCCCCTGGCACTCTGGCTTTCTGAGTCCTCTGTAGAGAATGGCTAACAGCAGCATGTCTTTTAACTAGCTGTGAGCAGCAAATGAACCACTCTCCTGTGTTCACAACACATGCTGTTGGTGTTTGTTATAGCAGTGAACTAACCGCTAAAACTAACTAATAAACTAATTAAGCGATTAATTAGGAGTCTTCCCTTACACATATGAGGAGAACCAATTGCCAATGTTGTCTGTTCAGTAAATGGCAGAGTCCCTTATACTCTGGTTGTGGTCTTCCCCTCTCACAAGGGCTTCTTACCCAGAGGTCAACAACAGCTCTATCAAACAATGTTAAGATTCCCTACCTCAATCCCCCTACCACTAACTTCCGATAGGTTTGGGAAATGTCAGCTTAAGGTCCACAGGTTTCTTGGCTCAGCTCTCTTCAGGATGTGAATGTTCTGTGATGTCTCTGTGACCTCCAGGCCTGGGGGTTTTCCCTAATGACAGGAGACAGAAGCCTTTCCTCTCAGAGCATTGGGCAGGGAGGTTAAGCTTCCAGCTTTCTGCCTGTTGTGATGTGATGAATGTTCCCTTGTGGGGCTCCAAGAGGGTTCATCAAAACCCAAGCTCTTGGGACATTAATTAAGAGGAAGTCCTAAGTCAATGCAACAGGTGTCAGTGTACCAGAGAACATTGTGCGTTTTCTATATGTATGGAGCGGGACCAGGGATGCAGAGGAAGACAAAGTGAAGATCCGCAGTGGGAATGTCAGGTAGAGACAGAGTATTAAAATGAAGTGTGTCTGAGCCAAGAGGTGTCAATGATGGCCAGCAAGTGCTGGAATCTGGAGAAAGACCCTCACAGAGCCATTAACTCAGTACTTAGTCCTGCCTGGCACCATAATATGGTCTTCTAGTCATCAGAACTGCTTCTCTCCCTTCAGGATATTGTCTAGAGAAGTGCACAGCTGCAGAGAGGGGCTGCTGGACTTGGCCTCCTATTTTGTGTTTCAGGCTCATCAATCACTTCATGTCTCCAAAAGGCTTTCTTTTCTGTAAGAGGGAATGCTAACACTTCATAGAGGGGGTGGAAAGGTTAGATGAGGTCCTGTATCTAAGACGCCCAGGCTAGTATCTTAAAGGTAGCCAGTACCTGTTTGCTTTGTCACCATCCAGATGCTAAATCTAGAGGTGGATATACCTGCATGGAATTTGAAATGCTACAGTTTACCACTACTGTTGTTATGGGTGATAGGCGCTCACCCATTCGAGAGACGAAAGCCAGGGCCTTGCACATGTAGGTGAGCCCTCTACTACTCTCATGTGCCCCAAGCTCTGGCTTTGAGACAGGGTTCTGTGTAGTTTAGGCTGTTCACGAACTCTCAGTCTTCCGGCCTCTACCAGCACACCTGACTAGCAGATTCTTTCTCGTAAAGTAAAATCATGACTCCAGAAAAAGATAAAGTAAACCTGTGTTATTATATTATTGAATCAGGGGATCTTGTACTTAATTCAAAGTTGAATCCAAAGAACAGACACGTGGCTGGGTCAGGAATGTTGGTTTTCCAATGGGAATCTATGAACACTTTGAATGTGCTCGATCTCACGTGATTTCAAAGGGCCACAATACATTGGCTTTTGCTCAGGGTAAGGGGGTTGATGGAGCTCATTTGCAGGTCCATCCTTGAGAGTTCCTATGTGGTCTTCCATTCCCTAAATCTTGCGGAGCTCTAAAATTAGCTCAAAGGCTTTGTCTTAGTTAGGGTTTTACTTCTGTGAACAGACACCATGACCAAGGCAACTCTTACAAGGACAACATTTAATTGGGGCTGGCTTACAGGTTCAGAGGTTCAGTCCATTATCATCAAAGCAGGAACAAGGCAGCATCCAGGCAGGCATGGTGCAGGCAGAGTTGAGAGTGCTACATCTTCATCTGAAGGCTGTTAGCAGAATACTGACTTCCAGGCAGCTAGGATGAGGGTCTTAAAGCCCACACCCACAGTGACACACCTACTCCAACAAGGCCTCACTCTCTGGACCAAGCTTATACAAACCATCACTGGCTTGAATCAAGCAACCAGGAAGGACAGACTTCTGGAAGCATGACGGGTTTTTCTTGCTGACATTCAATATTGCTGTTGCTTATTCCAGATTGCCTCAGAGTTGCTCACATACTACAGTGTGTGGCATTGGGAGAAGAAGGATGGATGCACAAGAAAAGTGAGTCACTTTCCAAGGTATAATCCTATTTTCATAAAAACAAACAAGCTGTGTTTGTATAAATATGCACACACGAGTGGGTGTGCATATATAACGCTGATTAAATATAGACAAATGTCAGAAGGCATACACAAAGACTGTAAACAATGGCCGCCTCTAGAGCACAGGATTGGTGATGGTGGTGGTAGAGGGAGCCTTTTGTGACTTATTTTCTAAACTTTGGACTTGTTTAAATAAAAAACATGCCTTCCCATGTGTTGAGATGAGGAATATCTTTGCGTGGAAAACGTTTATCATGCTTAGCAACAGGTGTAGCACATCCAGTACGATTAGTTACTTACACTCTAAGAGTCCAGAGGCCTGTTCTTAGGAAGAAAACTGCCAGCAAGAAGCATCCCATTGAAGCCCAATGCTTGCTGTCTCGTTTGGCCTTATTCTGAGTTGTTAAGCATTGGGTGGTTCTGTCTATTTTGTTCCCTACGCCCCATAAACATTCCCGCACTCTGGCTTACCCAGGGTTTAGCTGGTAGAAACTCCTCAACTAACAGGGGCTTAGGAAGGGCTGCCTAGCCTAAGGTTACCCGATGCCCAGCCTGGGGCTAAGAGACACTCCTTAATTTGAGGAGTCTTGGTAGCACCTGTGGTGGTTTGAATAAGGATGACTTGCTTGGTTACCAGGGAGAAGCACTAATAGGTTTGGCTTTGTTGAAGTAGGTGTGGCCTTGTTGGAGGAAATACATCACTGAGGGTGGGCTTCAGAGTGTCAAGTGCTCAAATCAGGCTCTGTATCCCACTGCCTTCCAATCTGGATATAGAACTCTCAACCACCTCTCTAGCACCATGTCTGCCTAGACGCTGACATGCTTCCCACCATGATGATAATGGACTAACCCTCTGAATGTAAGCCTGTCCAGTTAACGGTTTCCCTTTATAAGAGTTGCTGTGGTCATGGAGTCTCTTCAGAGCATGAACAATGACTAAAACAGCATTCCAACCATGGAGGCGGTGTGAGACACATAGGGCAAAGAGACACTTTGTGTTTTGGTTGTTTGTTTTGTTTTGTTTTTGAGACAGTGTAGCCTGAACTCACTCTGTAGACGAAGTTGGCCTCAGACTTAGAGACTCATCTGCCTCTGTCTTCTGAGTGCTGGGATTAAAGGTGTGTGCCACCACCACCCTGCTAGAGGAATCTAGTTTTTTCATCATGCAAAACTGAGGGTCAGTTTTAGCTCCTGGCTTGTCTGCCAGTGATCAGCTGAGTACAATGGAGGGGACTTAGGGTGTAGGTGAGGTGACCCTTACTGAGTGAGCATCGTCACTAACTGTGTTTCTGTAGGCTGTGCCTGTTTGACTATCTGCCCCGTGACTATAACAGTCAATATCATTAATGGGTGCTGTGAGGTTCACTGGGGCAATGCCTAGGAAAGTTCCTTAAGATCTGTGCACATCTATAGAGATTTTACTTTGACTGATTACATGAATAACTCCATGTAGTCAATATACTATTATACTACAATAATAGCAAACATATGGCTCCCACTCATACAAGCCCTGGGTTCCTGACGTATAGGAAAACAACTGACATTTATATACACACATACAAATTTGTATATTTGTATATGTACATGAAACATTTATAGGTTTCATGAAAGTTTAAATCTTTTAAAGCAATTCTTTTGGATTTTCTATATGAACGATTATGTTATCAGTGAACAATTTTGATGATTTTTCTTCTCTCCATAAGTATATCTCTTATTTCCTTTTCTTTCTTGTTGCATTAGCTAAGATTTCCAGAGAGATATTGAGAAGGTGATGAAGGGGTTGCCCTTGCCTTTTTTCAGATATGAACAGGAAAGTCTTTAGTTTAACCATTAATTGATGCGTGAGCTATACATTTCTGTAGATACTTTTATCAAGGTGAGGATGTTCACTTTATTGAGGGATTTCCTTCTATCAGTGGCTATATTTTATCAAATGATTTTTAAAAAAGATTTATTTATTTATTTTATGTGTATGAGTACACTGTAGCTGTACAGATGGCCGTGAGCCATCATGTGGCTGCTGGGAATTGAACTCAGGACGGCCCTGCTTGCTCTGGCATAATAGGCTGTAGCTGTCTTCAGAAGCACCAGAAGAGCCCGTCAGATCTCATCATGGGTGGTTGTGAGCCACCATGTGGTTGCTGGGATCGGAACTCCGGACCTTCAGAAGAGCAGTCAGTGCTCTTACCTGCTGAGCCATCTCCCCAGCTCTCAAATGATTTTTTAGAAATATTTTTTTGCATTTAGTCGTTTAATATGTGGAGGTCAAAGGATACTTGTGAGAATCAGTTCCTCCCTTCTGTCATGTGAGTTCTAGGGATTAAACTCAGGTCATCAAGCTTGGTTGCAAGTGTTTCTGCCCACTGGGCTATCACAGTGCCCCTGGCCCCTAATTTTTCCTTGTCTATTGGTTTGATAATGTGAGTTTCTTCTTCAGACTGTTGACTTAATTGGTTATACTATTTCATTTTTCAGAGTTGAGTCAGTGCTGCATACCTGGGACAGGTGTCCCAGGTTTGGTTGTGATAGATAATTTTCTCTATGTTGTTTATGTTTGACTTGCTAATGTGTTATTGAGCATTGTTTCATATATATGCAAGGGAAATATTAATAGTTTTCATTTCTTGTAATATTTTTGTCTAGTGTGTCTCAACTATATATTAGTTTGATGTTAGGATGAGGCTGGTCTTATAGGATGAGTCAGAGAGCATTGATATTGTTTTTTCTAACATCTTCTGAGATTGTAGAGAATGGATACTTTTTTTCCTCCTTAAGTATGTGGTAGGACTCAGTGAGCCAGTGGGTTTTTTTGTTTGTTTGTTTGTTTGTTTTTTTAAGATATTGGTCCCATTTCTTAAATAAATTTAGGTCTATTTAGATTGTCTGTTTCTTCTTGCAGGGGTATATGCAGGCTGTGTCCTTCAAGAGATAGACCTATTTTCATGGCATGGTGGTGTGTGCCTCAAGTCTCAACACTTGGGAGGCTGAAGCAGGGAGACAGCCTTGGCTGCACAATAAGACCATGCCTCAGAAAATGCAAAGGAGACAGGCGGCGGCGGCGGCTGCTGCTGATAGGAGGGGCAGGGGAACTGGACTTAGGGTATCAGCTTTGTGACATAACCTGGTTCACAGTGTTCTTTTTTACCCTTTTAATTGATGGGATCCAGAGTGACATCTTCTCTTTTATTTAACAGGTTTGCCCTTTCTCTCTTTCTCTCTCTCTCTCTCTCTCTCTCTCTCTCTCTCTCTCTCTCTCTCAAGCTAGTCTGTATAAGTATTTTTTCTTTTCATTTATCTTTAAAAAAAAC
The DNA here is from genome assembly GCF_008632895.1 of Mastomys coucha. Classification (NCBI taxonomy): domain Eukaryota; kingdom Metazoa; phylum Chordata; class Mammalia; order Rodentia; family Muridae; genus Mastomys; species Mastomys coucha. The sequence continues at coordinate 27,743,709 of NW_022196894.1, read as the reverse complement.
AGCCTTTGGTTTCTCTGCTTTGGTTTCTCTGCTTTTGATTTCTATTTTGATTGCCTGTTTTTAGTCTACTGGTTTCTGTTCTAACTTTGCCTACTTTAGATTTAATTTGTTTTTCTACATTTTAATGTTCCGATTGGGTTTTGTTTTTTGTTTGCTTATTTTGGTTTGTTTCTCAACTCCACACAAGCTAGAGGCATCTAGGAAATAGAATTGTCTCCCCCAGATTGGCCTGTGAGCATGTCTTTTGGGCATTTTCTGAATTGATGATTGACAAGGAAAGGCCCAGCCCACTGTGGATGGTGTGACCTCTGGGCAGTTGGTCCTGCGTAGTGTAAGAAAGCAGGCTGAACAAGCCACAGGGAGCAAGCTGGTAAGCGGTGCTCTTTCATGACTTCTGCTTCAGTTCCTGCCTTCTAGTTCCTGCCTTGAGTTCTTGCCCTGACTTCTCTAAGTGATGTATTAAAGTGAAATAAACCCTCCCCTCTTCTCCCCAGGTTGCCTTTGGTCATGGTATTTGGCACAGCAACAGAAAACAAACTAGGGCATGTTTCAAGATGGAAGTTGAATTTAGATGTCCAAGCTTAGGTTTTTGTTTTGTTTTTCCTAATGTACATCAAATGCTATAAACACCCAACACCTTTTTCAGTCCATCACAAGGTTCTTGATAACTCGTATTTTCATTTTAATTAGTTCAAAATATTTAGGAATTTCTTGTAAACATCTTTGACTCATGTGTCCTTAGAAATGTTCTTTTTTAGAAATGTGTATTTTCTAGATCAGTTTGTTATTGATTCTTGTTAGGTTCTGCTGCAGCCAGAGGGCAGGTTTTGTGTTTGCTGTATATTCTTTTATATTAGTTCAGGCTTGACTTACTGAATGTGATCTGTCATGGCGATGGTACATGTCCTTAAGAAACATTCTTTATGCTGTATTTAGTTGGAGACTATCCAGAAGTCCTTTATCTCAAGGTGACTGTGAGTGTCCTTGAACTCAGTGCTGTGCTTACTTACTCTGCCCAATCCTGCTCCTGCTTCTGCTGGAAGCCATGGACTCACTTATTTCCTATTCCTGTTTCTGCTGGAAGTCATGGACTCACTTATTTCACACTTTACCACATCTTCTCACCTTACATCCTATGATGCTCTATGAGGTGCACACATGTTAAGGATCATTGTGTCGTTTGCAGAACTGACCTATATCATTACATAAGTGCCATCTCCTTAGCCCCATCGCTTTCCTTGCTCTGAATCCTGTCCAAAACTAATCTTGCTATTCTCACCTTCTTACATTGGCCTGGTATACCTTTTCTCATCCATTTACTTCACATTTATATGTGACCTTACATATTTAAAGTGAGCTGTTTGTAGACACATATAGCTGGATATTATTTTCTGATTCACTCTGACAATCTTTTCTTTCTTCTTTCATTCATTTGTAAATGTCTTATACTATATCTTCCAAATTGTTGTCTTGATCCCATGATCCTTTTGTTTTTCTCCCTCCCTCTCCCAGTTTTTTCTTTCTTTCTTTCTTTCTTTCTTTCTTTCTTTCTTTCTTTCTTTCTTTCTTTCTTGCTTTTCTTTCTTTCTTTCTTTTTTCTTCTCTCTTTCTTCCTTTTATTTTGGTTTTGTCCGTTTGTTTTTTTTGTTTTTGTTTTTGTTTGAAACAGGGTTTCTCTGTGTAGCCATGGTTGTCCTGGAACTCAATCTGTAGAATAGGCTCCCCTTGAATTCAGAAATAAGACTGCCTCTGCCTCCTGAGGACTGTGATTAAAGATGATTATTACTACTGCTAGGCTTTTCTCTTCTTATTTAGTGTGTGTGCTATATGTACATGCTGATATAAATGTGCATGTCATCCACATGTTGCACATGTATATGTATGTATATGCACACATATATACTATTATACATACACATACATATACATGTATAATGTATGTATGCAGAGGTCAATATCGGATGTCTTCCTCAACTATTCTACACCTTATTTAAGTCAAGTCCCTCCTTTAACCTGGACTGTATCCATTTGGCTGGCTGGGACAATGAAGGACATCTTGGATTATAGATGTGTACCACTGTGCCTAATTTTAAATCTTCTTTTCTAGTGTGTATTAAGTGCTATAAATGGGTGCTGAAGATCCGAACTCAGGTCCTTATGCTGTATAGCGTGCACTAAACCCACTTAGCCATCTGCCAGCCCCCAGAAGGCTGGAGCCTCAGCCTGTCAAATGCTGGATTTTAGGTGTGTGCCACCATGACTGGTTATCACTGTCTTTGAATTTAGAGCACCGGTTTAAAAATGGTTATTCATACAGCTGGCTTAGTACCTATGATAGTTGTTAGTGTGTTTTATTAGCATCTTGTGTTGTTTCTATTTCTGGCTGACTGTTGTGTCACTGTCTTTGTGGTTTTAACTGAGCCTTTTATACAATTTCACTTACTTTACTTTTTAAAAATTTGTTTAGTCTTTCTCTCTCTCTCTCTCTCTCTCTCTCTCTCTCTCTCTCTCTGTGTGTGTGTGTGTGTGTGTGTGTGTGTATGAGGGGAGGGGAGAGGTGAATTCCATGGTATACATGTGGAATTCAAGAGCCAGTTCTGTGGAGTCTCCTCTTCCCTTCCATATTTGTGTGGATTGTGGTATCAAACTCAGGTCACCAGGCTTGCATAGGCAGCATCAAGGACCTTTGCTCACTGAGCCACCTCCCTGGGTCTACTTTTTTTTCTTTTCTAACTGTGCAGGGCTTATGCCTTTTGAATGTTTATTCATCCACATCACCCAGGATTGAGCACTATGCATTACGACTCCTCTATTGTCACTTGTTATGGGACTGCCCTGCTTTTCAGGTTCCACAGGGACCTAAAATAACCCAGTAAGTAACTTCCTGATTCTTCCCTCTGCCAGTGTTGTCCTTCCTTTAATTAATGCACGAGTCAACAGGTTGTTTTTGTATTGTGTTACCTCAATTAAGTATAGGAAAAAAAATCAAAGTTTTTTATTTTTATCAATACTCATTCCTTCTCTAGTATTTTTACTTTTGTAGATCTAAGTTTCTGATCTACATCATTTCCTTCTCTGTGGGATTTTTTTCTTTTTGAGACAGGGTCTCAATCTGTAGCTCTGGCTGGTCTAGAACTCACTTATACCCCAGCCTGGCCTCAAAATCACCAGACTCTGCTCATCTCTGCCTCCCAAATGGGGGTTAAAAACGGAGCCACCAGCCAGGCAGTGCTGGCCCATGCCTTTAACCTCAGCCTTTGGGAGGCCAACCTGGTCTACAGAGAAAGTTCCAGCCAGAGCTGCACAGAGAGAACCTGTCTTGAAAAACCAAAACCAACCAACCAAACAAACAAACAAAAGAGCCACCACACCAGCCTTTATGAAGTTTTCACTCATTCCCACATGCCTGTGGGGCTTCTGAGGAGTCAGAGAAGTTGCAGGAGAACCTTCCTTCTCCTTTACAGAACAGAACAAAAGTGTAGGAGTGGAAACACTAACCAAAAAGAATGACTCAGTAAACTTTTTTAGAGCAGACACTGCTCTAGGGTCTGCCCCACAGTTACCTGGCAACAGGCAGGTGTGCCTAACTCACTATAAAAGGGGCTGCTCACCCCTTCCTCTCTCTCTTTCCTTCTTGCTCTTGCTCTGTCCTCACCCTCCTGCTCCCCCTCTCTACCCA
>NW_022196894.1:27731920-27740018 GCF_008632895.1 Mastomys coucha | reverse complement strand
CCCCCCCCCCCGCCTCCATGTGCTCATGGCCGGCTTCTATTCTATTCTATTCTATTCTATTCTATTCTATTCTATTCTCTTCCCTTCCCTTCCCTTCCCTTTCCTTCCCTTCCCTTCCCTTCCCTTCCCTTCCCTTCCCTTCCTTTCCATCCCCCTCTCCCCCTGTCTGCCTTTCTACTACCCTCTCAACTCCTCTCCCCATACCTTGAATAAACTCTATTCTAAACTATACCGACCTGTGGCTGGCCCCTCAGGGGGAAGGGATGCCTCAGCATGGGTCCTTGGAGGCACCCCCTTCCTCCACACCTGGCTACATATCTACCAGACATATTCCTTCTCTCTTTATTTTTATAAAACACAACAGATACCCCAAGGGAAAAAAAATCTCTGACACTTGGGATATTCCAATGAAACCTTCCAAACTTGAAACTCTAAGAGCAAAAGGTCCAAATCAAATCACACAGTGATACTCAAGAACCGTGGGACAGCTGTGAATAGTTGGATGTACATATGCATACATGTATATACAGTGGAAATGTCAGAAGGAGAAGAGAGAGAAGGGAGTTCCCCTCTGGCTCATTTCAGGGATATTTTCCCTTTGTTTCTGGAGTTTGAAAGTAACCTGCACAGATGTGGCATTTACTTTAGTTGAACCAGTTTGTTTGTTTGCTGATGTTGATCCTGCATGGTGAGCTTGTTGTGCCCTTTGGCTTCAAATGTAACACTAATTTGAGGGAAATTCTCAGTCCTTGACTCCTTTGCCAGTATTTCTCCTGTTCCTCTCTCTGCTTGCCTGGAGTCCCCTCTCATGGGTCTGAGAAGATCTGCTGTGCTTTCAGGCTGCTCAGTTTTACACTTTTTAGGGTGGAATTGTGGCTTCCGAGCTTCCCATCTGCTGCATTCAAAGCTGGATATCCTGGTCAGCCTTGCTTTATTGATTTTTAATAAGAAGAATATCCAGTAGTTGGGAGACAGATGCAGGTGGGTCTCTGTGAATTTGAGGTCATTCTGGTCTACAGGATGAGTTCCAGGGTCCACAGAGAAATCCTGTCTTGAAAAACCGAAAAACAAAAAAACCAAACCAAACCAAAACTAAAACAAAACAAAAAACCCTACCACTAGCATCACCACCATCAACAACAAACCAACAATAAAACAAAATAAAACAAACAAAAAACAAAACAAAACAAAACTCAAATCTAAAAACCAAGACTAGAGATGGAACTCTCTTCATCCCTCAGACCCTTCATGGTTAGTTCTCTTGCTCTCAGTATTTGTGATGCCACTGTAAAAGAATGTACCCCAGGATCAGAGGTACCCCTGGGACCTAAGTGGTGGACAAAACTAGCAACAAAAATGGGGGGCTAGAGAGATGGTTCAGGTAAGAGTACTGGCTGTTCTTCCAGAGGCCCCAGGTTCAGTTTCCAGCACCCACATGATGCCTCCTAGACATCTGTGACTCCAGTCCCAGGGAATCCAATGCCCTCTTTTGGCTTCCATGGACCTCAGGCATACACGTGGTTCAAGACAACATCTGGAAAACTCAAGAGCTTTTCTGTCTTCCCATGACTTAGTCAGACTCCCCTGTATAGCAGTAGTAATTTGGGAGTGGGATGTTGTAGTGGAAGACTACATCTGTAACATATCCTAGGGCCTGGGAGTTTGGTCCCAGCATTTGGGGAGGTCAAGACAGTAGCATGAGGAGTTCAAAGTCATCTTTGGTTACACAGTGAATTCAAGACCAGCCTGGGCTTCATGAAACACTATCTTAAAAAACAAACAAACAAGCAAGCAAACAAACAAACAAACCAAAAAACCCATCACTTCTGGAGAACATACAATATTGCAGATACTGTTTTAAATCTGAGTTCAGTATGAAAATAAATTTATTCTCCAAAAGTCTGTACTATTACTGCTTAGAATGAGGAACCAGGCTGATGTACCATGACTACAGTACTATGTCAGGTCACCACTATGCTTGCCAGAGTGAAAACAGTCTTATCTTGGGGAGTCCTTGACTCTGAAAGATTATTTAATCAACACTTTGAAACACCGGTTTCTTACTCCTTCCAGCCTCTGGCATCTCAGCACAGAGCAGAATCTAAGAATTCCTTTTATAATTTTGGAGCGTCAGGGTGTGGAGTGGGGGTGGGGTGGCAGTTTGCCTGCCCAGCCACTATTTCCATCTGGGCCCCCATCTCAAAATTTCCTCCTAGACTAAGAATTATCCTTTCTCACCAGGCAGCCTTCCCATGATGAGCCCCTTGTGAAAGGTGACAGCTGCTCACTTCACCTGGGATGTTAGAAGCACACAGCGTTGCTTTCCTACACAGGCATTCTCAGAAATCCTACTTATATTAGCTGACTCTCCAAACAAGGATTCTCCTACCTCAAAACAAAACGAAGGAACCACACAACCTCCCACGGGGCTCCTGTGAGATTAGAGATTAGATGCTCTGCAGCGCCCAAAGTCAAACATCTGCAGAATGAGGAAATGACCTTGGCGCCTCCTGATGATACCACCTGTCTACCACTCCTTGTTGAGGGAGGTTGGGGGGAAGGAATGACTGATAAGCTTTAAGCCATCCTTAAGGTTCTGTTAGAAGTCAAACCACCTCTCTACTCCCAGAGTGTGGGACAGGAGGGACTGTGGGGGGAGGGGACTCTGGGAGAGTGTCATTAGGAGTCCTGGCAGTTTAGAATCCTCTCCTCTTAGATCCTTCAAAACATGTTTATTAGCATTATGATGTTATTAAACGAGAGCCAAGGGCTGGAGAGACGGCTCAACAGTTAAGAGCACTGACTGCTCTTCCAGAGGTCAATTCCCAGCAACCACATGGTGGCTCACAACCATCTGCAATAGGATCTGATGCCCTCCTCTGGTGTGTCTGAAGATGGCAACAGTGTACTCACATACATGAAATAAATAATAAATCTTTAAACGAGGCCCATCCAGGCTGGGTTGCTTTTGCTGTGCCTTTTAATTGAATCTCGAAACACTCTAGAGAGAGGTAGATACAGCATCTGAAAGACAGGGATGTGGGCGTTGGAGCTGTGAAGGATCTACCACACTATAGCAAGAAACAGCTAGCACAGTGACTTCTGCTTGATGATGCCCCTTCCCGGGAGGGATGGGAAGTTGAGGACAGAGTCACAAGTACATTTACTGAGTGGCACAAACCATGGAAAGCAAAGCCCCTCGATGTCGTCATGGTCTGGTCAGCTAAAGATACAGTGGCGTGAGGGCATTGTGATCCTGAGCGTCTCAGAAGGCTAAGGAACTAGCTGTACATCAGCTTCCTGGCAAACAGCAGTATGCTTGGTAGATGTCTACCAGTGTGAAGAAGGTCTGGATGTGCCCAAGTGCAGGCGAGATTTGTCCACGTAAACAGATCCACCCCCTTCTGCGACAAAAGAGTGGGCGACCACCATACAGACAGCTATAACCTTGAATTGGGGCTGGAATGCGTGGGTGTGTGCACCATGCAGCTGTTCCTACCTGTTGGTATTCTGTCTGGACTCCACCCCCCACGGTTACCTGGCAACAGCCTGGTAGGCCTGGCCCACTATAAAAGGGGCGGCTTGGCCCCTCCTCTCTTTTTTACTCCTGCTTCTCTCCTTTGCCTCTTGCTGCTCTCTTGTTCCCCATCTCTCCCCATTCCCTTCTCCCCTCTCTCCACGTGGTCATGGCTGGCCTCTACTTCTCTACTCTCTTCCTCTCTCTGCCTCCACTACCCTCTTAACTCCCCTCTCCATGCCCTGAATAAACTCTATTCTATACTATACCATTGTGTGGCTGGTTCCTCAGGGGCAAGGGGTGCCTTGGCATGGGCCCGCTGAGGCACCCGCTTCCCCCATACCTCACCACACCCCCATATTCTTATATTCCTTTATCTTTTTATAACCACAACACTACCTGTTGCTGCAGGATCTTAGGGGCACTTCTCTTAGAACACCACACGGAAACCCATTCCGCAGCAGCGTCAGAGGAGGCAGACACATCCCTCTCCGCACAGGAGCTGTTCTTTGAGGAACCTGTCACACACAGCACACCGGAGTCCACTGAGGCTCCACACTCTCCTCTCACAGGCTGCTAAGGCTTCTACAGAATGATGACCTCTCCGCTGGTGATACGGGACCTCTGTTGGTAGAAGGTTCCTCCGTGCTCTGTGACCTTTCTACTCTGCCATGGCGGTGCTGAAGGTGATGATGGACTTTGTCAGCAGAGGAAACAGCCTGGGGCAAAGTTCCACTGCCTCCAGAGAGCAAACTGGGTTTTCTGAGAAGTTACAAATATGGTTTGAAGACTCACTGAACCCTGGCCTTGGCCAGCCTTTCCCTGGGCATTGTGCGCCAGCTCCCTAGGATTGCAAATGAAAGGCTGGGGATTACTATGGTCTGCCTCTGTCAACACCAGCTATGTGAACTTCTAGGACTACTTGATCTCCTGGTGCTTCCGCTTGCTCATGTGTAAAAGGGGCCTAATACTATGGGCTGTTGAGAGAACTGTGTGACCTCATTAGAGAAGTGTCTCTGCTCTTCTCTATGAGAACGAGTTATTGCTATTAATAAATGAGAAACATGGTCAGTTAATTAAATATATACAGACAACCATCAAGAGAAAGCATTCATTCCTGGTTAGTTTCTTGGTAGCGCTCGTGCCTTGTGGATGTCCATGTTCTGGTCCATGGCTGATGTTCAGAGCATGTCTGAAAGCATCTCCCGGTTGACACACACACTTTGTTGTACCTTGCCTCCAGATGAGTGGACTCGTTCCTGCTTCCAAAGAAAAGGAAGGCAGGATTTCATCTGTGGCATTGGACACTTTCCAGCTCTTCCCTAGCCACACTTTGAATGGATGCTGGATGAACTGTCAGCAGAGAACCCGACAGGCTGAGGCTGCCAGGATGTTAAAGTAAAACGATAGAAAACGAAGACAATTCAGCTTTGAGTTTCCACAGGGAATTTTGATCTGAGCAAACTAGAGCAGGGTGAGCCAGCAGCTGTAACAGCATGGTCCGAGTTCCTGAAGGGCAGACACTGGGAGGTTAGAAGGAAATGCAGGCAAAGGAGAGACAGGGACCCGGGAACAGCGTCTCCTCCTGGGGACACTTTGAAAATGACAGTGGAGTTTGCCAAAACTTACCACATCTGAAACAGGAAAGAGGCTCCCTACTTCTAAAGGCGACATTCTAGCTGGGAACAGGAAGGTCTGAAGCCCCATCCCAAGAGCTGGGTGTGAGCCACCTGGACCTCTGTTCTGTTCTTCTTTAGGACAGTGAGTCCCCAGGGACACAGCATGAGGCCCATACCAAGGAAGTGTGACCCGATCTTCATCACACTAGAAACAAAAATGGCACAAATTTAGAGGTAGCTCAGTTGGTAGAGTGCTTGCCTAGAATGCAGGAAGCTCTAGGTTCAATGCCTACCATTGCATACCTCAGACATGCTTGTAATCCGGGAAATCAGCAAGTGAGGCAGGAAGCTCTAACAGGAGCTCAGGGCTGTCCTCAGCTACACCCTGAGTTTGAGAGCACTCTGGGAAACATGAGACCTATTATTTGACTAAGACTTAAGAACTGTAGATTACCTGCTGTCAGAACCTATAGATAACATGTTAAAAAGTTTGGTGTCCTTTCTTTAGGGTTTAGGGGAAAAGCTCGAGTGACATTGTCCTGGGCATCTTTTTGTCAGCTTGACACAAACGAGAGTCATCTAAGAAGAGGGATCCTCAGTTGAGGAACGTTCCCACTAGACTGGTCTGTGGACAAGCCTGTGAGATATTTTCTTGATTAGTATGATTGACGTGGGCATGGCCATCCTGCAACTGGGTGGTGCCACCCCTAGGCCAGCAGTCCTGAGTTGTATAAGAAAGCAGGCTGGGCAGGCCAGTAAGCAGCGTTCCTCCATGGCCTCTGCCTCAGTTCCGGGCGTCTAAGTTCGGTCCTGGACTTCCTTGAACCATGGGCTGTGGTACAGAAGTGAAATTAACCCTTTCCTCCCCGAGTTGTTTTTGGTCATGGTGTTTTATCACAGCCATAAAAACCTAACTAAGATGAATATAACTTAAAAAATATATGTAGTTGTAACTTGATCTTTCTTAATATTGTTTCATGATTATTCTATATAGCATAAAAGCACTTTGAAGATATGATTGAATCTATATAGTAGTATATCAAGTAAATTTATTACTGGTGAATTATTCTTTTACATAAAGACATTTTGAACAGTCCATTGTTTTTTTACTAATATAAATAATACCACAATAAATGTTTCTTAAACTACTTATTGGGCTGTAACTCACGTGTTATAAAATTCACTCTTTAAAAGTGTATAGTGTACGACCGGGCAGTGGTGGCGCACGCCTTTAATCCCAGCACTTGGGAGGCAGAGGCAGGTGGATTTCTGAGTTTGAGCCAGCCTGGTCTACAGAGTGAGTTCCAGGACAGCCTGGACTACACAGAGAAACCCTGTCTCAAAAAAACAAAACAAACAAAAAACCCCAAAAGTGTATAGTGTAGGGCTGGAGAGATGGCTCAGAGGTTAAGAGCACCAACTGCTCTTCCAGAGATCCTGAGTTCAATTCCCAATAAACACATGGTGGCTCACAACCATCTGTAATGGGATCGGATGCCCTCTTCTGGTGTGTCTCACAGCTACAGTGTACTCGTATAAGTAAAATAAATAAATAAATAAATAAGAATCATCTTTTAAAAAAAAGTGTATAGTGTGAGTCTGGGAGACAGGTCAGGTAGTAAAGTGCTAGCTGGCTTTGCAAGAGTGCAGGCCTGGGTTTGGTTCCTAGCAGCCTGCAGTAAGCATTCTTGCAGTCCCCGCTCCAGGAAGCTAAAGGCAGGCTGACTGCTGGACCTCATTCACTAGCCAGCTTACACTACTCGTCATTCCCAAGGGCAGCGAGAAACACTGTCTCAAAAAACAAAAAACAAAAAACAAAACCAACATGGAATCCCAGCTTGTGCAAATACATACACACCCCTTACACACACGTGCCTCCATACATCAGCGTGCCAGGGTAAAGTTCTCAGCATAGCAAGAGTTGGACAACCATCGCACTAGTTAGTTCTAGAGCATTTCTATCAGCCTGCAGAGGAATCGCCTCTAAATTCCTTGCAATACGTATACAAGGTAAATATAAGGTGAATAGCTGTCATGCTGTGCTGTTTAGGGAATAACGGCAAAGAAAAAGCTTGTTCATGTTCATTACAGATAACACACACACACACACACACACACACACACACACACACACACACACACACGAGTTGGCTATTTTCCTGCAATCCATAATTGATCGACTCCCCAGATGAGGAAGCTGTGACTATGAAGTGATGATGCATCACACCTATGATGGTGGTAGGAGGGGCCTTGATAGAGTTTTCAGGCAGCCAGTAACTCAAGCCTCAAAAGCAAAGATTCATAGTAGGCTGCTGTTTGGCAATCTGCCTTCTAGGTTCAGGCTGTCAGTCAAGCTGCAGCTGGAACCAAGCAAAAACAACCCCAGCTAAACAAAAAATGGATGGGAATGATGGGGGTGGGAAACAGGCTGCCACCCAGAGCAAAGATGTTGATTGGAGCCAGCTGTGACAGCTGGATGGCTAAGCCGAATGGCTTCTGGCTGAGAGCATGGCAGTGGCTCTGGTGTGGGGGTGATCCTAGCATCACCTTAGCAACCAGAAACTGATGAGCACTCTGTCAGCTGGATGCCAGCTCGCTACCATCACAGTGTTGGAAGTGGGACGTGCGACTGGATGGGGAACTTCTGGCCAGCCCAGAATTCTTCTCTCTCCCCCCATACCTGACAGTTCTTTCCCATCCCTGATTAGTCCCACTTTGTATCATACTGGCATGCACACACATCCAGCCAGTCAGAACCCACCTGGCTCTGGATAACTGGCTGATCAAGGAGACAGACAGAAGAGGAGAGGGACTTCAGAACCCAGATTTTATCCAGATTCCAGCTCCCAGACCTGCTGGAGGCCAAGCCTTGGGCCTCAGGCATGAGTCGAACTAGCTTCGGTTTCCACTGTTCCAGCTTCTGGGAGCTGCAGCTGCAGGCAGGGGTTGCGGGGGGGGGGGG
>NW_022196894.1:27731181-27731910 GCF_008632895.1 Mastomys coucha | reverse complement strand
GGGGGAAGAAGCAACAGAGAGAGGTGTGGGGAGTTGCTATTCCTGCCTGAAGCTCCAAGACACTTGGGCTGCAGATGGGGATTGGTTTCTTCAGTTTGGAGAACGCCAGCTGTTCGTTGGTCTCAATCCCAAAGGCCCCTGCCTCCAACCAGAGACAGAGGACCTGCCATTCCTGCTGCTCACATCAACGACCTGCTTCCTGAAGGAACACTTTGTAAGGAACTGCTCTCAGTTGGCACCCGGAAGTCTTCTAAGAACTTTTGAGCGATAACACTTGCCAAGCTTCTCTCAGCTGGCACCCAAAGCCTGCTCAGAGTGTACCACGGGATGGCTGGTCTTGCTCTCCAGGGCCTCAGGGATGCTTTCTTACTGGAGGTTTTACTTTCTTATTTGTAGTATTGTTCTAGAGTGGCAAATGAAGTTCCCCCTGATTCTCCTTTCCCATTTACCTACTTCCCTCCTGAAGGAAGAAGGACAAGGCACAGACTTGAGGCAGAAAAAAATCTACCGTCTCACCTTTTAAATCTGCTCATCATTTGGTGGACACCTTTTGACTGCTATAAATAATGTTGCTGGGAGACAGTAATGGACAAGTTTTTCAAGGACATATCTTTTTCCTCTCCTCCCTCCCTCCATCCTTTCCTCCCTCCATCCTTCCCTCCCTCCTTCCCTTCCTTCCTCTCCTCCTTTTTTATTCTTCTCTCTCATATTACATCCCGACTGCAGTTT
>NW_022196894.1:27729413-27731171 GCF_008632895.1 Mastomys coucha | reverse complement strand
CCCCCCCCGTCTCCCCACCCCCACATCTCCTCTCTCCTAGACTCCCCCTCCTGCCTTCCATTAGCAGGCCTCCCAGGGACATCAACCAAACATGGAATAACAAGCTACACTAAGAACAGGTGCACACCATCACATCAAGGCTGGATGAGGCAGCCCAGTGGGGAAAGAAAGGATCTCACAGGCAATGAAAAAGCCCTCCCCCTGCTCCCGCTGTTTGGAATCCCACAAGAACACCAAGTAACTCAGCCATAACATACATGCAGAGAACTGCCAGACCTTTACTGATCTCTGTTAGCCCCAACGAGTCCAGGTCAGTTGATTCTGTGGGCTTTGTTCTTGTGGTGTGTGCCTCACCCTTCTGGCTCCTCCAAATATTCCTCCCACTCCTCCGTAAGACTCCCGAGTTTTGCCTACTGTTTGGCCATGGGACTCTGGATCTGCTCCCATCAGTTGCTGGATGAAATCTCACTGGTCTTTCTGATGATGTTTAGACTACGTCTGGTCCCATCACATTGTGCAGGCATGATAAGCTGTAGGTGGAAGGTTTTGTGGCTGTGTTGGTGTCCCAATTCCTCGAGGCTTTTCCTCCTCCTCCTCCTCTTCCTTCATTCTTCTCCTTTCTCCTCTCACCTCCTCTTCTTCCTCCTCCCTCCTCCTCCTCTTCTTCCTCCTCTCCCTCTTCTTCCTCCTCTCCTCTCCCTCCTCTCTTTCTCTTCCTTCTCTTCCTCCTCCTCCTCCGTTCTCTTCCCTCCTCCTCTTCTTCCCCTTCCTCCTCTTGCCTCTTCCCTCCTATTGCCTCTTCCTTGCCAAGAGCTGACATTGCCTGGGGCTGGGGAACACATTGCGCCAGCTGTGGGCTCTGACAGGCCCTGCCAATGGGGAAGGGGACTGAGCTGCAGAAGAAAATCCTGGGAAAGGGATGGAAGGTGGCTGTAGAAATATCCACAGAGAAACATCTCTTTTCTGCTCCCAAGACCACAGAAATGTCTAATCCTTCTTTGTGACCAAAGGAGCAAAGAGGAAGTCAGGGTTTCTTAGCTACTCGGAGCTAAGTGAGAGGCAAGAGGCAGAGGGAGTTCTTTTTCTTTCTTTCTTTCTTCCTTTTTTTTTTTTTTTTGGTTTTTCGAGATAGGGTTTCTCTGTGTGGCCCTGGCTGTCCTGGAATTCACTCTGTAGACCAGACTGGCCTCGAACTCAGAAATCCACCTGCCTCTGCCTCCTAAGTGCTGGGATTAAAGGCATGTGCTACCACTGCCCCGCTCAGAGGGAGTTCTTAGTGGAACCACAAGGGAACAAAGGTTTCAACCCAAGAACCAGTCAGCCAAGAATCACCTGTAGTCACAGGACGACATAGGGCAGCTGGTTGTTAGTGATCTTTTCAAGGGGTTCTCCATTGCTGGCTTTTTGGGTGACCTCCTTTTTCATAGGGAAAGCGCCCTTCTTGAGCTTGGAGAACACCAGCTGTTCATTGCTCTGTCTCCAAGGATCCTGTTCCCCCTGAACTCAGTCTCTAGATCTCCTCCATGGCATTTGCAAAAGCAAGATAGGTCACCTCAAAGCTGCTCCATCATGATTGGGCTCCATTGCCTGGTTCCTCCTCTCCTGGATGGGAGCATTGTGGACCCCTGCCTTGGCTCCCTAGTCATCTCTGCCAACTCTGCTCCAGGGATGCTCCTGTGTACTTGCCTGCCTGCCTCCTGGCTCCCTCCCTCCCTTCTTCCTTTCCTCCTTTTTCTCTGCCTCCTCCATCCTCTCTCT
>NW_022196894.1:27715815-27729403 GCF_008632895.1 Mastomys coucha | reverse complement strand
CTCTCTCTCTCTCTCTCTCTCTCTCTCTCATCTCATCTCATATATCCCAGGTTGGCTTTGAACTCACTGTGTAGCTGAGGATAAGTTTGCACTTCTGATTTTCCTGCCTCATCTTCTGAGTCCTGGGTGTGTGCCCTCTGGGTACATGCCTTTTGTCATGACTACTTTGTAAGTGCTTCAGGTTAGACTCAGAGCTTCAAAAATGGTAGTGCAAGCACTCTACCATCTGATCTACATCCCTAGTCCCTTATTGTCTTGATAGCATTCTTTAACACAGAGAAGTTTTAAAATTGATTAAGTCCAACATACCTCATTCTTTCCTTTGATTGTGAGTGCTTAGACCAACCTCACTAAATCCACACCTCTGTTTTCTTCTAAAAGGTTTACAGTTTGGTGTGTTACCATTAGATCTCAGCATCTGTATTTCAAGATCTCAGTAACCTTATCCCATGGAAACACCTATGACTGTTTTCTAGAAAAGAAGTACCAACTGAAATGCCAGCAACATTTTGGCATCTCTGGATGCATAGTATCAACTTGTTCTTCAAAGTGAGTGTGCCAATTTTCATGCCTTCTAGCAAGTATGAGGGGGTGTGGTTTCATTGTACACTGAGAAGTTTGTATACAGCTTCTGTTACCCTTGGTAGACCAAGACAGCATCCAATTCTCACCATCCTTCATCCCATGATACCACTCTCTTTTCTAACTAACATTACTTCTAAGTATTAAGATAATCAGCAATGGAAAGAATCTTTTTATGTTGTTCAAACTGAAAAAATGAATACAAATTGAGATACCATGGGCAGATTTATCTCATCAGTTTGAATAAGATCCCATATATGACCCTGGGCCACAGAGCTGTGGAGGCCGGAGAGGACAGGAAGAGAAAGGAGACATAGCAGTAAATGATTTAGCGCCTAATGCTCAGGGTTCATCCCTATCCGGAAAAATTTGTGCTCATAAGGTACGTTCTTACAGTTCCAGGAAGTCCTAAATAGTCTGATGGTAGATAAGATCTGCAGTAACCATGAAGATCAGCTTGGTGGTTTAAATGACTGGCATGAAGTCAAAAAGTCAGTAGCTACTAGTTACTAGTTACTAGTTACTGATCATCCATCATGCACTTGGTGTTGATTTAGAGGAGTGGTAATTAGCTAGGTACTTATATTGTGCTTGAGAAGACACAAACACAAACAGGTCAACTTTTGAGTGGTTTTTCCTGAGAAGATGAGAGTGAATGTCTACTCACCCCAGAGAGGGTGCCAACGAAAGACCCAATAAATGAACCCACGTAAGTCTAATTTAAGTAATAAACTAGTGAGTTTATCGAGGTGAATCAGGAGTGTAGCTAAAGAGGTGCTGTTCTGTGACTGAAAAGCCTACCCACAACAGGCAGCCCTTCAACAAAGTTTCATACCTGATAGAATTATCTAGTGCTGTAGTGTGAGGCTGGGGCCCCAAGACAACAGTACTGTCCAAAGGGAAAAAACAGAGCCCCTGGTGGTTTGGCCACATTTGCAGACCTGTCCCTCCCAGGGGCCGGCATTTGCTCAATGGAAGCTCATGTGCACTGGGCATTTTTACCCAGGGTTTGCTAGATTGTGGTGAATGTCCACATGCCACTGTCCTTGAGGAGGACTCAGAAACATTCCCAAGATGGCAGGTAGGAACTGAGTGCAGCTTATCAGCCAAAGTCTTTGAAGCTTTTTGGTGTAGGATGTTTTCTGCTGAGCTTACTGGCTTAGGACATGTATGGGTGCTGAGATGGGGTCATCTGCTGAGAGGAGAGTGACAGTGAGCAGCCAAGAGCTTCACCTCAGCTGCCCATGTCCTGAGGAAGGAGGCATCAGCCAAATGGAAGCCTAGACTATCTGATGGGTTACAGCTAATGGTTCCCTGGCCACCTCATTTACACCAAAATAGCCTTTGAACTTTCTTTCCTCTCTTGAGTCAGGTTTCATTCCCATTTGTTTAGTTTCCAGTGGTATAGACAAATCCCATTTCTCCTTAACCAGGTTTTGAATTTTCGCTCATCAGCACACTAATAGAGGAATTTTCCCCCCTAGAGGTAAAATTAAACCCTGCTTTGCAAAAGTAGACTTTCTCTGATGTGTGCTCATGAAATGTCCATTGGAATAGAGATTCTAGCTCACTCGTTTGTCCTGAGTGCAGGATTTTCCACTCTTCACCAGCTTCCTGGCGAGCAATGACAATGCTGCTGGTCTCCAGGTCACACTTTGAGGTGCACAATTACCAAATGCCTATGACACACACACATGACCCAAAGCCTGGAGAACACAGAGAGAGCCATTCCCGGCTTGTGTATGCACTCTGAGCACATCAAATGGCCCTGATAGGAGCCGTCAGCAAGGTTTTTCATCCTTGGGAGCTTAGCCCCAATTCCAACGTACCCCCCAGCCATAGCTCTACTCCCACCTCTGCTTAAGTGCATCTTGCCCTGAACCCCTGAGCTATGTCTGCTGGGAAGCCTGGGCTGGTTGTAGAATCCTCTTCCTGTTTCTGATGCATGACAGCTTAGCCACACCCCCAGCACACCTGCCTTCAGCTGCTTGAGGAGAAACCCAGCATGTGCTACAACCAGACACACACACCACTGAGAAGTTGCCTCCACAGGGTTTAAATCTTTCCCTGGCAACCTGAGAGTTGGGCTTCCTGTTTTGGTCTGAAGGCTAAGTTTACTTCCAAGAGAGGACCTGGGCTTCAGAGAAAGAAATGTGAATTAGTTCTGCTTAGGGAGACCTAAGGTCTTTGATGAACCTACCACAATGAGTCTGATTTCCTTCTTAATCACAGTGGACCATATAAAAATGTTCCCTTTTGAATGCTAAATACATTTGACTACTAGCAGTCTCACAAGGGTTGGCCTAATCCTACAGTCCACAGTGAGGCCAACCTCAGTGCACTCAGGGACACAGTGTTGTGTACAGAACTGTGATGGCTTGAATGGGGATGGCTTCCAAAGGCTCATTACTTGAACGCCTGGTCACTGTGGTCTGCAGATCACGATGTGGCTTTTAGCTACTTCTCCAGTGCTATTCCTCCCACCATGTTCCTTGCCATGATGATAATGAACTGACATTCTGAAACTGTAAGCAAGCCCCTGATTAAATGTTTCCTTTTACAAGAGTTGCCTTGGTCATGGCATCTCTTCATAGTAATAGAAAAGTGACTAAGACAGAAGTTGGTACCAGGAGTGGGGTCACCACTCCCTTTGTTCCAGTTAGCATCAGGCTTTCCTTTAAACTTTTTTTCTCCTTGAACACTGGAATCAGCTCCATGACAATTCCTGGTGACCCCTTTCCTCTTCAAAATGTATGTTTTATATTTCTCTTTGTCCAGCTTGTTCCTTTCATTATAGATCTGTGTGGAATTGATTACTAATAACCTCATGACACATCAATACTAGCCTGTCTTGAAATTTCCTCTGCCAGCATCATTAATCCAAAACTCTTCAATTTAGCCTCAGGCAGACTTTTAAAACAAGAGCACCACATTCTTTGACAAAGTATTACAAATATGGCCTGAAAAAAAAAAAACTTTTAAAAACTTTTTTTAAAAACTGGTTCTGTGTGCATAAGGTAGTGGTATCTGAGCCAAGAGTCAGAGCATTTGGGGAAGAGCCGTCTGTGTAAAGGGAAATTTTGAAGTGAGAGCCAACTTGAGGATTTTAGGAATGAAGAGAACTGTGTGTGTGGAAGGTGAGCAAGAGGATGATTTGTATGGAGAAGGTGGGAAAGCCCATGCTATAGATGCTGTAAATTGTGAATAGATGTTGGATTTCATTCTAAGTTATATGGAAAGGTGCTTGTACTGGCTGATTTTGTGTGTCAACTTGACACAGGCTGGAGTTATCACAGAGAAAGGAGCTTCAGGTGAAGAAATGCCTCCATGAGATACAGCTGTGGGGCATTTCTCAATTAGTGATCAAGGAGAGAGGGCCCTTTGTGGGTGGCACCATCTCTGGGCTAGTAGTCTTGGGTTCTATAAAAGAGCAGGCTGAGCAAGCCAAGGGAAGCAAGCCAGTAAGGAACATCCCTTCATGGCCTCTGCATTAGCTCCTGCTTCCTGACCTGCTTGAGTTCTAGTCCTGACTTCCTTTGGTGATAAACAGCAACATGGAAGTGTAAGCTAAATAAACCCTTTTCTTACCAACTTGCTTCTTGGTCATGATGTTTGTGCAGGAACAGAAACCCTGACTAAGTGCTGGAGCAACATCAAGAAGAACGGTAGTGAGAAAACAGGAAGGCCGCCTATTTGTGTTTGCTAGGGGAGGGAGGCCAGCTGTATGGTCAAGATACGGGGCTATAAAGATGATGACCATAGATTGGATGTACTTTGATAGTGGAGCTTGTAGAACCTGTTAGTGGACTGGCTGTAACACGCAAGACTAAAAGATGAATCAAATATTATTCCTGGATTTTGGGCTGAGCAAGCAGGCATATGCTGGTGTTATTTATCAAACTAGGAAGTATTTGCTGGGACAAGTAATAACATTTTAGGGGTGATCAGAGTTCTCATTGGACCTTATCTCGGGAAACCCCAGGTTTAGTTCTTTTAGACTGTTGTAACAAAATAGAGGACTGGGTGACTTAAAGACAACAGAGCTTTCTCACCATTCTGGAGGCAGGGCGTCCAGTTGTAGACTCAGTGTTTGTCCAGATCCACTGCCTTGTAGACAAGCTTCTGGCTCCAGCTTCAAGAGTCAGAAGGCTGAGGGAGCTTTCTTAAGCATTTTTTATTAAACAAACAAACAAAAAACAAAAAGGCACCAGTGTAATTCATGGGATTTCACACATCACAGCTATCTCCCTGAAGCCCTAACTTGAAGGTTAGTTATTAGTCAGGGGTCTTTAGAGGAATGGAACTCATAGAATCTGTCTGTCTGTCTAGGGGATTTATTAGAACAGTTTACATGCTATGATCTAGCTACTCCAGGAACGGCTGTCTACCTATGAAGGTCCAAGAATCTAGTAGCTTTTTAGTTCATGAGATTGGCTGTCTCAGTGTACTCTGAAACACCAAAGAGGTAACCCCTAGTACCAGTGAAGAAATGGACTTGTCAATGAAAGAGAACAGGCAGGCGAAGAGAAATTGAGCTTCCTTCTTCCATATCCAAGGTGGGGGTCAGATTAAAGGTGGATCTTCCTACCTCAAAAAATCTGGATTAAAGGTCCGTCTTCCCATCTCAAAAACCCAGATTAGAAGTGAGTCTTCCCATTACAAAGTATTTAATTAAGAAAAAAAGTCCATCACAGATGTGCCCAGCCATTTAGGTTTTAGTTAATTCCAAATATAGTCAAGTTGACACCAGAGAATAGCTATCACAGTTAGCATCCTAATATTTAAATTAGAGTTGGACATCAGTATTCAGCTCCTTGGATGTCCTGGAGAGAACTGGATTTCCCTGCTCTCTCCACTACTTATCCATCAAAACTCTATTTCCTGAGAATCACTATACACAGTGCTCAGAGAGAGCAACACAGGAAAAACCAAACACAGAAAGGGCACTGTCTGCAGCTATGCCCTAAGTCAGAACCAGAAGCTTGGTTGAGGTTTTCCTATGTGTTGGACACATGCACAATAGCCCAGGCACACCCCCAGCACTGCAGCGTTTCAGCTTAATTGGATAGTGTAGGCGGAGAACTGAGAGCCATAAATTCATTCAAGATGGACTTTGGGAATGCCTGCTTAGTCCAGGCACTATGCTAAATTTGCCTCAAGTGAGTGCGTGCGTGCATGTGTGCGTGTGTTTTTGTGTGTGTGTGTGTGTGTGTGTGTGTATACAGAGACAAAATGCATTTTTGCATCCCCCAAACTCCCCTTCACATGGAGAGAAGTAGGCAAGCAAATGCTTCCATCCCAGAGTGGTAGAGAGGGAACCCTAAAGAAGCAGATATCTATGTGTTGCAAGGGCTGCTGTCCCTACTAGGGGAGGTCACTGAGAAGAGCTCCTGACTTGGCTGTGTTTTGAAGGGTGCAGCTGAACAACAACAACCACAACCACAATGATGAAGCCACTCCTGGTCAAGGGCACAGCAGGAACAGACAGAGTGAGGGTCAGGAGAGAACAGAGCTGAGGGACTTGTAGGGAAGGGAACCCCTCAGAGTGCAGAGTCAGTGGCAGGCCCTGTACTTTATACTTCTATACACATAGCTTTAACTGGCTGTTGAGATAGATGTGTACGCACACTCATGTGGGATATGTAGGGGTATAGAACAGAGCTGACAAAGGAGAGAGAAGATGTGGGAGCCTGAAATGAAAGACAAGGGGGTTGGGTGAGGGTAGGCCTCTGCCACCCTGCAGACCTGTGTGGTTCGGAAAATTTCCCTAGGGAGGAGGTAGAGAAGAGAGGAAAGGAGAAGTCGGACCCAATGTAGATCACGGGGCAAGGAGGGCTGTGGTCATATTAGAAGCAGAGTGGCCCTTCAGTGTGCCCTTTTATCCTCCCAGTGACGGTGAGTTAGCTAGTTTTCTTCCTTCTTTCCTTTCTTCCTTCCCTCCCTTCCTCCCTCCCTCCCTTCCTTCCTTCCTTCCTCCTTCCTTCCTTCCTTCCTTCCTTCCTCCTTCCTTCCTTCCTTCCTTCCTTCCTTTCTTTCTTCCTTCATTTCTTTCTTCCTTCTTTCCTTTCTTTCTTCTTATTGTTATTATTATTGTTATTTATTTTTGTGTGTATGATGTGTATTGTGTGTGGTGCATGTACATGCGTGGGTGGGGTGCACATGTCTGTACACACACACACACACACACACACACACACACACACACACACACACGGCGGCTACAGTGGGATGTCAGATGTCTCCTCTATTTCTTCTGTCTCATGTTGAGACAAGGTCTCTCACTGAATGGGAAGCTCATTGTTTTGACTAGGCTGCTAACCCAGCCAGTGAGCTCTCAAGAGTTTCCCAGTGCTGGGGTTACAGGTGTGTATAGTCATGCTTGGGTTTTTATACAGCAATGGGAATTTGAACTCTGGTCCTTCCTGCTTGTAGAGCATGTACCCATACCCACTGAGCCATCTTCCCAGCTCCAACCTACCCCATTTTAAGGCAAGGAAACAAAGAGCCCGAGTGCTTGGTTGTGATAGCTGGCGATGCTGGATGGCCTTCTGTACCTTAGGCTCGCTTTGCTGACTTTGGTCTGATACAACCCTTCTGTTGTGGGTTAGAACTCGGACAACAACCTTTGCCCCTGAAAAGGGATCAGAGCATTATACTGCAACCCTCTGAGGAACAGGAACAAATGTCAGGTTAGGTCACAGCTGGTAGCAGGATGGGTCACCCAGCCTAGCAGCCCCTCCCTGAGCAGTGTGAGCCATCCTCCCCTGGGACTCACTGCCCCGCCTTCCCTGCACCCCAGCACGTCTGACAGCCGCCAAACTCATCACCTCTGAGATCAGAAAGGCTTGCAAGTAGACACTAGTGGTCTTGAGCTGAGGAAACACACAGGAGAGCAATTAAGGCCGCACGTGGTTGTGAGCCCGCCTCTGGTGGTTTGCAGCTGCAGAAAGCCCTGGCTCCCCTGGGCTCTGGCTTGCTCTCTCGCTGGGGCTGCCTGTCTGTACTTCCCATCCTGACCAATTAGATCCCCATGTGTGCTGCAGGCGTGAAAAGAAATAGAAAGTGAGTAATCCTTCATGCGCCTCTGCGTGGCAGAGCTTTGATCCTCCTGGTGCGGTGGCCCCGTTCCATCAGAAAGTGCGTCTGTCTCACGTTCTTTTCTTTTCTCTTTTTTTTTTCTGTTAACCCAATTTCTTTTTTTCAAAATGACATGAACCTCCACCCAGAGACCTGTGAAATGACCACCATCCATCTTCAGACCCTTCTGATCAAAGCTGGGTTGGATTATTTTTTTTTCCCTTTGTCTCGTTTTTTTTTTTTTAAGACTTTTGCTACAGTCAGTCCCTCCTAAGGTTGGTTTGCCGCCAGTGTTTCCAGGCTGAAATCAAAAGGAATCGTCTATTAATATCAGCCTTGGGCAACAAGGCCACCATTGTTTGCTTCATTTTGGAGTATCTAAGGTCTGGCCTGGGAGTTGGGCTGGGAGTTGAGGGGTAGAGGGAGAGAGATTAGATAAGCAGTTTCAAAACTAAGGAGGGATGAGGGGAGTTAACTCTGTAAAGCAGTCTCAATAAATAGCTGCAGATTCAAATACTGGGGAACTGATTTCGAAAGTGCTGCAGTCCTAGAGGCCTCTCTGGTATGAAGAGAGGCCGGTTTCAAGCTGACAAATAAGGCGGTGTGTCGTTTCTCTGGCCGGTGGCATATGGAGCTAGGCAGTGGAAGAGGAGGTGACAGAGACCTGGGGTGCTTCAGAGGAGGAAATGGAGTTAAGGGTGGCAGGGATGGTCTTGGGGTGTGTGGAGGAGACACAGGTGGAATAGGAATGGGGAGGTGTTTGTGGAGAAGTGGGAGAGGGCTTAGTGGAAGAGGAAGGATGGAGGGGTGCTGGTGATAAAGGAAGGGTGCTGGTGACGATAGAGGGATGTTGGTGCTGGTGGCCAAGGTGGTATAGTAGGAGGGTGGCAGGGACATGGTTGAGAGATGTAGATGACAGTGGAGAAGCTGCCACGTATACATGGAAAGATGGAGAGTCAAGGGATGAAGTCTGAGCATGCAAAAGGGTGTATGAGTTATTTCCTGTTGGTGTGAAAAAAAATACTGACTAAAACCAGCTTGGGGAAGAAAGGATTTATTAGGCTCACACTTCCATGTCACAGTCTATCACTGAGAGATCTAGGGACAGGAACCCAAGCAAGAACCTGGAGACAGGAACTGAAGCAGACACTGTGCAGAATGGCTGCTTACTGGCTCGCTTTCCATGGCTTGCTCAATCTGGTTTATTAGACAACTCAGGCCCACGTACCCAGGGGTGCCACTGCCCATGGTGGCCTGGGTCTTCCCACAGCATTGATCAATCAAGGAAATGCCACGGACATGCCCACAGGCCAGTCTGATGGAGGAGGCATGCATTAAGCACTTTCCATGGTGATCAAACACCATGACTGATAGAAGAAAGCGTTTAATTGGGTTTATGGTTGCAGAGGGCTAGAGTCCCTGATGGCAGAGGAAAGGTATGGTGGCAGGAACACCTGAGAGCTCACATCTCATACTTTAAGCAGGAGGCAGAGGGCACAGTGGGAATGGCAGGGATTTTTGGAAACCTCAAAGCCCACCTCCAGTGACACACCTCCTAGCAAGTCTGCAATCACATAAGCCTATAGGGATCACCCTCATTCAAACCACCACAAAGCAACTCCTCCATTGAGATTTTTCTCTTTCCATGTGACTCTAGTTTATGTCAGGTTGACATAAATCCGCACAAGGGAGAAACGAAAGCCCCAGAGAGTTACTGAAAACTAGGAGTTACTGTCCCATCTGAGTGGACAATGGAGAAAAATCCAAAGCTGATGGCAGGATGTCCCATTTACATAGGGATATGCATATGCCTTCTCTGGGACCACTGGGGCTGGGCATTGCCACTCCAGACGGAAGCCGATTTAGATAGCATTTGCTGGGGACAGGTGCCTCCAGGCATGAGACCATATCATCCTAGCTGTTGACTCATTCATTGTGGTGTATGTTCCTGAGAGGATGGATAGGAGGGTACAAGAGTCACCCAGACCACCCACACTGAATGCGCTTGGGGTTTCTGAGTAGCCCACCTGTGTAGGCTGTGTAAATAAAAATGGTCCTCTTAGGCCATATATTTCATATATTCATATATTTGAATGCTTGGTCATCAGGGAGTGGTCCAACTTGGCCAGATTAGGGTGTGTGGCCTTATTGGAGTAGGTGTAGCCTGTTGGAGGAAGTGGTCCCTAGGGGTGGGCTTTGAGGTTTCAGATGCTCAAGCCACATCCAGTGTGGTAGTTCTTTTGTGGCTGCCTGTGGATCAAAATGCAGAATTCTCATCTCTTCCAGCACCATGTCTACCTGCACGCCACCTTGTTTCCCACCGTGATCACAATGGACTAAACTCTGAAATGCAAGCTAGCCCCAATTAATTAAATTTCTTTATAAGAGTTGCTGTGGTCTCACTCACTCAAGTCAAATAGTTTTGACCATAGCAGGAAGTCTGTATCCAAAAATTGTACCTATAATTTATTCCTTGGTGCAGCAGAACTATCAACTCTCAGCTTAGCTATGATAGAGGTAAAATCCTTTGGTGATGTGAGGGTCATTGAAGTACAGCCTTATTACAATGAAATCCAATGTCTAAAAATTGTTTTTATTTTGGGCTTGTACCACAGTGAGAGTCAAGATTTTAAACTCTACTAAATACAAAACAAACAAACAAAAAGACTTTATATGTTTATGTTCATTTAAGAAAATACTAGTTGTGGTGTATTATTTTGAAATATACAGTTAATATGTTTGGAGTTATTTAAAATTTATATTGAGAAAAATATATTTTCAATATTGCTGTAGATGAGCATCTACATAAGACTGCTAAATTGTTGTTTTATATCAAACAACTATTATAATACTTAATTTTATTGTTATAATGTTTTATAAATTTTAAGGAATATGACAAAAAAGATATTGTAGGTATTGAAGGGGGGTCTCTGGGAGGAGCTGGGGTACAAAAGGGAAACAAGAATGTGATTTAATTCTATTTACTTCAAATATTTTTTTAAAGGATAACAAATTCAAATAAATTGAAATCATGTAACTTTTCTTATCATAATGCAATAAAAGTTAAAAAAAAAAGAGTTGCTGTGGTCATGGTGTCTCTTCACAGCAATAGAAACCCTAATTAAGACACTGCCTGATTTAATAAGAAACATGCACTGGAAATCCTGGACCAGTGTGTTGGCCCTGCTTCGGCCAAGCTGAATGTCTTTGATTGGAGCACATTTCCTTTCAGTGCCCAGTCTTCACTGTGCAAAGTAAGCTCATTCAACCTGAGATATTATATAAGCTCTGACATCCTGTTTTGGCTTTGGAGAACCCAGTGATGTCACTGGAGCTTTCCCTGGGTCATTCCTCCTTTAACTATGGAGTTCTGGTTTCCATTGCTTCTGCCTGGTCCTTGTCTGAAGGTCTCTATTTGTCTTTTGGCATTGTTGGATAATGGGTGGAGGTGGAACCCATCACCCAATGCGCACTACTCTCCAGTGACAACAGAATCAGAGGCAAATGAATTCGTCCTCTAGAGGAAAGGTTTCAAGTTTTGAGTAAGGGTTCCAATGTGGACTGTTACGAGTTGTGAATGCACACTGCTTAATGTGAAAAGTGCTAGCGAAAGCCACCGAATACATTCAAGTGATCCTCCAGAGAAAGCTAGCGAGCAGCTGGCACCAGGACAGGAAAGCTGGCAGAGCAGAGGAAGCAGAGGTCCTGCAGGGAACTCACTCCCTGCCACCAAAAGTGAGCCAGTCACAGTCTCTCTGGCATCCAGTGTTCTGTGTCCCAAAGCCGAGGAGAAGGCTTAAAAGGATAAGAAAGATTTTCATCCCTTTGGACTCGAAATTGAATCCAAGGAGTTATGAGGCGAGTTGCTGCTCATAAACACTTCCAAAATAAATTTACTTCTACCAGGTTGTGGTTATGTGTTTTCAATTAGAGGTTGGGGCTGGGGTGTAGCTTAGTGGTAGCGAGTACACCTCGTCTTTAGCCATACTATGCTGAGCGTGCCTGATCTTGTATGATCTTGGAAGCTAAGCAGGGTTGGTTCTGGTTCCAGTGGAGGGTACCTAGCATGAGTAAAACTCCAGATTTATTACACCCAGCATGGAGAAGGGGAGAAAAGGGGAGAAGGAGGAAGTGAGTGGCGGAGTGATGGATTGATTCTGAAATGTATTTCTGAGACTCCTAGTACATTGCCTCCCAAGATCTTCTCATCTCCATTGTCATGGGAACAGTTATGGTTCCTAGGTTATCCCTGTCCTTATCCTTGATAAGGACATGATGGACTCTGTCCTGGACTCTGACTGGTATAATGGGGCAGGTGGAAGGAAAGGAGAGCATGAGGAAGAGGAGGGTTGTGGAGAGCGGTAGAGCTGGAGAGGCATTCGCCTTGACAAGATGGCGCCTACATCCACTGTCGACTCCTGGTAAACAACTGTTTGCGCATGTGCGTAGAGTGAAAAGGCGCCAAGTCACGGCCCATCCCGGGGCGTCACATGGAGTGATGAGCAAACAGCCAATCATGGGCGGACACACGAGCTGTGGTGTATATAAGCAGTGCCGATTAGTGGCTCGGGGTCTTCCTCTTCATGATGCAATAAGTGCTTGCTGCAGAAGGATCCTAGTGTCTGTGTGTCTTCTTGCTGGCGAGACGACTGCGCGGGCTACAACTGGGACCGAAACCTGGGACGCCTGGTGCTGAGGAGACCCTCCGCTCACGGAGAGGATTCAGAACTGCAGGACAAGGTAAGCTCTGAGAGGCATGCTGTTTGGTTTTAATTCCTCCGACTCTTCCTCAAGGTTAGAGAGCGCGGCCGAAGCTGCCATAATTGTGCTAGTGGCGCTTGTTACGATGTCCATTTGGCACTTGATACATTCTTGCCTGGAGGATGAGAAATGCCGCGCCTCTGTAGCGTCGGGACAGAGGGCACTTGAGGAGTTACAAGATAGCATGTCAGAAACAGAGCGTAATGAGAGAGTGGGGGCTAGCCAGGATAAAAGGGAGAGAAAAAAGGGTATACCCAAGAACACAGACCCTTCCGCTCGACCTGCGGAAGCGAGAGATAAGGGAAAGAACGCCCTGGGAGAGAAAACTAGGGAAAGGGATGGAGCTTCGAGACCGAAGCCCCTCTACCCAGTTAAGGAATTGGAGGCCCTGGAGCTTGATAGCTCTGAGGAATTGAGCTCCTCCAAGGAGGAGGACTTGGAGGAAGAAGCAGCTCGCTATGAGGAAGAGAGGTATCATCTGGATGAGCATTTGCTGCCTCTCCAGAATCGAAAGCGAAAGGGAGCAAGAGATCAGAGCCGCAGAATGCTTTATGCTGTCCCACCTGTTCTTCCAAGTGCACCCCTGCTATACACTGATAGACACTGTTCAGATTCCTTTTTATCTAAAGGAGACAAGAGTAAGCTCTTGCGTGCCTTTCCAGTGTTTGAGAATGCTGATGGTGGCCATGTCCATGCTCCAGTAGAATATACCCCTATCAAAGAGCTTGCTGAGTCAGTCAGCAAATATGGGCCTGATGCCAATTTTACCATTATGCAACTTGAAAGACTTGCAACCATGGCAATGACGCCCAATGACTGGCAGAACAAAGTGAAGGCTGCGCTTTCTAGTATGGGACAATACATGGAATGGAAGGCCTTGTGGCATGATGCCTCCCAGGTTCAGGCCAGGGCTAATGCCAATGCGGAGGGCAATGAAAGGTACTGGACCTTTGACTTGTTGACGGTGCAAGGACAGTTTGTCTATAACCAAATGAACTATGATTGGGGAGCTTATGGCCAGGTCGCGGCAGCCGCTATCAAGGTGTGGAAAGCTCTCTCGAAGAAAGGTGAGGCAGGAGGACATTTGACAAAGGTCGTGGAGGGCCCTCAAGAGCCATTTTCTGATTTTGTGGCCCGGATGACTGAGGCGGCGGGTAGAATTTTTGGA
>NW_022196894.1:27714132-27714329 GCF_008632895.1 Mastomys coucha | reverse complement strand
TCGGCCTGTTTGGTGCAGCCCTATGCTGTGGCCTGGTGTTTTTGCTCTGGTTGATCTGTAAGCTCAAACCCCAACAAAAAACGTGACACATGCACAAACAGTTGTTTATTAGGAGTCGACAGTGGATGTTGGCGCCATCTTGTCAAGGCGAATGCCTCTCCAGCTCTACCGCTCTCCACATCTCCCCCTTTTGTTTT
>NW_022196894.1:27702301-27713994 GCF_008632895.1 Mastomys coucha | reverse complement strand
CCCCCCCCCCCCCATGGCTCCGTGTCTTAGGTTGGTCTGCGTTTGGGGAAGGTTGCCCATCTCTGACTTGCTATATTTGGCCTTCCCTATTTCTGGCTAACTTTGTCCTCTCAACAGATAAGAAAAATTGAGACCCAGAAAGACTGAGTAGCCCAAAATTATAAAATTGAGTGGTGAAAGAATCAGGTTCAGATCCAGGTTTACTTTTCTGTCTGCCCCACCATGGCAGGTTGACCTTTGTGGTAGTTTGAATGGCAAATACTCCATATTCTTGAGCATTTAAATACTGAGTCCTAGTCTGTGATAGTTTGGGTAAGCTTAGGAGGGGTGGCCTTACTGAAGGAAATTTATTGCTGGGGGTGGGCTTTGATGTTTCAAAAGCCATGTGCTATTTCCAATGTACTTTCTCTGCCTCCTGTTGTGGTTTGAGATGTGAGATTTTAGCTGATGCTCCAACTACTTGATGCCTACTGCCTGCTACCCTCACTCCTCCATCATTTGCTCTCTGTAACTGTAAGCCAAATAAACCCTTTATTCTATTAGTCGCTTTGGTCATGGTGTCATTTCACAGAAACAGAAAAGTAATTAGTATAGAAGTTTGGACCAGAAGAGTGGGTTTTTTCTATGGTAGATGTGACCATGGTTTTTTGTTTGTTTGTTTGTTTGAGAGATTCAGAAGGCTTTGGAACTTTGGATTAGAAAAGCAATTATCTGGACAATGGCGACGCCTGCTTTTAATCCCAGCACTTGGAAGGCAGAGGCAGGCAGATCTCTGAGTTTGAGGCCAGCCTAGTCTACAGAGTGAGTTCCGGGACAGCCAGGGCTATACAGAGACACCCTGTCTAAAAAAAAATAAATAAATAAACAAAAAATAAACAAAAAAAAAAAAAAAAAGAAAAGCAATTGAACACTGTAAGCCAGTGACTCTCAACCTTTCTATTGTTGTCCCTTCAATACAGTTCCTCATGTTGTGGTTACTCTCAGCTATAAAATTATTTTTGTTGCTACTTCATAACTGTAATTTTGCTGTTATGAATCGTAATATAAATATCTGCATTTTTAGATGGTCTTAGATGACCCTTGTGAAAGGGTCATTTGACCCCCAACAGTTCAGAGCCACTGCTGTAAGCAGAACCTAATGGTGCCAACCTAGTAGGATCTTGGAAGACTGTAGTGCTGAGAGCTATGTGGACTCTGGAAGCTCAGATCAAGAGGTTTTAGAGTGGAATAGCATTAGCACTGGGGCTAGAGATGATTCTTGTGACACTTGGGCTAAGAATGTGGCTGATTTTTGTCCTTATCCTAAGAACCTGCCTGTGGCTAAATGTAAAAGTAATGGACTAACTTCTTTGGTGGAGGAGATTTTAAGACAGCCTAATATTGACTCTGTCATTATTGGTCACTCTTAATGCTGGTCTACAGTGGAAAGGAACAAGTGGGACAGAAATACACATGTAGTCTGGAGAGGAAAAGGGCATGTGGAAGGGTAATGTTACTGCCAAGACTTGTGCTAGAAGAGAGGCTGTGTTCAGGAAGTTGGCCCCATGAAGGACTAGATCTGCTTTGCAATAGAGAGGAGAGTATAGGGGCAGTTTTGATTCTAAGGTCCTGTTCCCAAGTTGGTTCTTGATCTGTCAGTAAGGAAACCATGGGCCAATTACTGGGCAGAATGAATAGGAGGGACTTCTGGTCCCTGGAGGAAAAGAAACAGATGCAAGAGAGGAGAGGAGAGTTTGCCAAGCTTCTGATGGAGAAAAGTAGACTTGCCATAGGATATCTTGAAATGGAGTGGCCACACAGGCCTCTTCTACAGGCTAGCGGTTGGGGATATAACTGAGCAAGTATGTTTAGGGCTGGTGGGAGGAATGGAGCTAAGAATATCAATAAGGGCATGCTTTTGCAGGCAGGAGATAGTAGTGCCCAGCAATTGTGTCAGAAGGCAAGTTGAAAATGAGCAACTGGTATGTGTGTCTTTTATCTGTGGATTTAAGGGAAGCTGGCTGGGGGCTGGTGGCACAGCCTGTTCCCAGCGCTTAGGCCCAGTAGGAAAAAGCTACACACAACAGAAGGGTGTCCTCAGGACAAGATCCTACTCAGCTAAGCTTCCAACTGTGAAGGAAAAAGCCTAAGGAATTTTCTGCTCAGAGAAAGGAACACCAAACCAAAGTGAAGCAATTCTGCTTCAAGGAGGTCACCCCAAGCTGGTGGCTGAACTTAGCATTGTCACCCGCATGGTGCTGGCTTTAGAGCCATGGAGGATCTAAGAGTAAAGGGATCACAGGATCTTCCTCCTTGGTTTCAGAAACTGCTGAGGCCAAGTGTGTGATAGGAAGCACCTTCATGGAAGCCCTGAGAAGTTATTTCATTAAGCTATGGAGGTGATGACAGGTTGCCTTGGAGACCCCATGATGTTAGAGGAGCCAGAGCTGTGGGGTGTATGTCAAAGAGAGCTGTATACAAAGAGTGGAACCAGCTCAAGAGACTTCAAAGCATGTCACAAGCAGCAAAGCTGGAGGGGCAGAGCTATCTAAGGGTTTGATATCAGACACAGAGCTACAGGATTTGCCCTGCTAAGTTGGAGTCTTGCTTTGGTTCACTATTTGCTCACTTGCCTTCCCTTTTGAAACAGTAAAGTATATTTTATGTTATTGCATGTTGAAAGCATGTAATTTGCTTTTTTTACTTTACTTTACAGGGGGTTACAGTTAAGATTGCCTCGGGTCTAGCTGGGCATAGTGGCACATAGCTTTAATTCCAGCATTTGGGTGACAGAGGCAGACAGACCTCTGATTTTGAGGCCAGCCTGGTCCATGGAGTCAGTTCCAGGACACCTAGGGCTACACAAGAGAAACTCTGTTGGGGGTGGGCCTGAGGGAGGGGGAAACAAGATCATCTTGAGTCTCAGAAGAGACTTTGGACTTATGAACAGTGTTGAGACTGAGGGATTATGTGTGCTTTAAAAGTTGGACTAAGTGCATTTTACATTATGATATGGCAATGAGATTATGGGGGCCAGGGACTGAAGTGTGATGGTTTGAATGAGCACAGCTCCCATAATCTCCAGCAATTGCATACTTGGTCCATAGTTAGTGGAGCTATTTGGGAAGGCGTAGTAAGTATGGTCTTGATGGAGGAAGTATGTCACTGGGAGCAGGCTTTGAATTTTCAGAATCCACATGCCATTTCCAGCTCACTCTTTCTGTTTCCTGCTTGTGGTTTGAGATGTGAGCTCTCAGCTGGTGCTCCAGCTGCCTGCCTCCTTCCAGCTGCCAACTGCCACCTCTATTCTGCCATCATGGACTGTTATCCCTCTGGAAATGTAGCCCCAAAATAAGTTCTTTAATTTCTAAGTTGTCTTGCATGATGTTTTATGACAGAAAACTAAACCAAACCAAGAACAAAAAATAAAAAACAAAAAAACAAAAACCAATCCAAACAAAACAAAAACCAAAACAAAGCAACAACAACAACAAAAACCCCCAGCATCTTACTAAGACAAGTTAATGTCTTTCTATGATTGACTTAACAATCTGCCTCTGGAGTTGACACTCATTTTCAAATCCCTTTCTTTATCTTCTGGATCAGCCTAGGAGGACATCAGGAAATCTATGAGGGAAACCTGGAATACTGTTTCCCTGAATTCTCATCCCCTCCTAAGTGGGAGTGACAGACATTCTTAAAGAACTCAGAAGGGAAGGGACTTTGTTCTTCTCAGTGTGGTTTGCCTGAGGTCAAGGGATTCATTGCTCAAAAGCTTTGGTAATAGAATACAAATGATAGTGCTGGGTGGTGGGTGCTAATGAAGATCTCCCTCCCCTAATGAAGGGGAAGCAACCATAGGATGCTTAGTGAAGAGGCAGATCTCTGTGCTTACTGGCATCAATAGTGATCACACTTTGCTATAGGGAAGAAAGGCTTCTCACTGACCAGAGCATGGGAACAAACACCAGTTTTGCTGTTGCTCAGGGTGGATCTTGCCCTTCCTTTCTGGGTCCTTCTTATTTCTCAGATCATTGTTTATTTACTAACTTAGATCCTGGGGATCAAACCCAGGGCCTTGCGCACAATAGGCAAGTACTTTCATTTGTCTCAGCTCCTGGGTCTTACTGAAATGTTATGTCCTTAGAGGAGATGACCAGCTCTGTGGTATCAGGGGCTGCTTGCTGCTGAGGCCAGTGGCTGAGACTCTATCTCTCCCTGTTGCTGAGGCCTGCAGCTTGAGTGGTGGGTTAGTTAAAAATGAGGGAATGTATAAATGAGATATGTTATTATAGGAAAGAGAAAATAGGCTGGTCAAGTATAGAGAAGGAAAGGAGAGGAAGGAGAGGAGCAGAGAAGGAGAAAGAGAGAAAGAAAAGAGAGGAAGAAAGCAAGAGATTTAGAAGGCAAGAGAAGAGAACAAAGAGCAGGAAAGAGAGGAAGAAGGCAAGAGAGGAAAGAGGGCAAGAGCAAGAGAGGAAGAAAAGAGCAAGAGAGGGAGGAGGGAGCAAACTGCCCCTTATATTGTATGGGGCATGGCTGTCTTTGGGGAAAGGCATGCTTGGCTGTGGTCAGATGACTGGGGGTAGGGTCCAGCTAGAATGCTGAGAGCTTGGGGCATTGTCTACATGATAAAATACACATCTCCTGTGGGGGCAGCTGTGAGGGGTTGTGACTGAAACAGGAGCCAAACACTCAGGAGTTATAGCCGAGCTCTTTCCACCCCCTGTAAGCAGAAACTGCCCACTGAAGCTCCAGGGCCCAAGGCCAATTACTCGACTGAGCCTAAGTTGCCTGAATAGACCACTGCCCCACACAGCTCTGTAGGCTGTCCTTTTGTCCCTCAGAACTATTGCCAGAGATTTGTTCACAGTGTGAACCCCAAGGGTATGATAGTTACTAAATTCCTGCTTTTAGTTGTGGTGTGGCTCAGCCCTTAGCACATACCTTTAATCCCTCTGGCTGGAATACAGACACATTCTTATCACACACCTTTAACCCCAAACAATGAAGGTAAAATTAGTTTGTAAAAGGAAGCACCTATATTAAAAGTGATGTCTAATTGAGTGGCAGACAAAGTGGTGAATCAGGAAAAGATTTGACAGAATAGAATATGCCCAACTCATGAGAAGAGAAAGGAAAAGGATGTTACTTAAGAGAGCAATGCAGAGAGAGAAAAGGAGGAGGAGGAGGCAATGGCAGTTTTACAGGGATAATTATAGAGAGATGGGTTGAAGAGAGTACAAGCTAGATACAGGTGAAAACAGAACAAGTCAGAGAATGAGAAGGAGCCATAAGATTAGAACATATTGCCAAAATTAGTATGAGGCCAAGCAGAGCAATTCTGGAGAGGCAGAGAGGGAAAAGAAGAGGGAAAGAGGGAGGGAGATGGATGGAGAATGAGGGAGAGGGGGAGAGGGAGAGGGAGAGGGAGAGAGAAAATAAGAGCAGATTGAATTAGTCAGTGTGGAGAAGAGTTCTGAGCTAGAGTAGCTGAGTTGATCAATCAGCCAGAGCTCAGAAAGAGCTAAAATGGGTGAGCTTATTCAGTAGTAGGTCTCAGAGGCTGAAAACATTCTAGACCCAGATAAGATGGTATAGAGGCTAGAAGTTTCCAGGACTTGGCCTAAGTTAGCTGACCAAGGTCTTAAACCTTGGAGAGTACAATTATCTCTGGAGGATAAGAGCTACATTGACACTTAACACCCCCCATCGTCCTTTCCCCTTCATAGGCATACCAGTCCCAAGTTATAATATTTGTTGACCTCCCTGTGTGACATCTGTCTCCATAGGAGACCACAGGACCTGTGAGCATTCTCATCACCAAGATACAATGGTGTCATCACCACAAAGGAGTTGCTGCTCTTGTGGGTGTGGTGTGGCACCTGCCTTTGATTCTAGCACTCGGGAGGCAGGGGTATCTCTGTGAGCTGGAGGCCAGCCTGATCTACAAAGTGAGTTTAGGATAACCAGGGCTACATAGTGAGACTCTAACAAAAAAGGAGCTGCTGCTCTGTAGGATGGACAGACAGGGAGGGTGGGGAAAGGAAAGGAGTTTTTGTGTCTGAGGGATTAACATCAGAGCTCTGGAGAGGGAAAAAAAGTCTATAGAAAAAGAGGCCTGAACTCAAAATAGCTCTAAAAAATAAGGTCATTTATTTGTACTCGCAGGGGCTTCCGTGATCAGCACAGAGATCTCTGATGTCTTTAGAGATCTGTGTGTTTCCATCCCTCTGCTTATCCATCCTTCTGATCACACAGAGGGGCTGCTATACTCTCAGGGGTGCCCTCTGGCCAATCACACCCAGGGAAGGAGAGGAAACCTGTGGTCTCGTCATCAGAGGCTGGCTCACAACTGACTTCTCAGACTGTAGGATGTTCAGCCACTGCTGGGTGCCCTGTCTCTGAACTGGCCCCAGAGAGTCACTCCAGATCCAAATGGAAGTAACTCAGTAGTTGCCTATTGTAGAGTTATCACCACCTCCTGGAGCTAAGGGATTAGACTTGGGTTCTTTCCTTGGAAGACCACACTAAGGAAATCACCATGCCAGACTCATTAGGGTGCCACTTGTCCAGGACTAGGTGAGACCACTTGAGAAGTAGGAGGTTCTCTGTCTCAGTCTCCAGACAAGCCTTCCTATTAGGCATCACAAATCCCTCCATCACTGTGGATTTCTTGGATGGCATACTGGCTGTTTATAGCATTAGACTTAACATCCCCAAACCATGTCTGGGCTATTACTGTCTTCTAAAAATGAACTCCTTTCTAGTCTTTTCTGTGATAGCAAATGTACCACCACGCACCTGCCCTTAAGCCCAAATCAAGGAATGTTACTAGGTCTGAGAATTTGCCTTTATCCAATCTAAGCCCTTCCACCTTAACCTCTAAAACCCACACCAGGTCCAGAGCTTCCCAGTGCTCCCTTGCCTGGTCCTTGAGCACTCTTCTCTTGGCTACATAACTATAAGTGACTTGGGTTTGTCTCCCTGTTGTTATCCTTACCCCTCACAGGTAATTTTTCACTTGGCCATCAGGTCTTTTGGAAGAGTGAAACAACCGTATCCCTGCCCACTTAACATCTCTAGTGGCTTCTCGATGCTCATAGGATGCAATGCAACCTTCCTTTGTGGCCCTCGAGACCATCTGCCATTGTCCCTTACAAGCTTTGTTGGCCCAGTTCTAGTGGAGTGGATTCTGTCCTCGGAAATGCCCAAGTTATATGGTGCCGCAGGCTGGCCTTCTCTTGCTTGATCTTCTTGTTCCCATGCTTCTGTGGTCACTAGCTCCTTGCTATAAATCAGTTTTCCATAGCAGTTGTTGTCATTTGGAGTTATTTATTTAGTGGCTGGACTTTATTTTGCCTTCTGCATAAGAACCTCTTCTCCTCATATGAACACGTTCGCTGTCCCTGATTAGAGGCAGTCCATATTGCTCAGAAACCAGTGAACAAGAATGAATATCTGGCTGGGCGGTGGTAACATAAGCTCTAATCCCAACACTCAAGAGGCAGAGGCAGGCAGATCTCTGGGAGTTCAAGGCCAGCCTGGTCTACAGAGCTAGTTCCAGGACAGCCAGGCCTACGCAAAGAAACCCTGCCTCAAACAACAATAACAACAACAAACAGACCAAAAGAATGAATAAAGCCTTTAAATCTCTTATCAATGTACATGTTCTTTGAAAGAAAAAGAAAGCAATTACTCACTGGGCATTAGAAAGTTTGAAAAGTGATGGAGGCATGGAGCCCTAGATTTAAGGGCAGCAGACTCTCAAGAGCAAGACAGGTCAGCGGTGGCTATAGGAACAGGTAGCCCTGGATTTGGTCTTGATTCATCCACGATAAATTTGGAGCCTGAGATGTTGAGACAGCTAGAGATGTCAAGCAGAAGAAAGTTATTCTAAGTTACATTTCTGTTACCGTGGTAAAATACCCTGACAAGAAGCAACTTCAGGAAAAAGCTTATTTGGCCTGTAGTTCCAGAAAGAACACAGTCTTCAAAGACAGAGAGGGCTTGGCAACAGAAGCAGGAAGCTGGCTGATCACATTCTCATCCTACATCAGACGCAGAGGGGTGGGGAGAGAGAGAGAGAGAGAGAGAGAGAGAGAGAGAGAGAGAGAGAGAGAGAGAGAGAGAGAGACAGACAGACAGACAGACAGACAGAGACAGAGACACAGAGAGACAGAGACACAGAGAGAAAGAGAGAGGCAGAGACAGAGACAAAGGCAGAGATAGAGCTATAAAACTTCTAAGCCCGACTCCAGTGAAGTACATCCTCCAGCAGGTTCCACCTCCTAAAGGTTTCATATCATCCCCAAACAGCACCTCCAATGGGGACCAAGTGTTTAAATACTTCCGCCTATGGGGGACATTTTTTTTTTCATTCAAATTCCAACAAAAGTCACGTCTGGTGCCTCTGTCATTTAGAGTTTTCATGCTCATCAACTTCCTAGGGGCTCAGTTAGCCATCCAACCTCTCTGAGTTTGATTCCTTGGACAATGAGACACTTGATCTCTGATGCTATGTGGTAGCATCATGTTTACTTTAGTGCCATTTGAGCACCTACTATGCTCCCAAAACGTTTCTACATGTTAGGTACAAAACAATGCAAAGGACCTCCACAGGCAACCTCTAACACTAAGGATAGATAGGTATTGACCAGTTCGTAAATATGTCACAAGCTAGCTTAGGAAGGGAAAACGTTACAGCGAGGGTGTACAGATGAGTTCCTGTGAAGACTGTGACACTGGACCACCTGTGCCAAAACAAACATAAACTCTGCCCTCTCTTAGCTTTATACAGATTTGCTCTTTGGGGAAGAAGACAGGTGGCTTTGGGGAATGTCTCACAATGATCTCTCCGTCACTTGCAGGCTTTCTTCACCAAGGTGATGGATGAATCCCACTGCTTCTTGTTTGTGGCCTGTCAGTCACTACTGGAACCAGGAGGGCGGGGCCAGTGGGATAATCTGACCTGGGTAGCTTGAGGCACCATTGACTCCCATGTAGCAGAAGAAGAGAAAACCCACAAGGGCATTCACAGTCCCTAAGCTCAGGCGGCCAATAGAAGTACAATGTGGCTGCGCTCACCCGCTCAGGTGAGTTTTGGAGGGTGCACTTCTCAGCGCATCACTGTATCAGTACAGTAGAGGATGCTTTATTTCCTCCTCCAGGACCTGCCTTCCAAAAGTCAATACCAGTCACCACGGGAAACTCACTCCTCTGCTGCCCCTACCCCAAGGTCCCTGAATCCAGCCAGATTTGCTCTTCCTAGTGTACCAGGGTCCTTTGCTTAGAGGATCTGACACACTGAAGGGATGAGACTCTCTCCCAGCCTGGGAAACCTCTTATCATGCTTCTCCCCTAGGGGACTTCAAAAGCTCCTCTGAGACACTTGGACTCATGCTTGCCGTTGGCTTCAGAAAATGCACACCGAGGCTTGATTGACAGGCAGTGTTTTCACTTTAGTCCCATAGAAACCCTGGAGACAGGACTGTCTACCTGTTTGGGCGGGCTTTGAAAATTCTGGAAAAAGCACACAAATCAATACTTTCTGAAAGCAATCTTGCTGCAGAGTGGGGCTCTCCACTCTGGCCAAGTCTGTATCCATCAGACTCTGGTTTTACCTGGAGTGATATATTTATTTTGCCTTGTCTCTACCTCAAGGACTGTCACAGTGGTCACTCTGTACACACATATTGTGTGTCTAGCACATTCTTTTTTTAAAAAAAAAAAAGATTTATTTTTATTTATTTTATGTGTATGGGTACACTGTAGCTGTATAGATGGCCGTGAGCTATCATGTGTGGCTACTGTTGATTTCAGGACTTCTGCTGGCCCTGCTGGCTCCGGCCAGCTGGCTCTGGTCTTCTGGCTCTGGCCCCCCTCGCTCCTGCATAATTCACTGTAGCTGTCTTCAGACGCACCAGAAGAGGGCGTCCAATCTCAGTACGGGTGGTTGTGAGCCACCATGTGGCTGCTGGGATCCGAACTCAGGACCCTTGGAAGAGCAGTCAGTGCTCTTACCCGCTGAGCCATCTCGCCAGCCCGTGTCTAGCACATTCTGAGAACACATTAAATAATGGCCAAAGTTCTGCTAACATGATTGCGTGTGCGTGTGAGAGAGGAAGCTGTGCCTGTTCAGGCAGCATTAGGCAGAGGCTTCTCCTGTTGCTCTCTCTACTGTCTTTTCTGAGGAGACAGGGTCTCTCAATTGAATCTATTGTTCACCAATTCAGCTAAGTTGGGAACCATGTTCCAGGAATCTACCTGTCTTTACGTACACCCAGGGCCTTATGTGGGTCCTGTGTGTGCTCAGGTCCCCATGCTTGCCCACAGGCACTTTCCCCACGCAGCTACCTAACCCTTGGTTTGAACTAATGTTAAGAGATTAGCAGTAAGGCTGCTGATTTTGCTTAGCGTGGCTGTACATATTATCTAAAAATGATCAATGGTCTAAAACTATCCATTATTCTCACCTAGCTCGGCAATGCTATACAAAGGATTAGTGGCAATGCTACATACACAATGCTATGGATCCCCTTCTTTCTTCTGCCTTGCCTGGCAAGGCTGGTGGCAAATCTCTCGCATCCTGAGAAGCAGGAGATACAAGTCTCATCTTGATCTCTCTCCATCAGCCTTCCAGTACAATGCACAGAAAGTGATCTCCTCCTTAGATCTGAATCAAACCCCTCCTGTCTGGACAGATCCCCTCCTCACTTCTGCTCTCCCACGCCCGTGCTTCCTCTCCAAAATGTTATGAGTAAATATCACTTATATTGATTTTTAAAAAAATTTTCCCTCTGGGGAACTCACTGCCACCCCCTGAAAGTCTGGGAGGCCTGCCTGTGATTATATTTTTCCTAAGCCCAAGTCCAATTTTTGTTTGTTATGGAAACATTTAGTCATTTTAAAAAACAGCCTCAAGTCTTGGAGACTGACACTAGCGAGGGCCACTTGTGCACACCAAGAACAGAAGTGGAACAGAGCTGGAGAGCAGCAGTCTATGCTGAGAATGGTCATGATGGGTGGGAGTGAACACAGGAAGGGAGGGAGGGAGGAGGGAGGAGAGATGGAGGACAGAGGGAGACAGGGAGAGAGGGAGAGAGAGAAAGAGAGGAAGGGAGAGAGAAGGAGAAAGGGAAAGAAAGAGGGGGAGAAAGGAGAGAGGGAGGTAGGGAGTGATGGAGAGAGGAAGGGAGAGAGGGATGGAGGAGAGAGGGAAGAGGTACGGAGAGGGGGAGGGAGGGAATAAGAGAGTGAGGGAGAAAAGGATGCTAAGAAAGGAGAAAGGGAGGGAGGGAGGAAGAGAAGGAAGAAGATCCTGTCTTTAAAAAAATAATACTTCGCCCACAACACCCAGAGGAAGCTCCATTCCCAGGCACTCTGACACACCCAGGATCAAAAGTGAGCAGGAACAAACATCTGTCCCAACACTGGGAGTAACTGGGACCAGCAGGACCAGGCACACAGGAACTCCGCCAGCCCAGTGACTTGGGTTCCTTTTGGTCTGTCTGGGCTGGGGTCCAGAGCAGACCTTGGGTGCAAGCTCCGCAGCCAGTCCCACAACACCCAGAGGAAGCTCCACTCCCAGGCACTCTGGCACACCTAGGATCAGAGGTAAGCAGGAACAAACATCTGTCCCAACAATGGGAGTAACTGGGACCAGCTTGACCAGGCACACAAGAACTCCACCAGCCCAGTGACTCGGGTTCCTT
>NW_022196894.1:27701638-27701837 GCF_008632895.1 Mastomys coucha | reverse complement strand
ACCTAGGAAAGAAATCAGGAGCCACAGATGCAAGCATCACCAACAGAATGCAAGAGATAGAAGAGCGAATCTCAGGGGCAGAAGACACCATAGAAAACATTGACACAACAGTCAAAGAAAATGCAAAGAGCCAAAAGCTCCTAACCCAAAATATCCAGGAAATCCAGGACACAATGAGAAGACCAAACCTAAGGATAAT
>NW_022196894.1:27662663-27699960 GCF_008632895.1 Mastomys coucha | reverse complement strand
AATGTTAACAAATTCAGATAAATTGAAATCATGTAACTTTTCTGATAATGCAATAAAAGAAAAAAAAAAGAAAAACAAATTCTCGAATGTGCTGCTTTTTTTTTAATTCTTCATGACATGGAGCCATTCTGTCTACTTGAATGGATTGCTAGGCTGTTTTGTTTATGTTTTTGTTTGTTTTTTGGGGGGGTGGTTTTTGGTGGTTTTTTTTCCCCACACTTTGAAGAAACGGGTAACACCATGCTCTATGTGGGTCCTGGTGATGCTGTACACGAAGAGTGGCTTTTCCTTGGTGCCTGTCAAGCGATTGGCAGGAACAGCTTCATAAAGGTGCTTGAATCGACCATAACAACTGTCCTGAGTGGCCATACTGTTTTCTTGTTGGTAAGCATAGGAAGTGAAGGTCTGAAGGTTAAAGGCACTGGCAAGAGCAGTGGTTCTCAACCTGTAGGTTGTTGCGGGACTGTTAAAAAATGAATCTACTCCGCAAACTCTCTTTCCCGCCAGACCCTGTTCTAGTGGGTACCATCCGGCCATAACACTATGTCCCGGCAGGCTCTTGCTATTTTCCCCCAGGTAGCAGCATCATCTCACTCACATGCAAAGCTTTACATCCCCCCACAATCATTCATCTAGTGCCTAGTACCCGGTAAAGTATGACTCTTCAGGATAAATTATCTAATCAGGTTTATATAATAATAAGATCCCAATTTACAAGATGCCAATACAATAATTTCAGAGCCCAATGATAAAGACAGTGTTTTATCCCGATTATTCTAACCTTGTAAAAACCTTAACTTGGTTGTTATAACCACGCGGGATCCTCTGCCTCTGTAATGATTCTCCGCCCCTTTCTGCTCTCTCCTTTATTCTTCCTCAAATTCTAACTCCACCTCTCTATTCCTGTCCAATCACAGACCTGTCACTGCCCTAATGTGATTGGACAGAGAAAATGCTGCAACAGTGGGTCACAACCAAAAGGGTTCACATATCAGATTTTCTTCATATCAGACATTTACATTGCCGTTCACAAATATAGCAAAATCACAGTTACAAAGTAGCAGTGAAAATAATTTTACAGTTGGGGGTCACCACAGCATGAGGAAATGTACTAAAGGGTTGCTGCGTTAGGAAGGCTGAGAACCACTGATCTAGAGCAACGTGAGCCCCGTGGAAGCTGGAGTTCCAGTTGCGTCGGACTCACGTGACCTTTGTATCCAGTCACTAGAGGAAGACTCTGGGCATCTCTCCACACTCCCCTGCCTCCTTCTGTCCTCACAGCCCACAGAACTAATTGCCCATGCCCCCCTTGCTTACCCAGTTGCATGCACTCAAAACACCAGCCCTGAGAGCACCCTGACCTTTCATGCCAGGGCTCCACAATGGCTGTAGAAGAGCCAGCATGTCCCAGGTAGCTGTCACATCTTTCTGACAGACAGCTTCCTGAACCCCTATGAAAAGAAGGAGAAGAGTGAGTCAGTGATATTTCAATTTTAGCTCTTACACTTAATCAAAATTACACCTGTACACAATTTGGAGGTTGAAGAGGTCTACAAAATCCTCCTGGATTAAGAATTAATTCTGTTTTTCTTTTCTTTTTGGGGGGTTTGTGTGTGTGGGGGGGTGAGACAAGGTTTCTCTATATAGCCCTAACTGTCCTGGAACTCACTCAGAATCCACCTACCTTTGCCTCCCAAGTGCTGGTATTAAAGGCGTGCGCCACCACTGCCCAACAAGAATTAATCCTTAAATGTCCTCTATAACTGGTTTTTTAAATCTCACCTCTCCAAGAACTTGCTATCTGTCATAGGTACTCTATAAACGCTTGCCGCAGTCATGAATAAACTAAAGAAAGGGAGACAAGAAAACAGCAGAAATAACTTTGCCAGACCCCTAAAAGCCAAAAGAGAGATTTGCATAAATCATAGTGAAATTGGAGAAAACCCTCTTCCACAGGAGGGAAGAGAGACCCTGAATGACCACATTTCCTTTCTGGGACTTGGTTTGTCTCTCTGCAAAAAAGATGGGGATGAAACCACCTACTAAGAGAACCCATCATATGGGATGAGAGTACAGTTGTGCTGAGCACTCTTACATGTCATCGTTTTAAAATGGCATTTAGACTAAATCATGTGTGCAAAATCCCCAGCACTATGCCAGTCTTTTGTAGAACTTACTAACAGGAGGGATTTTGCTTTGGGTCATAGGATGGCCACGCACTCTGTATTCCACATGCAGCAGTATGAATGTTCAAAACAATGATAGAAAACCAACATTGGAGGCTTGGGGCGTGGCTCGGAGTTAGAGCTGTTGCTTAACACGCAAAGGCTCTAGGTTCAATTTCCCAGTACTCAAGGAAAAGAAGTTTAGCTTTGGATTCAATGCAATAGTGTAGAGGTCACCAGGAGTTCCAATCTTGATTCCCACAGTGACTTTGCTGTGTGTTCTGAGGCAAGTACCCCTCCACCCCCCAGCCACCCCCCCCCCCCCCCCCCCCCCCCCCCCCCCCAGCTCAGCCTGAGTAGTTTCTTTACTGAAATGTCTCTGGCCCCTTACCCTACCACTTCTGTTATTTCACACAATGTCGTCTTGTGAAATACCCTTCCAGAACAACCCCTCCCCACCTGCTGCTGTGAACCAGCCTGTCTTCCTGGCACCAGCTTCCTTGGAGTCCGGGGTTCAGGCTGCTGGCCTCTGGCTCAGAGTGGGAGACTAGCCCCACAGTACAGTCTTCTGCAGTGGAATGCAAAACAGATCTGGCCTTGGTTCCAGCTAACACCAGGGAAATGGTTGTAACCTGCCATCTTGTCAGCTTCGGGCCTGGGTGATTAATGACTCTTTAATCCCATAGCCCAATACCTGACAAAATATGCTTGGGCCAAAAAGGCAGAACAAACCTAATTAGCCTGGTCAAGCCACTCCCAAGGTGTGGGTTGCTAAGGATCCCCAGGGCCTGGAGAGGAAGCCTCTCCCTCCCTGTCCCTTTCAGGTCTGTGAAAGAATCAAGTGGCCACAATGGAAAAGGGACTCCATTAAAAGGCGGGGGGCTGGCCAATGAATAAACATGCAGGTTACCGTGTTGATATTACACTGAATGCAATTCTGAAGTGGGGTGCTTGGGGCCTCGGAGGCCCGCGCCCCGGGTATTGTGCTGGGGGAGGGACTGGCCATTTGAAGTCAAGGTGAGAACATACTGGGGGCAGATGGAACCTGCTTTGTTTGTGAAAGAGTTTTTCTGCTATTTATGCTAATGAATGGGAAATACTTCTCAAGCATTTCAGATGGTTCTGTAATGAGGCCCGGCAGAATGTGCCAACATTGTTGGCCCTAGACAATCTTCAACTCCCTCTCTGCACATTAGCAGCCCCTTTCTTTACAGGAAGGCCCTCAGAGGGTGAAAGAGGACAATGGGGGAAGAGTGAAAACATCACAAAGACGGGCTTTTGTTTCCCGGTCCTTTGAACCCTCTCAAAGGCCTGGTTTCAAGGGGTATGTTGGGCCTGCCTTTCAACGTCGCTGAACCCGGAATCCCCTGTTGTTTAGCAACATAGAAAGCTGACCTTAATTGACTCCACTTCTGAGCGGGCTTTGTAAATCACTCTGCCCAGACTGAAATTTCCTGATGGTGTCTGTGGGCGAGAGAGACTGTCTGTACCCAGGACACCAATTCGATCGTGTGTGTGCACACACAATAGTTTACAGCTGACCACTCTGATAGACGTTATTCACTTTTATTCTCACAAGGACTCCACCTTTCCAATGAGGAATCCTGACTCCATTTTATAGGTATGAAAGTCGAGTCTCCCTGAAGCTAGGAGATAGACATTATTTACTTTTATTCTCACAAGGATTCCACTTTCCCAGTG
The DNA here is from genome assembly GCF_008632895.1 of Mastomys coucha. NCBI lineage: Eukaryota > Metazoa > Chordata > Mammalia > Rodentia > Muridae > Mastomys > Mastomys coucha. Next base: position 27,696,094 of record NW_022196894.1, on the reverse strand, counting down.
AGTAATCCTGACACCATTTTACAGATAAGAAAATCGAGGCTCCCAGAGAGAGGATCTGGGAGTTGGTCCTTCCCACAGCACCACAGATGGTCTGGGCTCTAGAGTTCGTGAATGTGTCAAAAGAGATCCTTTTCATGATAAGTTTCCTTAACTAATTATTTTGCAGAGAAAGAAGAACACCACGAGACTATGGTTGCACTCTGGATTTCCCCTTTAGGTTCTCATCTTCTTAGCATTTCCTTGATAAGGCTTGCTTTCCTCTGTAACGGGGCTGTAGAGTGCTGATTCCCACCCATCCTTCTCCTTCACATCCAGTGTTATTTAGCAGTAAGAAGGCTCCACCTTCTGTATGGGGATGATGCATGGGAATGATGAATTGGGATCCGGGGTGTGATAAAGAAGGGATCCACCTAGAGCTTCCCTGAGACACTGTGTCTACATCCTTAAAATACTTAGATCTGTAAGTGTCAGAGTTAAATGGCATGTGACCACAAGGTCTTTCTGATAGGCTCCATGCTTAGAAGGACACATGTTTATATCAGTACTCTGATAGCACAATCTTGATATTCTTGTTAATTTTGTCTCTATTTTGTGAGTGGAATCTAATAAGAGTGTGGTAGGCAATATCATCCTTGTAGAGCATCCTTCGTGCTCCAGGACTATAGGATCCCAGGGGCCAGAGATACATAGGTGTTTCATGAGCTCATTTGAGTAAATGGGGCACTGGTGGTCTCAAGAGCCCATGCTTTCCATTCAAACTAGACTGGAGATTCCAGACTCCATGGTAGTAGTGTCTTAAGAAACACTGATGACCAAAAGACCCCATGATATGATATCCTTTCTTATTCACGGGCCAACTATTTACATCAAGAAGCCTACTGAGGAGGAAGCTGCCTGGGTGAGGCTAGCTGCTACCTTTAACATGAGCCTCATGCTGAAGAGGCTGGAACATGTGACCAAGAGCCACGGCTGGCTCAAGCAGCACTTCTGTTCTGGTGAGAGCCAATGAAAGCTATGCATGAGTGGGCTGCAAAAAGAAAATTCTAGTTGGGAGGTAAATGCTCTTATATTTTCAGTAAAATTGGCGAACCAACATGACACACTGAGACCACAGCAAAGAGGAAATGAAAAGAAAAGAAAAGAAGAAAACGCTTTTTAAATGCAACTTTCCCTCTGTCTTAGTTGCTCTTCTGTTGTGGTAAAATACCCTGACCAAAGCCACTTAAGGGAGAAAGGCCTTACTTCTGGCTCAAGGTACTTGTTACAGTTCCTTATGGAGGGGAAACCAAGGCTTCGGGAGCTTGAGACTGTTGCTTCATAGTGACTGTAGCCGGAAGAGAGCCATAGTCGTAAGAGAGCCATGAATGCATGTGTGCCAATACCATTTATACAGCCCTAGTCCCCGAGTCCAAGGGATGGTGCCCAGCGAAGTGTGTGGGTGTGACACATGTGAAGGTCAACCTTGTGAAGGAAAAAGTGGGATGGAGAGCGAGGCACCACAGGCTCCTGTGACTCCTTAAAGAGTCCTGATCTGCTGTACATGGCATTCGTTTTAAGATGGCTCCCAGAACAGCCGTAGAACAGCGAAAAGGAACCAAGAGCAGAGCTGGTTGCTTCTCCTATCTTCAAGGAAGTCCTAATCAGAGATGACGCTCCCTGCCCACTCCTTCTGAGTTACCTCAGCAGGCAGGGCTTTCTTTGGGGCTTGGAGATGGTATGGCAAGATATGATTGGCCGAGGATCTAGGGGCTTGGGATTGGCTCGAACAGTGTAGAGACTTATGTGCTGCACAATAAACTCAGATCTGCATCCCGAAGCTGGTCTTTGGAGTCTGATTCCAGGGTTTGTCATGTGACTACACACACACACACACACACACACACACACTCCAAACCCTTGGTCCTGTTCCCATAGGTTGGTGCTCATATAATCAGTTAACATAATTAAGACAGTCCTCTCAAACATTTTCCCCTGCACTCCTCCCCACCACCCAGGAAGGGTTTCTCTGTGTAACAGCCCTGGCTGTCTTGGACTCAGTAGACCAGGCTGACCTCAAATTCACAGAGATCCGCCTGTCTCTGCCTCCTGACTGTTGAGATTAAAGACCTGTGTCACCACCAACTAGTACCTCTCACACTTTCTTAGAGGTCCTTGTCTCAGGAGAGTCTAGAATGTGTTAAGTTGACAATTAAAACTAACCATCATAAACTCTAGGTTCCTTTTTCTCCATACCCTGACTCATGGTTTTCTTATGATGTCCTTACATACTTAATACCCAGCTTCACTTCTGAAAGAAGGCCTATAAAAATAAATATGACACGGTTTTAAAATCTCCTATAATTATATAGATTTCAGGGCTGGAGAAATTGCTTAGTGGTTAAAAACACTTGATCCATAATCATGAGGACCTGAGTTCAGGTCACACACACACACACACACACACACACACACACACGTACATGCACACACACACAACACATCACATTCGTAGAGCACACCATTAACTCAAAAATAAGTGTTTTATTTGGGCTCTGCCATCATTTGTATTCTGTTTAGGGCCTGTACTGGGCACAACACAGCCCTGAATTGCTATGTGGGCTAAGGGTGATATGGGGAGGTCAAGAGGGACCTGGCAACGCAGCCACAGGCAAGACACTGGTTCACAGGCTTCTGTTCCCTCAATTGACGACTACTTGGTGTTTAAATCCCTTAAAAGGATAGATATAAAAGTATTTTGAAAAATTAAAGCCTTGTGCATGTTTAAAATGCAATATAATTTTTATTACTACTAAAATACTACAGAGCAGAAGAAATGAGCATTGCTATCTCTGTTCCCTCTGCTTTGTGGATTAATGTTGGAAGCACTCTTGCCAGAATTGTATCCTGTGCCCCTCCTCCAGCCAGGAGCTGGTTCTCTCAGACCTTGCCTTGCCACAAATAGCCACGCCTCTTTCCAAGTTTCTGCTATGCTGGAACTCCCGCCTCCAGAGACCGAAGATGTAGATGCTGATTTGGCCAAGAGATGTTGACGGACTGGGGGTGGGGTTTCTGCCGGCCTGCTTGTTAGTTGAATACACATGGTGGACTGAAAGCATAACCATGGCTCGGTCCCATTTTTTATTCCCTCTCGCCCTTCTGGTTCTCTCCAGGCTTCTACTCCTCTCAGGGAAAACCCGTTCATATTTAGCTGCAGGCAGCAACAGTATACAATGAATTCATCATTGTTCTCTTTAGTATCATGTTTGGAAGGTAGAATAGAAGTGCAGGGCATTTACAACCCCTCTCCCCTGTTGTAATAGAACAGATATCAGTGTTGGTGAAAGCTGGAGTGGGTTGCCAAAAAGAAGTTTTTTCTTTATAGGGGAAAAAAAAGAGAAAAATCTGATGTACTTGTTTATAGTCTTCTGATTATACAGTTGTCAAGTCCATGTATAGAAAAATGTCAAGGAAATAAACCAAAAGCCTAACAGAAAAAGAAACAATATGCTCGAAGATGCATGAGCCATCACACAGGGCCCTAGTGTGACATGCTGTTGCTTCAGTCAGACAGCTCAGGTGCTTCTGGATTAAAATATGTCTCCTCACATGAGCAGCAGCTCACAGCAAATCTTAGTGACCCACTGAGTATGTCAGGACCGTTGTAACCCCGTCCCTTGACACTCTCACCATGCTGAGGTCTCTAGTGTATAAAATAAGCTTGATTTGGTTTTGCATGTATCTATTTATCATTTATTTATCTATCATCAATCCATCACCTATCTCTCTACGTCTCCCTATGTATGTATTTATGTATGTATGTATGTACTATGTATGTATGTATGTATGTATCTGTCATCTATTTATCTATCATCTATACAATCCATCACCTATCTCTCTACATCTCTCTCTCTATGTATGTATGTATGTATGTATGTATATATGTATGTATGTTATGTACTATGTACTATGTATGTATGTACTATGTATGTATGTATGTATTTATCATCTATTTATCTATCATCTATCCATCATCTATCTTTCTACATATTCCTATGTATGTATGTATATACTATGTATGTATGTACTATGTATGTAGTATGTATGTATGTATGTATGTATGTATGCGTGTATCTACCTATCTGTCTGTCTGTCTGTCTGTCTGTCTATCTATCTATCTGTCTGTCTGTCTATGTGGATCCAGTCATTGAACTCAAGCTGTCAGGCTTACTGATAAGAAGTACCTTTACTCTGAGCTGTCTCAATACTCTGAAAACAAACAAACAAGCAACAGCAGCAAAGAACCCTTCATAATACACAGCAGCCAACATAGAGTTCTAATGGTGAGTCGAGAACTTATCTTCTCTTAGTTCAGGCCTTTTCAAGGGCCTCCCAGCACCAGCCTCCCAAGTTTTGATCTGTGTCACCTTCAAAGTTTCAGTGCCCATGTCTTCCTCAGGGACACCTATGAGCTGACATAGAGGGTTCTTATGGCACAGGAGATCTGAGCTGTTAATGCATGTACCAAGACCACGTCCAACCTGCCTTCTACCCCAGCTCTCTCCTCTAAATGAACTCATTCTCTCAGGCTGGGAACTCTCTTCCCATTGTGCTTGCCCAGCAGGTGACTCTTCAGTGTTTGTGGAAGACAGTTTCAGACAAACTTGTCACTGCTTTCAGGCTTCTGTTCTGACCACACTATGTCTGAAACACAGATGAGGGTGCTGATGTCTCTCCACAGTGTCCTGACTTATTGAATAAACATGGATTCACATGCCACATCAAGCTCCTTGGTTGTAATTCGTGGAGTAGTTCTGGTTTTTGCTTGATAGGGTAGCTTCTGGGAACTGAAGCTTCTTTAATCCCAATTTTTAAAACTTTATTTATTTTGTTTATATGAATACACTGTAGCTATCTCCAGACACACCAGAAGAGGGCATCGGATCCCATTACAGATGGTTGTGAGCCACCACGTGGTTGCTGGGAATTGAATTCAGTGCTCTTAGCCACCGAGCTATCTCTCCAGCTCCCTTTTATCCAAGTCTTAACTATGAATCTTAACCATTAGATCACACATCACACTTCACACAGTGGCATATAGGTTTGAGAATGGCTAAGAAAAAGTTAGAGGTTGTGGGGTTCATAGAAGATCATAGAAAAGGCAAGGGCAGAGAGCTGATGTAGATACAAAAAGAACCACTGCCTTTTAATCCCAGCACTTGGGAGGCAGAGGCAGACGGATTTCTGAATTCGAGGCCAGCCTGGTCTACAGAGTGAGTTCCAGGACAGCCAGGGCTACACAGAGAAACCCTGTCTCGAAAAACAAACAAACAAAAAACCAAAAAAGCAAAAAGAAAACAAACAAACAAACAAACAAACAAAACCAAAGAGAACCACTGTGTGCGATCAGATGGTAGGGTAAGGAAGACATTATGCAGCTGCTGGGGGTGTACACAGAATCTGCAAGAGGAGGTACCATGTGACCTGGTCTGGACCAAGGCAATTCAGCTGAGTGTGTCACACAGGGCAGTCAAGGATAGGGGTGATGTGATTTGATAGGTCACTCTGTGAGGAGTTGTGTTACTCATTGGTCTGGCATAGTGATCCAATTCTCAACCTTCCTAATACCTTTGATGCAGTTCCTCATGTTGTGGTGACCCCCAACTCTAACGTTATTTTCATTGATACTTCATAACTGTAATTTTTGCCACTTTGTGAATCATAATGTAAATATCTGCTATGCAGGATGGCCTTAGGTGACCCCGTGAAAGGATCTTTCAACCCCTCTCCCTGCCTCCAAGGAGTTGGGACCCACTGGTTGAGAACTACTGATCTTGCATGTTCAATAAGCTCATGACCTGGCTTTCTTGGTATGGTTTGACATGCCTGTGTATCCATGTTTTTCTGTATAAGCAAGTTATTTCTAAGTCTGGGTCTCAGAGTTTATGCTGGACAGTTGTGGTTTGTGATGGACACCTAGTGCAAAAGAGGGGCAGAGCCCTCTCTCAGATATTCACTCAAACGAATCCAGGTCCTATATGGTAAAATGCAGTCACTCTGGGCAAGGCACAGCCTGAAATGTGTTGTTTTCTGTAACATGGATTAAGGCAGAGTAGAGTATAGCAATTCACAAACACTTAAGGGACAGAAACTCATGAAGTTCATCTCTCTCCACAGCCTCATCACTTTACACCAACAGATGCACAGTGGGTGCTCTGTGAGTGGGAGGTTGAGTATTTTGAATTATCTGGATTGATGCTCAGACCATTCTTGGGGGATAGATGCTCTTTGCTCATGAAAACCCCAGGCTGTCCAAGATCAGCCCCAGAGGAGTAAAGATGTGACTTCTAAGCAAGGTGGAGGCCACAGCTGCAAACAACCAAGTCCCAGAAACTCCACTCTCTCCTGACCATACTTTGCAATAGATAACCTGTGTTTCCTTGCTTCCTTACTTAGTATTTTAAATGACATTTATTTATTAAGTGACTCCAAAATGGAAAAAAAAAATCTCTAACATTCCATAGTGGTTGCATTCATAATAGCCTCAAATGTGAAAGGGTCTATGTCCCTACCCATCGGCAGAAGGGATGAAGAGATGCTGTTAGAACCTTCCTAGGGAATGCTACTCAGCAAGAAAAAGGAGAACACTTCATGGGTGAATCTCAAAAGCAGTGAGTCAGACCCACGAGAAGACACTGTGCGGTGTATTTAAATGCAGTTTCCCAAACAGACGAATTCATCTAAAGTTGTAGAAATCAGAACAGCGATTGCTGGGTCAGGGTGGAGTGGATTGCCTGGAATGAACAAAGGGACTTTTTTTTTTAAAGGGATGTGTGTTTTGTTCTCTGTCTTGACTGGTTGGTGCATTGAGACGTTTATTTGCCAAACTGAGCGCAGTAGGCATGCCTAGGTATGTGTGTTTTGTCTCTATGATACTCCACATTAGAACTAACACACTGGCCTGGGCTCATTTGTATTTCCCAGGCTGGATATCATTAGGCCTAGAACTCAGGAAATGGAGGTCACACAAGCCTTAGCTGGGGTGTTTCTCAGATCTGTGGGGCTGTCCGCACACAAGGCTCATTTTTTTTTTTACCCAGGCACTTTTCTAGATCTTGGTACACACTTGCGTCTCCCAAGATCCTCCTTGGGTACAGAGAAAATGCTCACCTTTCTTGTCTTGGTACTTTGGTTCTTATCTTCTTGGCTCTTGCTTTTTCTAGAATCCTCAAGTGCTCCAGCCACGCTGTTACCGAATCTTCTCCATTTTCTCGCTGGGATAAGTTCCAGCTGCACAGCCAGAGTTACTTAAAGGATTCTCTGAACCCTGCCACTGGAGAGTTTCACTTGCCTCCAGAGTGACTTTAACAGGAGGAGGCGGGCAGAAGCCATTGTCTGAACCAGCACCAGGTTAAACATTTTTTTTTTTTTTTAAACAAAGGAAAAGAGGACCGGAAATGTGGTAGAATCCCACACAGGCCCCTGCCGATGATTGACACATACTTAAGCAGACCCGGCCTTTGTGCAGTGCCATCGGCTGATACATTAATAGATATAATTTGTAGGCACCCGAGGAGAGGTTAAAGGGGAGAGCAGATTCCTTTGAGCACACTTGGTGCTCGTGTCATCTGTCCCCTGGCTTAATCAAGTTATCATATCAACTCGGTGTCTCTTGGACGTCAGCTCCGTGTCTGAATGAGGAAAAAATTTGCAAACAAATTTCTAGCAGCGGGGAGTTGGAGCTGCCCTGCCAGGCTGCATGAAAAGCACCTGTAACCTTGCGAGGTCTCTGCCCTGCTCCCGCTGGGGAGTTCAGTGCAAGCGGTCCTCTCACCTGATTAGGCCTCTCATCTGCCACTGGCTCTCCCCTAAAGAGCAAATATTACTGTTTTGTGTAATTATGGAGAAAGGGAGTAGGCCAGGCACTTTTGTGTGTATGTGCTCATGTGTCTGTAAAGAAACATAAACATGCATGCATGTAAGAAGGATGCTACATGTTGGATAATGCATTGATTTCTTTATATTGCCTTCCTCTGTTTGCAGGATGGACTGACATCCAGACACTTTAAAAAAAAAAAATCCAGAAAAAAAGAGTGCTGTGTATTAGTATTTTCTTAAAAAGGAATTTCCTTTTTTTTTTTTCTTTTTTCTTTTTTCTTTTTTTCTCGGTTTTTTAAGACAGGGCTTCTCAGCTGTTCTGGGACTCAATCTGTAGATCAGACTGGCCTCGAACTCAGAACTCAGAGATCCTCTTGGCTCTGCCTCCAGAGTGCTGGGATTAAAGGGGTTCAAGTTTGCAAATTAAAAAGAAAAAATTATTTTGGATTCTGTGTGTACCGGTGAGGCCTGACACCCTGGAGCTAGAAATCCAGGAGGAGGTCCTGGATCCAACAGCAGGAACTAACCATCCTATTACAGACGCCTCTCTTCCATGACCTTATAGTATTACATGTTATTTAATAAGAAGAGTACGAATTTCGATCGTCTCTACAGAACTCTTCCTGGACTGGATTTGTGCATATCCACCTGGCTTGTTCCTCTCTTGAGCTCACTACAGTGCTATGTGTTGCAAGCATGTGGGCCTTTCCAGATTGCCTTTAAAAAATCGTTTTCCTAAAAAAGATAGAAAAGAAGAGGAGAGAAGAGAAAGGAAAGTGTCCCTGCATAATCAAAAGTTAGGAAGATAAAATGCATAATCAAAAGTTAGGAGGAGAAGGAGAATTTACAAGGAATTTGCATTCTTTTCGCGATGGTGTAAGGTGATTGGTGTCTGTGCCCTGGGCATTTTCAGCTGAGCCTGCCTCTGCTGCATGAGAGGGAGCTGATCGGGCTGAGTGCCACTTGCGCTTGGGGACAGACAGTGCGGGGGCGAGTAAGAAACGGAGGGTCCTTCCTTTATCCATTCACTCGGTTGCCAAGCTGAGACACACCCTCCTGAACCCAAGGTGTCCTTTTAATTCCTCCGGTTAGCAGGCAGGCGGGAAAGCCTTGAGCTGGCGGTCTCGGGGCTCGTTAGCGCCTTTATTGAGGACTCGCATGGCAGTTCCCACGGGGCTGGGAAGTCAGCGTTGAGGGGCGGCGGCCCGGGGCGGGAGACGGCTGGCTTTTATTTCGCGCCATAAAGGCCAACACAATGTCTGCTGGAATTTCAAGTTAAAGAGAGCACTCGGCACAAAGGGGCGCTCAGGCTGTAATGGGGGAAATAAATTTGATTTTCTGAATTCTTTGGCAGCTGGTGACAAAGGGCCAGGTACAGCTCCCGGTGGGGGTGATCCATGCAGAAGGCGGCCTCGCTGCGGGACGTGCAGCCCGGGAGGCACAAGGGCTGGAGGACTGCAGACCACAGCCAAGGCCAGGGGCAGGATCCCGGACTTAGGGGGCCTTCTACTGGGGCCCCCGAAGCCACAGAGACTTTTAAAACTAATTCGTCAAGAAAAGCAAAGGCAGGGGTTGTGGAGCATACATATACCTCTGTCACTCAAAAGGTGGGAACAGAAGATCAGGAGTTCCAGGTCATCCTCCACGGCATAGACTTTGAGGCTTGTTTGGGCTAGTCAAAATATAAATCAACCCTTTGGCCAATTCAGAGGGTTTGCAGGGGCAACCGGGACTCCCCCTTGTGAGGACTCATCTTGGTTGTCAAGTTGACACATGGAGGAGAGGAAATCTTGCTGTAGAAGTACCCAGTCAGATTAGCCTGTGGGGAGTTTTCTTAATTGTTAATTGATGCGGGAAGGGGGAAGGGAGCCCACTGAGGGCCTGGACTGTGTAAGATAGCTGAATGGGGGGAGGGAGGGGAGGAGAAAGGGGGAGGGGAGAGGGAGAAGCTTTCTTGCTTTCTTCCTGGGTTTCTGCTCTTCCGATGCCAATGCTGAGAGAGTTCCTACGCTGATTTCCTTTAAGGACTGAGTGTGATCCAGAAGTATAAGCCAGATATCGCTCCCCAGCTCCCAAGCTAAAGCTGGTCCATTTTATCTCAGCCACAGAAAAGCAATCTAGAACACCTCTGATTCCTCTAGGCACAATAACTGAGGTCTCCCGATGCCTTTAAGTACCGTGGTTTTATGAATCTGCCTGACTTTCTTTTTTGTTTGTTTGTTTTGTTGTTTTGTTTTGTTTTCGAGACAGGGTTTCTCTGAATAGCCTTGGCTGTCCTGGAACTCACTCTGTAGACCAGGCAGGCCTCAAACTCAGAAATTCGCCTGCCTCTGCCTCCCAAGTGCTGGGATTAAAGGCCTGACTTTCTAGCTGAGGGTTGCTCTTTCTGCAGAGTCAAACTCAAAACTGATTGGGAGGAACTAGGAAAGGATGTGAGCAGTCACTGGGGTTTCATTAGCTCTTTCAAAGCCACAGCAAGAGCCCCTGCTCCTGTCCACCCTGCGCAGATCCTGGAATGTTCTTGCCTGCCCAGGGGTCTGCTCCTTCTTACTCCTGAGTGAGTGACCACCTAGCACTGATCAAATGCTCGCAGACAGGAAGTGCCCAGCTCCTACTCAGCCCGGAAGGCCCTGACTCAGAAAGCCCAGGACTTCATCGGTCCTGTGCTCTGTCCCTCAGCTCTGCATGCCAGAGTGGAACATCCCTCACCGTTGCTCTCAGAAGTCCCAGCTGCCACCTGTCAACCTCTGGTTCCATTCCTTTCCTGTCCAAAGTGGGACTGTCCACAGTGTTGATTTTACTCACAGAACATGCTAGAATTCCAGAGGAGCATGGTTGGGAGAACATGAAATGTGTTAACGATCTTTTCCCTGCTCCATTGAGATAGGGCATCTCATGTCCTCAGAACGGTCGTTCTCTTTTTAAATCACAAACGTCTTTTAGATTTTTTAAAAGATGACCTGTATGGGTGTGGGTGTCTTCTCTGCTACTTGGGGTTTTGACTTGGGTCTTTCCTAGAACTAAGCAGTTTTGCTTGGAGCTAGCTTTTGAGGCTTCTGCCCATCACCGTGAAGCCATCAGAAATGTTTAGCCGAAGCCTAAGCCCAGGATCTATCTCCCCAGATGTCCTATTGAACATGACTGGGAAGTCCTATATCCTAAAGTGGTAGCGAAAGACCTGAGAAAGCTGACCTTCAACCCCAGTGCCAGGACGCTTCCTTCCCTTCAACCAGAAAGAATCCTGTGGGAGACTCAAAGTGAATTTCCAGGAGAAAGGTCGGGTGGGCCATTGCTGTCGCTACAGAATGACCCTATAGCCAAGATGAAAAGATTTATGTGGAGTGAAAAAAAAAAAAAAAAAAACCTAAGAAGTCTTCATGGACATTAACATGAAGGAAATGCTTGGCCATCCAGACGTATCTGTACTTTCTGCCTGTATCCTAGGTAGGATCTTCTGAGAGTGCAAGGAGGGGGAAAACAGGGAGTTGGTTTAGGCCTAAGTCGTGCGCTGTCCATATTGCAGATAATGCTGTGGGGCAGATGTGAAAGCTTTCCTTTAAGATGACACTGCCCAGCGTCGTTTTGAATAATCTCTGTATGCGTTCTGTGATTATGTTTTGATTCTCTCCGTTTTCTGGGGCTGGGATCTCTTCCAAACTTGTCCCCAGTGATCTATATGAAATGCACGGTTTGAATGCATGTGAGTGACTTCATTATACCCTCATGGTTTAATTTGATCTAAAAGACTCACAGGTGAGTCTCAAGCATTCTGTGAGCTTTAGAAACCTCAAGGTCTGAGATGAAATACAATCTCTTGAAAGGATGTAAATAGAATTTGGGGTAGTTTAGTTAGAAGGTAATAATTAGAGTACGTCACTGGATTTCCTAGTCTGCAGAAATTTGTAATAAAGGCATTCTTGTTACCTTAATTCTTAGTAATAAATGTACAGAACTGATTAAAATGGTAAAAAAAAAAATATGTGTCTGAGTGTTTTGGCTGAATATATATCTGCATACTGTGTGCCTGGTGCTCACATAGATCAGAAGAGGATCTCCTGATCAGGAGCCCCTGCAACCCAGATTCTAGATGGCCCCTATGCAAACATCTTACTGAGGCTTTTTAGTTTGTCTTGGTGCAAATTTATAAAGAAAAAAAAAGGAACTCAGTGTGTTTATCTTCTATTAAACTCCTGGTTATGATGCACACCCACATGCACATACGTGTACACACATGCACTCACACACACACACATACATACACACACGCACACACATACACCCATACACACGCACACACATACACCATCCCTTGACCTTTTCTCTCAGAACCAACAATATCAAATAATCATACCAAAGCCTCTTGCTTCAGGTCCTTAGGATACCTCAGAGGAAAGCTCTTTCCTGCTGGAGGCACTTTACTTCAGGTTGATCCCTGATTAAATTTGGTATAATGCAAGAGATTCTTTCCTCCCTCCCTCTCTCCCTCTCTCTCTCCTTTTCCCACTCTCTCCCCATCTCCCTCTTTTTCCCCCTCCTCCTCCTTCCCTTCTTCCTTCCCTCCCTCCCTCCTCCCCAAGTCAGTGTGTGTAGACAAGAAGTCAGGAAATGAGGTCTAATTAAATAAGGATTTAAAGTAGAACACCTAGCCTGGAGTTACAGAAAGACAATGATCTGCGATCCAGCAAGTAACAGCAGTTACCCGTGTCTGTCTACCTCAGCTTTGTGTGGGTAACGTAATGCTGGAAGCACACAGAGCTATCCTCACACTTACAGGATGTAAGGCGTCTTACAGGACGTCAGCTTTCTAAGGTACTCATTGCCCCGTTGTATTAAAGATGTTTTCTGTGTAACAAATAGCCACACATTTAGTGCCTTGAAACGACACACATCAGCACCTCCTGGTAAGCCTTAAATCCAGTTTTGGGCCAGGGTTAGGGTCTCATCTGAAGTTTGACTGTGGAGGGGGTCTTGTGCCCAGTGACAGCTGCTGATGGGTTGTCAGCTGGAGGTCCCTTGAGGCCTCTTGCCATGTGGTCTTCCTTGTGTCAAAGCCAGAAGAGAGCAGTTAGCAGAGTCCTCTGTTAAGTTGGGTGTCACATGTAGTTAGAAGTGACATCCCCCCTGCACATCATATCCTGTTGCTTAGAAACGACTCACAAATCCTGCACATACTTGAAGGGAAGAGATTCCACTAGACCTTAGTGGATTTCCGTACAGTCTGTTCGACACAGTTTTTTTTTGACCTCTGACTAAACTAAGACCTTACAATGGGAGCTGGCTTCTGTCATACACGCCCTGAGTTGGTTTCAGTGGCTCAGCTTCAATGTAGGACTTCTCTTCTGTCTTGTGCTTCTTTCTAAACAGCTCCCAACAGCCCCCAACAGCTCAGCGCTAGAATCAGCTTTTACCATGTGGATCCTTGGGGGGAACCTCCATGACACAAGCTGGAGCTAGTGAAGCCCTTGGTTTGGGAGGCAGGTAGCACAGAACAGCCTTTAACTGCTACCTGAGACAAAGCCAAGTGCACCGGAGTAAAGAAGGAAAAGAACCACTGCCTTCCCTGACACCACAAGTGTCCCCAGACTAAAACACAAGTGCCTATCTGAGGGAGATCAGAAACACTTCTGAACTTCGGGGTTTGCTGAGTCCCTACCTGAACTGTCTCTAATCCTCTTCATCTGAGGTCTAGAAAAGAGAAACTAGCCATCCACATGCATGGTGACACGGCCTGCCTCTCTTTATCTCCAGCAGACTTAGATAAATTATACGGAATATATTGACTTGAGTAACCCACCCACTAAGAATGACCTGCTGGCCAATGAGACAAACGGATCCAAGACTCCCTCCAGGGTCATCTCTCATAGCAGCCTGTCCCCCTCTGGGACCTATGACACACTCAGAACCTGGTTGCAAAGGGGGGAAGTTTAAAAGCCAACCAACCAGCAGCCCTGACCTCAACTGTTTACTTGGTGGGCCTCTGAGGAAGAATTCCCCTGGATCTTGAGTTGTGGGTGTGGCACAGCTGCCTCAATAGTGGATCCCCAGATGAGCACAGGTCACTGACAAATACAGCAGGGCATATTAGGAGCTGAATTTCCTCTCTGTAATGTCAGAAAGATTTCAGCTTCTACCTCAAGAAGTGGAAGCAAAGCCTGATTTAATATGAGATGTAAGGGGTGTGTGTGTGTGTGTGTGTGTGTGTGTGTGTGTGTGTCTTTTTTCTGGGTCCAAGTCTTCAATCCACTCCTCCCTGTCTGTACTGTAGCTTATGTGCCAATTTTTGGTCTCAAATGGCTACACGTGGTCAGCGGTCTCCCAGCAAAGTCATGACCACCATTCTCTCTTCCCTTTGGACTCTCATGAAAGAGGCTCTGACTGTACTCACCTCCCATCATCCTCGGGGAGTAATGTGTGGAACAGTGGAGCAGGATGTAAGGAGTCTGTGCCTGTTCACCTTGATGCTCTCTGGGTGGCTCGAAGGAGCTGAAATCGCCCCATCTGTTAGGGAAGTTTGGAGAACAGCAGGGGCTGCTCTTTGGACCTGTACACTCACTGGGGACTTGTAGTTTGGGGTTGGTTTGTGTTTCATCTGCCAGCTCCATGTGGACTTTCTGAAGATAACTTGCTTTCCAGCAGAAATCACAATACATGTTTCAGATAGCCAGCCAACAAAATCACTGGGGAAGGAAATGAACAAAGCATTTATTTGGAGAGTAAGATAAACTCTCCTGGGCTGCATAACCTACTTTGTGGAGGGAGATGTTTCTGCCACAGACAGAACCCTACATCGGCATCTGAAGTGCATTGACTGGCCTGCCAGCCTTTTGGACACCAGCCATCACTGAATGCGGATTATCAGGTTCATCCTTTGATGACTGCTACTTCCTGAATCTTCTGTAGCTTCTGTCCTTACTCTCTGCTCGCTTGCTAGGTAAGCCCTTCTGTGACACTCCAGACAGTCCCCATTTCCTTGATGTTTCTTTGCCATCCACAGAGGCAGGGGATTTCACTCAATAAACCCCCTAGACCTTCCTTGTAGCCCTACGTACACTTAAGGTAGGCAAGAGTCCCAGGTCAGCCTCCTAGTGTCCTTGTGGCAGAACAGGGCTCAGCACTGGGATCAAATTGGCATTGGTGCCAACTGGCTTTAGAGACTTCCAGGAAGATACAGGGCTCATAGGGATGGGTGAATTCTGGAAACCCAAAGGAGCTCATGCTGCAAACTAAGTCAGTGGTTTTGTTTGTTTGTTTGTGTTTTATGTTTGTTTGTTTTGTCTTGTTTTTTTGAACAGGCACAAAGCATCCAACAGCATTAGATGTCCTTCGGTCACCAATTCAGTCTGAGAAAGGTCTCTTTTTGCTTATTTTACAGATGAAGAAGCTGAGGTACAGAGATGAGTCAGGTTGCTGTAAGTCACCTTACTAGCAATAGAGGCAAGGGATAGGTCTAGATCTGCCTGGCTCCGGCTCATGCTCGATAAAGTGGTGGCTCTCAACCTTCCTAATGCTGAGGCTCTTTAATGCAGTTCTTCATATCCTGGGGAGCCTGAACCATAAAATGACTTCACTGCTACAAGAACTGCAATGTTGCTCCTGTTATGAATCATAATGTAAATATCGGACATGTAGGGATCTCTGATAATGTGATCCCTGTGAAAGGAGCGTTCAACCCCCAGGGGGTTGTGACCCACAGGTTGAGAACCACTGCTCTAAAGGCGTATCAGTGTGGGGGTTTTGTCTTAAGTTTACACTGGCTGCAAGGCATTTCAACATTTGTTGACTCTGGGAACACACAGGTGAAAGAGGTCCTGGAATGTGGGTTAGGAACAGGAACTCAGAGAGAAGCTCCTCTCTGCGACTCAGGCAGAAATGAAAGGGTCATGAAGAAACACACTATGGGAGTGCAGGCCTCACCTGGGGGGAAGGGGGTGGACAGACAGGCCCCTCCTGGGGAAGATAGCAGTGTGAGACGGTAGCGGTAGCGAGAAGGATGGGAGGATATAGTCAATCCATGGAGGGGATCTACTCAGGCTGTGAAGGGAGAACCTGCTGCCAGATGCATTACATGGAGCTGAAGATCCAGCCGCAGCCGCCACCCTCATGTTTCTGTTGAACTATTCTCTGCAGAGGTTCTCCTTTCCAGAGGGCTACCATCATTGTTGACTTCAAACCTTCTCTGCTCCCGGCAGCAGCTGTCTCTCCATTGCTCTTTCATCTTCACTGGAGAGTTCTGTGGGAATTTCTACTTAGCCTTTACTGTTTGAAGGGAACCAGTGCTGTGACAGGTCACGTCCTCCCTCCCCCTCCCCCTCCTCTGTACTCCCTCTAACACTATGTCTCGACTTTGAAACATCACACAAACGGTCCTTCCTGCCTGTCTTTTAGCCTAGATAAACATTCAAATCTCTTTGTGTATAAAGTCAACAGAAACTGACTGGTGAGATGCCACTTCAATGCCTTTGAAATGAAACACCACCCAAGAGTTCCACCTGTGCTCAAGGGAAGAGAATCAAGCTTGCTGCCCCTGCCCAGAGGACCCTCTGGCTGAATGAGTCCAGTTTACCTTCTAGCCAGACCCTATGGGAGTCCATTCATTCCTCCACCTGAGGCTCCAGCTCCTTTCTTCTTCCCCGGAGTTGCTCCCACTGGAGTAGTAGCTGCTGCATATGAGGAATCAGTTGTACCAGTCCTGTGCCCATGCTGTGTGTCTTCTAGCCCCTGTGACCGGCAAAGGCTGGTTGTACAGAAGCCAAGCATGCTCTGAGGGGGCTCCAGGGCAATCATTGTTGGCTCCACTGAGCATACACAGGAGTTGACTGCTTGACTTCTTGGATTTATAATCCAGTTCCAGCCTTCCCCTGGTTGTTTCCCTCTACAGTCCCAGGCATGACAGCTCCATTCCCTGGTTTTGTGGGTTCTGGTCTCGGATGTTGTACCCTGTGCTCAGCTCCATTTGGACCATTTTCCTACTTACTCTATCCTGCTAAAGATGTGAACCCAAGGACTCTACCTTCAAAATGGAGACACTGGGTGGCAGAATAATTTTCCAAATTCCAAATGATGTGCAACAATAGGAAAAAAAATCAACAATAGCAACAAACTCAGTATAATGGACCATTGAAGAGTGAAATAGTGGTTAAAAAGACCTTGGGAGAGTTGGTTAGACGGTGCAGTGGCGAAGTCACCAAGCTTAACTACCCCTGCTTGCTCTTTGGGATCCATATGGCAAAGGAAAAAACTGATTCATACAAGTAATCCTCTGACTTCCACATGTGTGCCCCACTCCACAAACACATGCAAATACATAAATAAATGTAATTTTTAAAAAATATGCAATAAGGAGCAACTTTGAAATAGACGAGGCAAATGGAAGTGGGTCTGGAAAGGAATCATCATTGTTCTTAACCGATACTGACTAGGTTTGTCTGACAGATTTTCAGTTGGAAAGCAAGTAGATTTCTTATATGTATATTATTTCCATTTTGTCTACTTCCAAAGATGATTTGGGAGATATAGATGTATTACTGGCCAGGAAAAGAGAAAGAATTCATTGTACATTAATCAAGGTCTTAAAACTATGTGGCCTCTTCCCCTCTCTGTCCCCCACATGTCAGATGAAGGGGTCAGAGCGGATAATCTATGGAGTGAGTGCTACTCAGTGCTGACTGTCTGTGGTTTATGGAGGAAGCCAAACCATTTATTTTCGTGCTTTCTTTCAGCGGTGAATTCACTGTCCGTATGTTTTCTTTTGGCACTCATCTCACTACTGGTGTTCTTTGTGTGTCACTTTCCTTGACTGATCATGAGACCTCCATGTCAGAATAGGGTTTTATTCAGCCTGTGCCATCTTAACACAGGGCCTGGCACGTGACAGATCTCACCAAATACTGTCCAGAAAGTTGAGATGTGGATGAAGTGATAGAAATGGAATCAGACACCCTGTGCTTAGGTAGGACTTTGCCAGGAAACAAAGATTCCGGACAGCCTATCTGAACACTTTTTGCAGGAACTCTGTCCAGAACCATTTCAGGTTGTGGACTAAGGGAAATTTACAAGTCTCCATTGTGCTTGGAGATCTCTCAGTTGGTGCTAACTTTCCAGCAGGCAAGTGGTGAAGAGAGCTGGTGTGAATACCTCTTAGTCAAAAGTGTCAGGATGCGGTAGGTGGGTGGTTCCTACTTGATCTGAGTCACTATGCTGTCAAGACAATTCCTAAGTGGGAAGCTCAGCCCTCTGTAGCTGGTCTTTGCTACTTTGTGGTTCTTCTTTCTTCTACCCTTTTCCCACCCTTTCAACTCCCAGCAGTAGATAAGACGGGAAAAAAGGATAGAGAGGAAAGGAAAGAGATCCCTGAAGAAAGTCAGGGGTCAGAAAGGGAGCAACATTATCTTTAGACTGTTTCCTGCTGATTAGAGCCATCAAGTGGGTGGTGGGGTAACTGAAGAGGCCTCCGGAAGAAGGAACATCATAATCAGACTTGATGTTTAAAAAGGGACAATGGCTAAGCTGTGAGGATGGGGACACCAAAAAAAGTTGAGTTTAGGAAAACCAATTAACAGGCTTTGGGGAGTCTCTGAAAGAGTAATGCTAGTGGGTAGCTACCAAGGAACCAGCCTTGGCTTGGAGAGGGGTTCCTGAGGAAGAGGTGTTTGGCAGTAGCAAAAGAACAACTCAAAGTCAATCATGGGTAAAAGCTGACAGCTCTGTGTTCTGCTTGAGCTGGTTCTTCGGACCTCTGTGTAGATTGATCAGCTCTACACAGTCTTTTATTTACATATCAATTCAATCATTACCCTAGGTTCCCGTTTGATTATCCCATGAATTCCTTGATTCCTAGAGACAGCAAGCACATATTTTATAAAGTAGCAAATGAACTCAGAGATCTGCCTGCCTTTGTAAGCACAAACAATAAGTTAGCTGGGTGGGATCTGGCTCTAAGATCACCATTCCCATCACACCTGGACATTGTTCTGTCCCAGGCTGACCATAAACTCAGAAATCTGCCTGCCTTTGTATCTTTCTGATAAGCTGGCTCATTAGTGCAGCTGCCTTTGTTCTTTTAGGTCTATGAAGCCCCTCATACAATTCATATTGCATCCATATATTTTGCATAGTTGAGAAATTATACATTCTTAAACTCATGCTTTCAGAGTTATTCCCCACAGCCTTAAGAGTTATTCTGAAGGTCACAGCATTCACCATTTTGCTGAGGAACACATTCTCACCTCCCAGACTCATGCTGTTTCAAATTATCATGGAGTCATTAACCTTAACAAGGAGAGCATTCCTCAAAGGAGGAACATGAAAATATGTAGATTATTATACAAATAAGCCCTACAGTCACAGCAGCTGTCAGCACAACTGGGAACCCACCCCCTGCTAGCTCTGCTCCAGGGAAAGGAACTGTGTCACATTGTCCCTTCCATGTGGCAGGTAGTTCAAGTCAGACAAACAAGAAAGATGCATTATATAGAAGGGAGGAGAAGGCAGATTCAAGAGTATCTGAGAGCTGGGCATAGTGGTCTACCCCTGTAATCTCAGGTACTGAGGAAGCTGGGGGATCAGGGAGTTCAAAGCTTGAGGCTGACTCGGAACGCTTAAGGAGACTGTTTCAAAATAATGTAAAAAAGGGCCACGGTTATAGTTCAGTAGTGGATTACTTGCCTAGGATGTCTGGGGCTCGGTTTTGATACCTAGTACCTTGGAGGAAAAAAGTGAGGTGTAAGGTGATAAGCATGTGTTGGGCCCTATTTGGCCCTGGTTTGGACCTTGAGGACAAACCCGAGCCTGGTTCAAGTTTTTTATACTGTCTCAGTCGCCCGTACTGGAGTGACTCAGCACAACCTGCTTAAGCCTGCCTTTGCCTAGCTACTGCTGTCATAGAGTAACTGTTGGCTCTGTCAATCACCCCATATCCTTTGTCAACTTTCCCCTCCCCCTACATCATCTCTCCCAATGTCAGCAAAAAACTCCACCTCCTCTCTCAGCCCTTTATAAAGAAAAGATCGATACAATAAAATGAGTTCCTGCTTTGACAGACTCCTTGCTCAGGGCGGTTATTCTCCAGAAGGCAGGAGATCTGAGCCATGACACTCACCATCCTACTCTCTCTCCCTCTCCCTCTCCCTCTCCCTCTCCCTCTCCCTCTCCCTCTCCCTCTCCCTCTCCCTCTCCCTCTCCTGGTTCTGCCAGCAGAGAACCTGGCAAGCATGAAGAGAGTGGAGGGGGGCATGAAGTTGGAGAGGAGGAAGTAGACCGGGAGAAATCAGGGCAGTGGCATTTCAGTCCAAGAGCCTACAATACACCTAGAAGTTAGTGGGAAAGCTAGGACATGATTGGTTAATATTTTCCGCTGAGATATCCCACTCTATAAAATACCACCAGCAATAAATGCCTTGTGACACTTATTAGCCCCGGAAACTACTAGGGCTAAATTTTATGACATCTGCCTCCAGTAAGGGACATAGTAAATGCAGAATGCAGAGAATATCTGTGTTAGATCTCGGCTTTTGAGTTTTAGAAGTCAAGAATGTAGAGTTACAAAACTAGACTTTTGAGTTCATATTTTATGTCATATAAAACAGATTAAAACCCAGATTTTCTCACTCACAAACTAGATGAAGGTTCTCTAGACTGAGGAAAAATGGGAGGGTGGGGACTATTGAGGGAAGGGAGGGGTATATTCTTTAAGATGAAAGAGCCAGCCTTGGAGCTGCTGCTCAGACAGAGAAGCATCAGTCAGAAGGATCACACAGACTCTACTGATCCTCACTGGTAGCAGAGAAGCACCCGTAGAACACATGGTTTCCACTCCAGCGAGTCTTCATCCTGCCTTCCCCTTGCTGTGTCAGAGAACCACATGGACCGCTCTTGCTCTTGGAACATCACCACGTGTTGTGTTAAATATTTATAAATAAATCCCAGTGTGGGGTTACTACCTGCCTCGATAGTTTATGTTCCCAAAAGAAAGACACAAACATAGCCTTTATATTTTAATATGCCTTAGGCAGCACAATAGCTGGGCCACTGCCTAACCTCCACGCTGTTAGATTTTATGTCCCACTAATAGTTCTGAGTTACTACTGACTAATTTCTGAGTTCAATCTTGGCTCCAATTGACCAATTGAGCAGCCCTCTGGGCTGAATTCTCTTGGCCCCCTTACATGACAGCTCTGCTTCTCTTTCCTGTACACACCTCAGGAGGGGTGTCTCCCTCCTCCTCCTTCCTCCAAGCCCCGGAGCACTAAATCCTGCCTCTGTCTCTTCTCTCCAGCTCTTGGTTACTGGCATCTTTGTTTACTAATCAGAATTAACTGGAGACAGGTTCCCAGAGGCTACATGCAGACCCTCTTGTGCAAACTGTTTTGTTGGGGGGACCCAATTAGCATTAGAATACAAGCAGCTACAACCGTGGACCATCCATAAAAGGTAAGTAAGTTCCATTAGCACTGTTGTTTCTACGTAGCCTGTGTCTGCATATTGCTCAGGTATTTAACACCTCTTCCACAGCCTGGGACTCAATTACAGATTCTATCCACAAATCCCCCCCAAATACAGACTGGGGCTCTGACAACCAGTGAACTGTAGGTATTATGAGTTGCTTCCCGCACCATGTCTATATTGCTAGAACACTGCATATGCATAGCTCAGAATCTCCCTCCTGCAGTAGCAGCCTCTACTACACACATCCAAAGCTTAGGCTTTGAGTCTCTCTCACACTATGGATATCTACAGGACATCTCTCTCCTGTGGCCTCTCCACTTTCCCCAACCCTGCTCTCTTCTGAAATGGTTGTGGGATGTCAGATCTTAGGATTTCTTGTCAGTCTCAGCCCTTAGGGATCTGAGGAGACTGAGGGGAGGGGACAGGGTGATACCTGCTGCAGCTTTCTGCTCTCCAGGACTTTTCTCTGACTGCTTCTTCCAATATTATTCCTGCTGTATCTTACTGCTTTTGAATCGGGGCACTGACAATTGTGTTACAGTCTCCAGTCAGGCCTAGCTTTTGGTTTTGTCTTCCCTGCCCCTGCAACTTCTTTAGGAGTGTCTTCATGGACTCCTCTCTGAATTATCACCATTCAGATGTAGCACCAGGTTTCCTATGGGATGCTATTGTAGAGTACATTCTTTCCAGAGATGGTTCTGATGGCCTTTCTTCTCCCAACCCTCCTCTTTCAATAGAACTTGAACAAGAGCAAGTGATACTGTGACTTCTGAACTCAGGAAAAAAGGTGATATCACTTCTGTCCAATTCTCTGGAGACTCTTCAGAGCCTTGGGCTGTCATGCAAAGAGTCTGACTTCTGGAGACAGCCAGGCTGTAAGGAAACCAAACCATCCCTCAAAGAGGGATGACACAGAGAGGACATGACATGGAGAGGCCTTGACACTATAGCAAAAGAGAGATTCCTGGACTGCTCTCATGGCTTCAGCAGGACTCTCTGACAGTAACTGTAAGAGGGAGCTGAACACTTCCATTTCCTGTATCACAGACATGCAATGGATTCTTGTCTATTCCCTGTACCATTGGGGTGATGTACTGTGTATGAAATGGCCATTGAGGGAGGCACTGATGGGTCACAGAACACACAGAGCTGTGCATCTTCAGAAGCAAGCAGAGGATGTCTGCTCTAGGCTCTGAGTTTCCTGTAATGAAAGGATTGGGTCTACTGTGTCTGCTAGAGTGACCGTCATACAAGAGTCCACTCATGGGATTTGTAAATGTAGCTAATGAGTTTGGCATTCTGATCACCTGAGAAAGGAGAAGAGGGAGAACACTGCCACAGACCATGTGAAGAAGACCCCAGATCCCACTTTTTCCACTCACAAATATGTCTCGTTGACCCAGTGACCAAGGTGAGACATCTTAAGTTCTTCTTTTAGAATAACATTTAAGTAGCAAGCTCAGTGTCTGTTGTGTTAAAATAAAAACATGGGCTTTCCAAAGATCTCTTGAAAGCTTTGGCTAAGTGTACCCTCCCTGTTTCCTCATGCGTGTGCATGTGCATGCATGTGTATGTTTGTGTGTGTATGCATGTGTGTACGTGTATGTATGTGTGTGTGTGTGTGCATGTGCGTGCACATGCACAAGCGTGACCAATTCAAGGCCAGAATAGGACTGTCCCCAAGCTGGGCAAAGAGGCCACTGCTTGGATAACGTTCCTGCGATGACGGGTTTGGAAGCTGGGAGTGCCAGAACTTTCCTGGAAAGTTTATTTTTGCTGAGTTTTAAGCCTGACTTCAGACCATTAGCTCTCATGGATAATGCCAGTTTGTTCAAACATGTAAAGGAGCCAGCTGTCTTAGAAAGGGGGTTATCTCTTGCCAAGTGAGAGTTTTGTGGTCTGGCTCGCCTGTGTGCTTGATTGCTGAACTTTTAAAGCAAATTGTAAGGGAATGTTAGAGGGATCTCCATTGCCCAGATGGAGGACTGGGGTATTCATGTTGGTCACTGCTCCCCGAGGGGTCTGAGGATGTGCACAGTCTGACCTGGATGGTCTGAAGAAGGACTGAGGGTCTCCTGGTCCCTAGCTAAGTACACGAGTTCTTCTAGTGAGCCTGGCTTACTTGACGTGAGAAAGTCAACTCGCCCACCTTCCAGCTGACCCACCTATATTGGGCTATCTTTTCACTGACCCCATGATGCCCCTTTCCCCCTACATCAAGAATCTTCTAAACCAGTGGTCCTCAACCTTCCTAACCCTGTGACCCTTTAATATATTTCCTCATGTTGTGGTGACCCCCCAAACACAGAATTGTTTTCATTACTACTTCACAACTGTAATTTTGTTACAGTTATAGATTGTGATTGTAAATAGCCGATATGCTGGATATCTGACGTGTGACCTTCAAGGGGTCATGAGCCATAGGTTGACAACTATTGTTCTAAATGGGCAGAAACAACATACAGGAAGGGCTTCCATCTGAATGTGGTCAGCAATGCATCACCACTGCTACTAAAAGCAAAAATGTTTCAAACAGAGATACAAGACAAACTGTTCAAGGGACCACCGTGACAAGTGTGGGGTCCGGACCACTATGCCCATCATCCGGATCTTTCCCAAACTCCAGCTGTCGTACCAGGCTCTGCTGGCTGCTGTGGCCACCCCACTGCGATGCCATGCCCCTCTGACCTCTGGGAAGAGATAGCTGTAGTTTCAGGGCTGTGTTAATTTACCTGTTAATGGGTACAAGTGTGGCTGGCTCTCTGCTCAGGATCTCAAAGGCTGTGTGATTCAGACATCCGCAGTCTGAACCCCTTTCTATACACATCCAGAGCACCTTCCCAGTACAGGTCCTCCTTGCTGTCAGCTGGAGGGTCTCACCTAGAGGTCCCAGGCAGTGCTGCAGGCAGCCCATCTGCTTTACATTGCCTCTCTCTCTCTCTCTCCCTCCCCCCTCCCAAATGTGTGAGGATGCAAAGCATGGGTTATCATCTCTCTTCTCCAGTTCAAGTCGAACAGTTCTACCCTAACAGATCTGGTACGATGCCCTGGTGACATGTTCTTCAGTGACAAGTGGGGCTAAATGACAAAGAGTGTGGCTGCTGGTCACACACATCTTAGTGGACCCTTGACTCAGCTCAAGGTCTGGCATGGAGCAAGCACCTATTAAAGTCGGGTATTATCCTTACTAATAACAATTATTAATTATTACTATTAACAATTTATCTCAGAGCAGTTGAGTGTTCGGAAAAGGTAGAATGTAATGTCATCTCTAAGGCAAGATGAAAGGGAAGGGCTTATAGGAGGGAGCCTTAGTCCCTTATGCTTTGTATATTAGAAGGATTTTCCTGCAGTGATGTCAGACCCAGCCCAGAACCTGAGCCCTCCTCTGAAAATCCCTTCAGTAATTTAGTGTAAGAAATACATCTTCCTTCAATTTAGAGCATTTGGGTGGCAGTGCAGTACAGATGATAAATATTTTCTGCGTATGACTCCAGAAGGCGGGGGTGGGGCTGGTAAGTCTGAATCCTTTGAACATCATAGGGTCTTTTGGGATGAAAGATTCATGTTGAATGTGGCATTTTACAAAATTAAAAGAAAATAATATTTGGTTAAAACAGCTGTGTGTCTCTGCAGACCAGAGGGATGTCTTGAGGCAGTGTGTGGACCTGGGAACTCCGGGCCTTTTGGAAAAACATCTGGAAACTGCACATCCAGCCTCAAACATCGCAAATCAAGTATGAAGTTGTTTATTGAGAAATTCCTCAGTGTCAGGGCATTTCAAGTGTGAGCTCCACCATCCCAATTAGAATGATTATAATTTCCCATGATCCTTTGCACAACAACAAACAAACAAAAGCCACCCCAACTTCCCCTACTCCTCTTCTTCCTCCAGCCTCTCAGGAGGATTTACTGGCTTTGTCCTGCATCCTGCCAACCAGGTGCTCACACAATCAGCAAACCAGCCACAGTTACAGACATGACAATTTTCTACTTCACTGCCATAAGCAAACACTGAGCACCCGGGGCAGAGAAGACCAGGAACACCAGCAGCTTCAATAGAAAAGGAAGACAACTGTTTGTCTCAGGATTTAGACTAGGCTGGAGCTCTATAGTTTAAATTTTAAAAAAAGCACCTAGCTTCCTCCTCCTCCTATTCTTCCTCCTCCTCTTCCTCCTCCTCCTTCTCCTCTTTCTCTTCTTCCTCCTCCTCTTCCTCCTCCTTCTCCTCTTCCTCCTCCTCTTCTTCTTCCTCCTCCTCCTCCTCCTCCTCCTCTTCCTCCACCTTCTCCTTCCTCTTTTTCTTCTTTCCTTCAACACTAATGTTCCAGTGAAGGAACCCGTAATACCCAAGCTTAGTGGAGCTTAACGAACTATAACAGGCCCAAACAGGGGCAGCTGTGACCTACACAATAAATCACTTTAGAACATCTCAAGGGAGAGGAACTTCCCTCCCTCCCTCCCTCCCTGACCCTCTTACCCTTCCTGTAGATATGCAGGGAGTTGAAGTTAAAGGAAAAGAATTTGCCTTCTCAAGTCAGTTTATTTATGTGGATTGTATTTCCCGTCGTAAGGGTTACATTTTGGAACCAGTTCTTAAATCTGAGTTGCTTTGCCCTCTTTTTCCATGTCATTTAAAAGAAAGCTTCATCCCCAAGAGACTCTGATGTAATTTATAGCAATCTTTTTAAGTGAGTGTCTCTGGGCCAGAAAGGACATCGGAGGTCACTTAAGCCCAGTGATAACATCACAGGGCTGGACACCATCAGCACCAGCCTGGGGGAAGGGACGGCTTTACTGTGCAGTCAGGACTCCAGGGTCACTCCTGTCCTTGGAGAATAATAGGATGTGGCCGCAGAGCACCAGGAAGCTCACCTGTCTGGGTGTCTCCTCATTTATAGACGTAAAGCCTAAGGTCTGGGAAGAGGCTGTGTTCTTGCCAAATGAGTAGCACAGAGCTCCTGGATCTTGATCCTGAGCCACTCCCACAACCCGTCCCTAGCTCACAAAGTGACAGAGACAGTTTCCTAGCAGGGGCAAAGGGTGTGTTCTTGGAAGAAAGCGTCTCGAGAGTCTATGGATTTCAGCTGATCCTCAGTCCAGGGCTTAGGAAGGGTCCCATACACAGGGAACCCAGTAGCCTCGGAACTTACAGAGATTCTATAGCTCCTGGAGACTGCCTTCACATCCACGTGCAGAAAGCATCCTCAGCAGAACCTCCGTCCCTTGCTCAGCTGGCTTCTTCAGGTGCTGTGGTCTCCAAGTCCTTTTTCTTGTCCGGGTTGTGTTTGTCCAAGACCAGTCATTACAGCTGAAAAGATTCAGGTGACAGCAAATCAGTGTTAGTGGAGTTCTGTCTGAACTCTCCAGTCCTACCATCCTTCCCCCACCCTTTCCCTTTATCCAGGAATCCTAATGAAACATTCATTTGATATATATGATATATATATATGCATATATATATGATTCATTTATATACATATATATAAAACAAAAGATTGTATTGTTATTGGGTATGGGCAGGGGCATGTGCCGTGGTACTGTGGAGGTCAGAGGGCAATTCTGTGGATTTGGTTTTCTCCTCCTACAATTTATGTGGGTCCAAGGATTGAACTCAGGCCATCAAGCTTGCACGGTCTTTACCCATGAAGCCATCTCCAGCCTTCTTGTTGGATTCTAATGAGTGTCTACAGAAATGGGTGAGGGCCCCGGGCTAAAACCAGACATACCCGGAGCCTGGCAGAATGTTTTGTGGAGCATCTGTGGGCAGCTCCAGGCTTGGATTTCTGGCTTCTTTCCTTACTAAAACAAAATGGAGGATTCTTCTCACACTCTAATTCTGCTGTAGTGACAGCCTAACAAGAGGGATCATTTTCAATCGTGAACTTTACATGAACAGTTGATTCATAATTGAGGAAGCTACTCAGACTGATGTTCCTCCATCCCTCTCCCCTCCCGTTCCCCTCCCCAGCTGCCACCACCTCCCTCTCCCTCTGCTGTGCTCTAAGGTTAGGCGGTTCACACTAAGCTACAGCCACAGCTCCTCCTCACACTCTCTCTCCTTTATCCCCTCCAGCCTTTCTGTTCTTCTTCCTTCTTTCTCCTGCCTGGATCTCCAGTGTCACCAGAATTCCCTACCCTGAAGCCCTAGCGTGCTGCAGGAGGAGAGACAGTGAGAGAAGTTAGATAGTGGGCTAACATCACAGAGTATTTACGACTCGACCCCCAGGGAAAGGCTGGACCAGTGGCTAGTGTAATCTACCACTCAGACAGTGCATGTAGTGAGCTCTCTCCTGCCTCCCTGCCCCAACTCCATCCATTTGATATGGAGAAACCAATGGAAGGCTCAACTTGGTGGTCTCTGCCCTGAGCGCATAAGCTCTCTTGGCACACTGTCTGCCTGTCCTCCATTCCTAGGCTCGATAAAGGAAGAGGGACCTGAGTACATCTGTCAGTGCTGAAATAAACCTACACCAATTCCTTCTCCTACAAACGTTTTCTTTTTAAAGCATTATAGTGTTGGGACCTGATGGCATGCTACATCTAGAGCCATCGTGAGCTGCACTGGAGACTGTAACGAAGAGAAGAAAAACAACCAAATCTTTTTTTTTTAAAAGATTTATTTTATTTATTTTATGTGTATGAGTACACTGTAGCTGTACAGATGGCCATGAGCCATCATATGTGTGGCTGCTGTTGAACTCAGGACCTCTGCCGGCCCTGCTTGCTCCGGCCTTGCTCTCTCTGGCTACTTCACTGCAGCTTTTTTCAGACACACCAGAAAAGGGCGTCAGATCTCCTTACGGGTGGTTGCTGGGATCCAAACTCAGGACCTTCAGAAGAGCAGTCAGTGCTCTTACCGGCCGAGCCATCTCGCCAGCCCCCCAAATCTTGTTTTTAATCCAATAACATTTTATACATCATGAATGTTGCCATTATTTTTATCTATAAAACTATTGAATTAAAATACTATCTCTCTTTGTTTTGTCTTGTTGTGTTTTTTGTTTTTCAAGACAGGGTTTCTCTGTGTAGCCCTGGCTGTCCTGGAACTCACTCTGTAGACCAGGCAGGCCTCGAACTCAGAAATCCGCCTGCCTCTGCCTCCCAAGTGCTGGGATTGAAAGTGTGTACCACCACAGCCCCGCAATACTATCTCTCTTATTCGCTAAAATTTTACCCAAAGGCTATGGTAGGGCTTTACCTCACTCCTCCCAACTCTTCCAGTGCAATTTAGTGATCACTCTCTAAATTCTGGGAAATCCCACCCAGATTTCTGATGCCTGTCCTTCTAGTGACAACAAGGACAGAAGTCTCCCCCTGCCACACACCCCTCCCCCCTGCCGCCCATCCTTCTCCCTGCCACCCATCCTCTGCCCTGGACATTCCCAAACTACTTTGTAGATCATGACTGTCCTTCAATTCTGGTCCTTGCCACTTGGGGGATACCCTGGGCCTTGGGTCGATGGCCTCGACCAGCTCTAAGGATGGGTCTTGAACGGCACAAACCTCAGAAGTTCCTTCAGGATGGCTCCAGCAACAACAAAGTTCAGGATGTGTGTGGATGGTTGCAGGGACAGGAGACCCCTCCCCCTTCCCTCTGATCTACACTGTGTCACCGTGAAGCCCACCA
The DNA here is from genome assembly GCF_008632895.1 of Mastomys coucha. Lineage (NCBI taxonomy): Eukaryota > Metazoa > Chordata > Mammalia > Rodentia > Muridae > Mastomys > Mastomys coucha. Next base: position 27,667,167 of record NW_022196894.1, on the reverse strand, counting down.
GTACTGGGCGCTACAGGTTACAGCTGTGGGGAGTGGAGAAACAGAATCATGGCTCATCTAATAGAACCAGAAATTCTCTACCTCTGGACTTTGCCAGTTACTTAACAATTACTTCCAATACATCCTGGGTCCATGAGATGCTGTAGCTTAGATCTGTTCTTTTCTACTCAAACTGAAACTATACGGGCATTGATTGAGGTAGTGTGGGGGAGGCATGGCTTTGCAGATATCGTTAGGCCATTGAGAAGGCTGGGCACCTTCCCCTTGTGAGCTCCTGCTTCCACAGGACTGAGTTAGTCACCTTGAGCGTGGATTAGTAGAAGGCAGGGCTGCTCTCAGTGCTTTGCTTCCTTCTTACACCCATCTGCCCTTCCATCTTCCATCTGTTTTGACACCACCAGACACCGGCAGCACGTTCTTGGATCTTCTACCTCCAGAACCACACGAGCTAAACGCCTTTATGAACTGTCCAGTCTAAAGAACGCAGAAAACTAACTGATGGGCCATTTTCAACCATGTGCTTACCCTGGTTGTTAAGGCTATTTCTGTTCTTGCTATAAACAGGGCTGTAGTCAACATCTCTGCCTTACTTTTTTGCACATGTATAAGTTTGTTGAAGCAACCAGATTTATAATTATTGAGCTGTAAAATAAGCACAGTTTTCCTCATAGAACCTGCTAAAATCTGCTCACGGGAGGACGGACCACCAGGAGTAGACCGAAAGGACTGGGGGTGGGGATGAGGGTGAAAGCTTAACTCCCCAAACCATGTCCATCAGTGCTAGATGTCAACCTGAGATGCTGGCACTGGGTCCTAGGGGTCATCTGCTGGCCCAGGTGTTGTCCTTTGATAGCTAGTGATGAGGAGACAGGCCTCCCAGAGGTGAAGCTAGGGTGGCTGGACCGGCAGAGCACCGTGCAAGCGGTCAGGGCAGCTGGTGTTTACCAGCTGTCATGGATCACTTAAGCACAATGATCCATTTGCTGCTTCCCCAACCAGTGCAGGCTACAGCTTACCAGATTGTGTAACACAGGTAGGGCCACAGGCTCTCCTTTGTAAGGTGAGGCCTCTATGGTGTGTCTCTCTTTTGGATGGGCACATCTGTAGTGCATAACCATGTTTATTGTCCCCTGCTCCATGTATATTCCTAATGCTAGAAAAGACCGAAGAGATGACATTAGAGCAGAGCCCAAGCCCTGTCTATAGTCCATGTCCTGGGACTCTCAGGGATGGAAGGAGAATGTCTCCTTTGTCTTGCTGTCTCCTTTGTACTACACAGCATCACCAGAAAAATGTTAATGTTCCTGTTCATTACTTGCTACACCATTCTCTGTATCTGGAGACAGCTATTCTGTCAGGGCAGAGGCCTTGAGATTGCATTGCCACATGCCCAGAATGATGTAGCAAACTGTAGCTTCTGAATAAATGTTTGGATGAAGGCTGATGAGATGGCTCAGCGGTTAAGAGCCTTGACCGCTCTTCCAAAGGTCCTGAGTTCAAATCCCAGCTGCCACATGGTGGCTCACAACCATCTGCCATGTGATCTGACACCCTCTTCTGGTGTGTTCAAAGACAACTACAGTGTACTCGTATAAATAAATAAATAAATCTTTAAAAAAATGTTTGGGTGACTAAGTTCGTGCTTGTAGGTTTACTGCCTCTGTCTCTAAGGAGACAAGGAAGTTGACACTAGTGGATGTCCCCGCCCTGTTGGAGGTGCAGATTGAGTAGGACACCAGGTCAGGAGACAAATCGGAGAGTAAAGAGCCAGCCTTAGGAATCTCAGCACTAAAGTACAAAGACACCCCTCTCCCCGTCCAAAGGCTCAGGAGAATTTAAATGGTTCTACCAGTCCTTGGCTTTATCTCAGAAACTTTCCAATGTTGAAGAGGAAGAAAAATAAGGAGATTGTTTATCATCTTTGGGTTGTTGAAAATGCTTTAAGGACCAGTGAACAAAAACAATGGGCCTCAACCCAGAAGGATGTTGCAAGGCACAGTCCATTGTTAACCTAAGGTGGTTAGACAAGAAACAGGAAAGCTGTTACCAGGACAACTTCTGTCCATCTAAGGAGAGTTCAGAGGATGTTTGACACACGTGGCTACACATCATTGATCCTTGGACTCCTCATCTATAGAATGGAAGTGCTATTCTGCAGGGCTGAGGAGAAATGAGGAGAGAGAATGACTTAGAACTCACCTGTGGTTTTAAGTTCAGCGTGGTCAGTGGTCAGGGATTGGAGTTGGGAGGATTGGACTGAGAGACATGCAGAACTAGCAGAGAAGGCTGGGGCTCCAAGCACTTTCTGTCCCCAGAACCCAAGGACAGAGGCAGAGTCTTGAGAGAGGGGAGGCTGGAATCCATGAGCAGGAGAGCTGCCAGCCTGCTGTGGTCTTAGAAGCAAGGGTTGGAAATCAGCGAGCACTCTTGGGCTGCTTGCCCGCTTCTACACTCTGGTACCTTCTGTGCCCCTGCCACTCTGCCTCGCCCATACTTCATATGCGCACTATCTCCAGAAGGAGCCCTTCCCTACTCAGTACTGAGCTGTTTCAGTTACACAAGAACTTATGGACTCCTAGTCAGGATGACTTGAGTTTTAGAGAAACCATAGCTAGAGGGATGGCTCAGTGGTCAAGACTACTTGATGGATGCTGAGTCAAAGAACCTAGATTTGAATCCCAGCACCCACATCATGGCTCTCAACCATATGTAACTCCAGTTCTATGGGTTCTGATGTCCTCTTCTTGGCCTCTACAGGCTCCAGGCACATGTAATATAAGTGTGTGTGTGTGTGTGTGTGTGTGTGTGTGTGTGTGTGTGTGCGCGCGCGCATCTTTAATCCCAGCCCAGCACTTGAGAGGCAGGCAGATCTCTGTGAGTTTGTGGCCAGCCTCCTCTACTTAGTAAATTCCAGGATTGCTAGAGCAATTGTCTCAAAAAACAAAACAAAAAAACCCAAAACAAACAAACAAACAAAAAACAAAACAAAACAAAAACAGAAAACCATAAACAAAGAAACAAAAAAACCCAGCCACCAACAAAAAGAAAAAAAATTGATCTAAAAAGAAAAAAAATATACTGTTTAGCTAGGCATGGTGGCTCACACCTTTAGTGAGTTCCAGGGCAGACAGAGCTACATAGTGGAGACTCTGAAGGGAGGGAGAGAATGAGGGAGGGAAGGAGGGAGGGAGAGGAGAGGAGGGAGAGAGAGAGGAAGAGAGAGAAAGAGAGAGAGAGACAGAGACAGAGAGACAGAGAGAAAGATGGGGGGGAGGGGGGAGAAAAATCATGTAGCCTTTCATTCACTTTAAGTTTGCAGAATCTAGGGGTTGGAGAGATGATGACTCAGAGGTTAAGAGCACTGACTGCTCTTCCAAAGGTCCTGAGTTCAATTCCCAGCAACCACATGGTGGCTCACAACCATCTGCAATGTGATTTGACAACCTCTTCTGATGTTGTCTGAAGACAACTACAGTGTACTCATATAAATAAATAAATAAATCTTAAAAGAAAGAAAAAGTTTGCAGAATCTATACAGAGAACACATTGAACAGATATCCCTGGGCCAGAGTGTTAGATCCAGGGCACCCCTTGGAAGCAACAGGTCCCAAGAGACCCAACCTAACCACTGTCCTGCTTTTCCCCTCCGGTATCAACACACTCCCCAAATTGAATCTCAACCCCCAACCCCCATCTGAGTCAATCCTTTATTTACTGGTTAAATGACAGGGACCAAGACAATATTCAGCTTCATATCGCTTCCAGTTCAGACCGGATTCGGGAACCACGAAGCACTGTTCTTGACTGAGGGTATGTATGGTCCCAGGGACTGCTCCAGTTCTGTTAATATCCACTTCAAAACAATCGGATTTTCGCAAAAGTCAAGTTTCTGCCGCGGCCCAGATAATGTGCTATTGGTGAGCTGTGCTCTCTCTGTTGGAATCTGGTCTTCATGATAGAATGCACTGTTTGGAATTTTATTTTTAAAAGCACCAGTGCCCGAGGCGGGGAGAAACGCCAGCCAGCCAGCCCTTCCAGGGCAGGCTCATCTTTCACCGGCCTTGGAACAGTGTAAACACGACTGCGTGAGGTTCCGTGTTTATGTTTTCTCAATGACTTCCAGATTGAATTTGCTGTGTTTACAAGTTGGAGACACTTTTTCTAACCGCCAGCACTGCAAACTCCAGTGGGGGCCTGTTGCCCCAGCTGGGCTCTCTCTGCTTCTAGTTATCCTGGTCTCTTGACAACATCACCGTGGTGCCCCAGCAAGAGGAGAGCCCAGCTCAGCAGCCACCTAGAGACACTGGCTTTTCAGAATTGAATGGAATCAAGAGGCCATGATATTATTATGATTTTGAACTTTAAACCGGGAGACCAGAGGTAGGATGCTGGCTAACTACAGCGTGTCATCATGCTGAGCCGATAGTTTGATTTTCCTAGTGTCTCTCTCTGTCTCTCTGTCTCTCTCTGTCTCTCTCTGTCTCTGTCTCTGTCTCTGTCTCTC
>NW_022196894.1:27651046-27662653 GCF_008632895.1 Mastomys coucha | reverse complement strand
TCTCTCTCTCTCTCTCTCTCTCTCTCTCTCTCTCTCTCTCTCTCTCTCTCTGTTCTTGTTCTATCCAGACCCTATGAACCTCACTTTGAAGTTTCTCTAAATCCCCTGGAATCATGGGCAACGCTGGCCTCCTGCCCAGGGTAGCCCTGGATGTCGTAGTACTTGCAGGTCATCTGTTACAGCACTCATCAGAGTTGTGCAGAACTTCAGAGAGAGAGAGTTCTTGAATCTTCTCCCTTTGTAAGAAACACTGAAATTAGCATCTCACTGAACTTCTCTTATGTTAGATGTTCAGTGTTTATGAGAGATCCTGCCCATACCATGGAGTACCAACTCGAATGCCAAATAGCCTCTTAGAGTTCTCATTCTTGGATCGGAGGCCTCTGGCTCACACCCACCAGCTGCTCTCTCGACAGGCAGCCAGCGTATTGAGAAGAGTGAGTCTGGCTCTAGAGCGTGGGGTCAGTGCTGCTATCCATGTGACCTTGGCCCACACTGAGCAGCTCACAAGCACCTGAAACAGGGATGAGCTTGAGTTCTTGGGCCAGGTCAGACGTGAAAGGACTCTTATAGCAAGGAAAGCACTGGGAAGGAAAGCTGGCCCAGCATGGAGTGCAAGGTTTTAGGAAGATGCTGAGAGGGGGCCAGGGAGGCAGTCTGTGGCTGTGCAATGGAGGTTACATATAAAAGCAAAAATTTAAAAATTAATATCCTTGTTTTCTTTTATATGCAGAATGTAGATTACCTCTGTGTGTGTGTGTGTGAGAGAGAGAGAGACAGAGAGAGAGACAGAGAGAGAGAGAGAGAGAGAGAGGGAGAGAGAGAGAGAGAGAGAGACAAAAGGGATTATTTGATAGAGGGATAATGAGGACCAGCAGGAAAGACATGGCACAATAGAGGGTAGTAGGAGTATTATGAGTGATGAAAACGTCATACTGAGGGGCTGGAGAGATGGCTTGGTGGATTAAGCATATAGTTTGCTGCTGAACATGGTGGTTTATTGTGTTTAATCCTGGAACTCATGAAGCAGAAACAAGTGGATCTTTGTAAATTCAAAGTTAGCCTTAGAAAGTTAAAGGCCAGCTAGGGCTATATAGTAAGATATTATTGTTGTTGTTGTTGTTGTTGTTGTTGTTCTTCTTCTTCTTCTTCTTCTTCTTCTTCTTCTTCTTCTTCTTCTTCTTCTTCTTCTTCTTCTTCTGCTGCTGCTGCTGCTGCTGCTGCTCCTCCTCCTCCTCCTCCTCCTCCTCCTCCTCCTCCTCCTTCTTCCTCTTCTTCCTCCTATTATATTAAAGTACATGCTGTACAGAGGATCTGAGTTCAGTTTCCCACACCCACAATGGGCAGCTCAAAACTACCTGTAACTCCAGACCCAGGAGATCCAACACTGTCTTCCGGCCTCCTCTGACATCTGCCCTCATGCATACATACCCCTCCAACATAGACATAATTTTTAAAAATACTGTGAATCTTTATTTAAGGAAAATATAGTAGAACCCATTATTTTGTACACAAGCTTAAACAATAATTTTAAAAGGCATTAATGTTCATGAAGCGCAGACACAAAGGGTCCCACCTTTTCCTGGAACCTTGCAATTACTGTGGTTAATTATTGTTTTTCCAGGGTTCCCTGGAAGGTCAAACTCGGTGGTGACCAAGGGCTTCCAGCTCCAATGCGCTATGATTTTGCTCTGTGGTTCTCAGGCTACCTTGCAAAAGGATAGGACAAAGTCCGAGTGAAGGAAAAACGAGAAAATTGATTACATAATTGAAGAGCTTTGGCCAAGTGTGAAAGCAAATGTTTTATTGTGATGTATTAAATTAATTAATTATTGATATTAATTAAATACAATTAGTGTAATGATCATTACTTTTTTATTCCTAGTTCATAGATTTGGGCTACATACCCCCACATACATACAAACTCCTTACATATGTACCTATCTACCACACATATACTTATCTCGCTCTTCCACTTCTGCCTGATGCCTTCCTTCCTTGTCTTTCTTCCTGGTTTGATTGTAAATGTCTTTGTTAATGTGTGCGCATGTGCAGAGTTGCTTCTCTCATCCCTCCACTGGAATCAGTACTGGGATCAGTCTCAGAGTTGGCAAGCAGCGTCTTTACCTGATATACCAGCTCCTGCGTCCTATTTTGTTTTATTTTTAAATTGGGTAAATAATAGGTATGCTTCTTTTAACAGTAAAGCATGTATACACTGGAAATAGACTCTGGTCCTTTACCCTAACTGTGGTCCAGAAATTCATAGCTTGGGCATCTCTCATTTTGAAATATATAATATAGCTTGGGGGGGGTGCCTGGTGGGTCCATGCCACAGTGTCCCCATGCCACAGTGTCCCTCTAAGAAATCACGCCATGCAATAGATCTGGTATAAAGGGGGCTTATTTAGCAGAAGGAAGGGAGTGAGGGCCTGGAGAAGGGGCAAGAGGCGGACAGACAGGAGTAGAGCCATGGGGGCAGAGAAGTGGGGACAGAGGACAGAAAGGGGGAGAGGCCAGCTGGGAGCATGAGGGAACAGAGAGAACTGGGGTGGTGAGCAGTCTTCTTATATGCCACCCACACTGGCAGTGGCAGGTAATGGCAGCTGGTGCTGACTAAGCCATTGCTAGGTCCCTGGGAGGAACCTAGCAAAATCACCTATAAGCTAATACCTCTTCCATGTGCTTGCTGGTCCGGTAGATCCTGGACCATAGTCTGGAGGAATGTCCAAGACCCTTCTGCTGTGTGACCTGAACAGTCCCTTCTCCTGCCTATATCACAGCCACCTCGTTTGGAAGGAGTCAGGTCAGATGGTTGGAGGTGACTTTCGGACTTCCTGCTTTTTACGTAGGTGTGGCACACATTAATAAAACCCAACACCTGGCCCAATAAGTGAAACCCACCTACTCCAGACATCTTTTGACTGACAAAGCAGGTGAAAGAGATAAAATTGCTTCGATGATTAAAAATCGTCTTAAAAAATAACTGCTTTCTTTTAGAAATAATTTATGTGTAGCTCTTCATACCCTCACATCCTGGTAATTGATACGTTTCATCTACTTGGACATTTCACTGATGGCTCTTTATCCTTAGCCACTAACACTGCCACATCCATCAGGCAAATTCCTAAGAAACGCCCCTTTGGCGCTCCACTGAAACCTTTAATGGGGGTGATCAAACCAGGCTTAATGCTCACGCTGGGAGCAGCCGTGTTACGAGACTGCTATTGCTTCCTCATTACCATTCTAAGTTCTACTATTAACCACTTTGGGGTTGTAAATCAGCATCCACATCTTTCAGAGTGAGGGTAACCCTTCACCTCACAGCTGATCAGCATCACGGGGAAGACTTGGAAATCTAGAGTTAAAGGATCGTATCTAGTATGACCTCGGATAAGTCACCTCCCTTCTCTGGACCTGTTTCTTCATGTGTAAATAAATGGTGCAGGTCAGTTGGACAGGCCTTTTTCAATGTTTGCGTGTGTGTGTGTGTGTATGTGTGTGTGTGTGTGTGTGTGTGTATACATGCTCTCAAAGAGGTGAGACCTCTGTGAGGTACTTGGGTATCCTAGATGTTTCCCCGTTGTGATACAATATTCGGCCATGGGGAGAGGATTCACTACCACGTCCACGCATCTTCAGTGGATGGAATGGCTCCAGTTTCTTGATCAAGAGGAATAAGCAGCTGTACAGCACAGAATCCAATAATCTGGAGGCCAGAAACTCCTTCCACTACAACAGGCTAATTCACCCCAAGACCATTGGAGTAGAGCCCATGGCTGATGGCAAAGTGTTGTGGTGGCTATGAAATGTAGATCTGGTCAATGAAAACCTGCCACTTTTTACGTGAGGGCCACCATCAGTAAGAATGCTCCAGCCACCCTCAGCAGTATCAGGCACACGATCCGAAAGAACAAGCACTGCCCTGATCTTCATATGGCAGCTATCTGCAGGGCCAGAGCCATCCTTCTAAGCCAGAAGCCTGTGGTAATACAGAGGAAATGGATCCGCCCCACCAAGAGCTCCTGAGCCCCAAACCCCAGAAGTAATAAAGAGTCCACTGACTTGTTCAAACACACACACAGAGATTTCCTCCTCATGATCCCAGAGGATGGAAGGTCCAAGATCATCAAGTTCTTGCCAGTTTCGGTGAAGGCTGACTTTTGGCTCCCAACATGCAGCATAGTACTTTGTTACCATAGTTTCACAAGGCAAAAACTGGAAGGTTAAGAAAGCATGGACAGGGGCTGGTGAGATGGCTCAGCCAGTAAGAGCACTGACTGCTCTTCTGAAGGTCCTGAGTTCAAATCCCAGCAAACAACATGGTGGCTCACAACCACCCGGAATGAGATCTGATGCCCTCTTCTGGTGTGTCAGAAGACAGCTACAGTGTACCTATGTATAATAATAATAAATAAATCTTCGGGCTAGAGTGAGCAGGGACTGAGGGAGCAGGGACTGAGCAAGCAGAGTTGACTGGAGTAAGCGGGGTTGACCAGAGTGAAGTCCTAAAAAATTCAATTCCCAACAACCACACGAAGGCTCACAACCATCTATACAGCTACAATGTACTCACATACATAAAATAAATAATAATAAATCTTTAAAAATTTTTCTATTAAAAAAAAAGAGAGAAAGCATGGACAATTTCCTCTTTTGCATAGGACACTGACCCACTTATGGATAGCAGCTCTTATATCTGACCTGCCCCTAAAGGCCCTCCTGTTAACCATGCTGTGCTGGCAATTGGGTTCCAACAGGAGTTTGAGAGGGGATGCCAACACTCAACTGACAGTAATAGGAAATAAATGTCCGTTGTTTATAAGCCATCAGGGTGTGGTCCTTTGTTATGGGAGTCTGAGAAGACCAAGGTAAGCATGACCTGGTCAGTCGTTCCAATGATCACAGGCTGCTGGGCGTAAAGAGTCCCAATTCCGGAAAGCAATTCAGACGACTGCCCTTTCCCAGTCCATGCAGCTGTTTTCAGATCCACCCGTCACATCCATTAGCTTTGGAGAGAAACAGTGGCTATTCAAACTCTTGGAAATCATAAGAGGAGAGTCAGCAAAGGCCTTAGGGGGCATAAACTGATGCTTTTGACCTTATGTGTACCTTTAGTGGGTATGAGGGCTGATGTACCTCTAAAAGGAACCCGTTCCCTCACCCTACCTCCTCCACTCCCCGCTTCCACCCCTGCCATCAGTCCCTGCTTAAGTATTTCCTAGGCTGGGACCTGATTCATTCATTCCTCTTCCTCCTCCTCTTCCTCTTAATTCTCTCCTTCCCCTTCCTCTTCCTCCTCCTCTTTTTTTTTCCCTTTCTTTCTTTGTTTCTTCCTTCCTTCCTTCCTTCCTTCCTTCCTTCCTTCCTTTCTTTCTTCCTTCCTTCCTTTCTTTCTTTCTTCCTTTCTTTCTTTCTCTCTTTCTTAGAGAGGGTTTCACTACATAGCTCAAGCTGTCCTGGGATCCACTCTGTAGACCAGGCTGGCCTCACATTCATAGAGATCCTCCTGCTTCTGCCTCCCTAGCACCAGGATTAAAGGTGTGCACTCCCACACCTGGCATGGGATCTACTTATCTATGTGTTCATAAGGGGAAAGACATGTCCTTAGATAGGTGGCATTCTGAACTCTAGGAAACAATAAAAAGGTATGGCCTTTTTTTTCATTTGATTTTTATTTTATTTCTTTGTTTTTGAGGAGACGTTGGTCTGGCTCTGTGGCCTAGGTTGGTCTGGAATTCCTTACCTTACATGATTTTCCTGCCTCAGCTACCTGAGTAGCTAGGACCATAGGTTCAGACTACTACAATTAGCTTCCAAACTATCATATTTTGAGGATGGGCTTTCCACAGTTTGGAGACCCCAAAATCTTTTTTGTTAAAGGTCCAATAAAGAGACTGCACACAGACCTAGTACATAAATAAAAGAGGGATTTAGCGCATACCTTTTTTTTTTTTTTTTTTTTTTTTGGTTTTTCAAGACAAGGTTTCTCTGTGTTCTCCTGGCTGTCCTGGAACTCACTCTGTAGACCAGGCTCTCTACAGAAATATACCTGCCTCTTCCTCCCAAGTGCTGGGATTAAAGGCATGTGCCACCGCTGCCCAGCTGAGCATACCTTTTAAAAATACACTCTTATTGTAGTATTATGAATTCAACACGGGGCCATTATGACTAATAAAGTGGTAAAGCCGAGATCATAAGCAACAGTTTCTGGATTATCCACCTCAGCATCTGGTCAACTTAGGCATTGCGTTTTGACACATCCTTCCAGGTTGCAAAATGGGACATTTTCCTTAGACTGGCCTTGAGTAGAGGCTACTCCTCAAAGACACAGAGAACAAGCTCTCATCCCAAGGTCAGCTCTAAAATGAGTCACAGACATCTGCGATCACAATGACATAATACTTACTTCTTGTTGGAGTCCAATGGAAATGTTTCCAACTATGAATAAAGATATTAGATTAACTCATTACCAGCTTGAGAGGGATTTCTTCGGACTATGGACTGGAGAATTTGAGGTCTCTGAGTCAGCTCTGTAGGGGATGCAGAGTGTTGGGTGTGGTCGTTGACACACAGAGGCAGGGAAAAGGACTTGGGCCTGGGTGCTGCCCAAGCCTGCTGCTCTCAAGCCCCACAGGGGCCTCAGTTATGTTTTCTTTTCACTTTAAGCCACCAACATTCTTGTCTCCCTTCAGCAAACTCCAGACCACACCTGGAGAGGCTCTTAGAGCCATTGTGTTGGAGGAAGACTGCCTTTCCTAGGAGACTGCCTTGATTGGAAATGGTGGGTTTCAGGAGACTCCAAGTAGAAGCCGCCCTCCACTCACCTTCCATAAACCTCTTCCTACCTAACTAGCCCCCTTTCACTATGGCACTGGAAACTCTGGCCTTTCTTGTCCCTAATTAAAGCTGAAGTTTCCTTCAGACTTCAATGTGTCTGGTGTCTATCCAGTCCTGTGGGATCCCAGGGTCCAAGAAGGCCAAGCTGGTCTGCAATGGCTTATAGTCCACAGAGAGGGGGTTCCCAGGCCTGTCCCCTGAGAGACAAGGTAGGTTCATGAAGTTTTCAAACGTTATTATCACCATCAGCCTGCTTCGAAGGTCTTGGGATACTAATTTTCTAGACCCAGTTAGAATAGTGTAATGTCTCATTTCTCCAGCCCATACCCAACCCAAGAAAGCATTTGTCAGTATGTCACTAATGATTGATGGCTTGGTTAGTAGGTCCAAGTCTCAAGGTTTGCTTCGGAGTGTCAGGAAGCACTCAGCATGGGGAGATAATGAGTCACCTGCTAGTAATGTCTTACAACTCAAGGAGTTAAAAAAAAAAAAAAGGATTCTCTGATATCTATTGCTTAAACAGTTTATCAGAAGTAGGCAGAAATTGAATCCAGAGAGAAGGAAACTTTTTAGAAAGGAAAATAAGAAGCAACATGCTGGGCTGGTGAGATAGCTCAGCCTGTGAGATGCTCTGCCTATAAGATGTCTTAGTGGGTAGACACTTGCATAAGCATGGTGAACTGAATTCCATCCCTGGAACTCAACTCCTGGAAGTTGTCCTTTGGTACCTGCATCCAAGCACATACACACACACACACACACACATACACACACACACACATACACACACACACACCACAGAGTTATTTATTTATTTATTTGTAAAGTAACATGTCCCCTGAGCATGTTAATTCTAATTTTCTATTTCTTATTTCCAATAGAGAAGCCAGGATCCCTACTCTCTGGACCCTTAGTTCATAATGTAACAAACAGTCTGTGGTCACTGAACCCACAGGCCTCTAGAGGTCACTCGAGTTGACAGAGGCATGGTGGATGAGAGACAGTCTGTGAGCAGTTGTCAAAACTACAAAGAGCCTGTCGGTCTTTGTCCATCTGGCTAAGGTACTTCCTGACTTTGGGGAGCTAGAGATGTGGTCAATTGGTAGAGTGCCTTCTTCACTTATGCAGAGCCTCACATTGGATTTACAGTGCTGACTAAACACGGTATGCTCGCACACTCTAGAGGGATGGGCAAGATCAAAAGTTCTAGGTCATTCCCAGCTGTATACCAGGTTCAAGACCAGCCTAGACAACCTGTGACTCTTCTGACAGACCTCCTCTTTCTGATTCTGACTGGGTTATGCTGGCTCCCAAAAGGAGTCCTGAGGAATCCCTGGCCTGATAGTTATCAGGTCTGGAGCAAGCTCTGAGATGATCAAGTTCTTTCTCAGGAGGTTCTGGTAGAGCCTCATGACCTCACTGAAGCCCAAAGTCTGGATCAGTAAATAAGGACAGTCACATCTAGCTCACAGTGTCCTTGGGGCACTCAGAGTTAGCCCTCAATAAAAAGAAACCGCTGCTATTAATAGTTATGAATAGTGGAAATGGATGTATGACATAATAAAGATGGCACGCAGGTAAACAAAAGTTTCTCAAAATGCTATCCAAAGGCTTCAGATGATAAAAGGTTGGGACTTTTTACAAGAGTCAAACGTAAGATTTCTCATTTTCAGTGTGATTGGGGCAGGGGTAGACCTACTCTCATGGCTGAAGTTTAATTGGGAATTCTTTTATTCCCTTGGACTGATTATACATATTCTCTGCTGTCATAAAACTCATGCCCAGGACCATAGCACAGGCCACATGCCCCATGGTGACCTCCTTCTGAGCCATTTCTGTGTCCTCTGATTGAAAACTGGTGATTGAGACAGGTGGAACAATACACTCTGTCATGATGGCCTCTGGTCCCACTCAGTCAGTACGGCATTCTGTTGACTCAAAACTCTGCCTCTCCCCTCAGTGACACCAGCAATCCAGAGCGGGTAGGAGAGGGGTCTGAGGTCCCTTTACCTAGGAATGAGGGTTTCAACCATACAGCCTCCAGTAGTAGTCCCAGGGTGGTGAACCTTGTTCTGGCTCAGCTACTGCTCACTCTTCTAAAAACAACAAACAACAAAACAAAACAAAATCTGCTCTACAAATAGTCTATTAAAAAAAAAAAAAAAGTTAAGTCCGGCAGTGGTGGTGCATGCCTTTAATCCCAGCACTTGGGAGGCAGAGGTAGGCGGATTTCTGAGTTCGAGGCCAGCCTGGTCTACAGAGTGAGTTCCAGGACAGCCAAGGCTATACAGAGAAACCCTGTCTTGAAACCACCCCCCCCCAAAGAAAAATTTTGTTGAGAACAGCCGCAAATAAAAATTGGCTCTCCAATCTTTTCATGCTAATGACTCCAAGACTGGAGCTTTGTGCTAGGGTGGTTCCCTGGTGAATGAGCCCAGGAAGGAACATTATCCTCCCTGCCTCCTTCCAATCCATGCCTGTCACCCACGTGCTTGCAAGAGAACTGTAGGTCTCCTTTACAGTGTCTGCCACCACTTAGAAGCGGCCACGGACGACGTCCTTTTCTATTACAGTAAGGCTATAACTTAAAAAAAAAAAAAAAAAAAAAAAGGACAAATTCATTTTCTTCTCCATAAGACACTTAAAATGTTCATGGAGGAGGGGAGCCTCACTGCTGAAACCCATTTGGTGTCTGAGTATGACAACAATGGGAGAAATGGAGATTAACAAGTCAAAATGAAGCTTGTTAATTAAAATTAACTACAGTCACACATCTTGCTGGGAATCATCTCTTTCCTGCTTAATTATGAGGATGAAAACTCATCTTTTACTGGAATAAAATGAAGTCTTCCTTAGCAGAGAGAAAAGGGTTTCCCAAGGCTGACTGAAGAAGGACTGTTCTCCTAAGGGAAGAAAGAAAGATTAAAAAAGAAAAAATTTTAAAAAGAAAAAGAAAAAAAAAAACAAAAAACAAAGAAACAAAACAAATCAGGTGTCCAGAGACTGAGACAAAAAAGGGCCTTAAAGCATGGATTCTCAATCTCTTTCGAGATCAAAAGACCCTTTCATAGGGGCCACATATTAGATATTCTGAATATCAAATATTTACATTATGGTTCATAGAAGCAGCAAAATTACAGTTATGGAGTAGCAATGAAAATACTTTTGTGGTTGGAGAGGAGTGGTCCCCACAATATGAGGAACTGTATTGAAGGGTAGAGGCATCAGGAAAATTGAAAGCCACTGTCCTAAAGTGAATCTTTTATTGGAGTTGCTTCTGTCAAATACTTGGGTGTGGGGAGATGTCTTACACAATGAATTCAAGCAACTAACCCTGGGCTAATGATTATAACACCTTAGCAGGCTCAGGACTGCTGAATCCATAGCACACTCTGTGGCTCTGTCACAAGCATTGTTATAATTAGAAATGGTGTCTACTATGTGCTAGAACTCCCCCCTGCCCCTTAAAAATGTATTTATTCTGACACGGCTGCTGCTACAGTTGTGTAGTGATGTGTAGCGTGATTAAATAAGCCATCACCTTTTAAGACGTGACTCCACTCTCCTACCCCACAGACTTCCACCCCTGGGAGAAATATGATGATCCTGAAGGAAGCAGAATAAGTGGGGTGGGGGTGGGGGTAGAGCCATGTGCTTTAATCTTGGAGTAACCAACTCTACAGTGAGATCAAGAATCCAACCTAAAAGACAGTCTCTACCGGCTCCAGGGATTAGGAGGGACTGCCCTGTGGCCATCTGTCCTGTCCACCACCCAGTTAGGACAGACAACCCGTTGGGAGCTAAAGAATGGCCCTTTTATGTCTGAGTCTCACCGCCCCTGAGACTGCCCTCCAGAAACCCTATCTTTCCCATCCTTTCCTTTCTTAGCAACACTAAAAGTCCTTTGTAAACATCCTCCCGGAACAGTCTCCAGATCTGTCTGATAAACCGCGAATGGGAAGCAGATTAGGTAGAGAGTTTAAAGGAGAAGTCTGTTGGCTAAGTAGCTGGGGTCTCTTTGCTTGAAAAGCCCCAGAAAGGATAAAATCCCGAGTCTTACTCTGGGTGTGGCGCTGCAGGCATGTAGTTCCAGCACTTGGGAGGCAAAAGCGGGAAGTCCAGGAGTTCAGGGTCATACTTGGTTACAAAATCAGTTTAAGACTATCTCATGAACAAACAAACAAAAGATTATATTGTCTAACAATGTCGCAGACCTTCTAGTTTGCATAAGTACACTATGTTATTTACTCAAGCGATGTATTTCTCACTGTATATGGTGGTAGTTAGGTGACACACAACCATACTGATAAATATCCTGTTTTACTTCTAAGGAGAAATCCTCTCGTGGATTACTTTATCTATTCATTGTAAGGTAACAGTAATAAAACTACTTTGCCTGGTTCATGTATGAGTCTATATGTGAACACAAGCTTTCATTTCAAGTCTAATAGATTGTGTATTGGGAAGATGCTAAATTAAAAACAAGATTGTTTTCTCAAACACTTTAGACCTCCTCATCTTATTTTGTGTCCATTCTGTTATTTGTATTGTTGGTTTTGCTTGCTTTAGAGATCTGAGTATGTAATAGGCTTGTGTCTCATAATTATTTCATTCACAAAGCCTTGCTGATAACCCAGGCTATCCTTAACTTCCTATCCTACTGCCTTAGTTTCCCCAGTGTTGCGCTCACCAGCGTGTGCCTTCATAACCAGTTATCATTGTGGCTTTAACTTGTGAACTTCTTTTTTTTTTTTTTTTTTTTTTTTT
>NW_022196894.1:27632867-27651029 GCF_008632895.1 Mastomys coucha | reverse complement strand
AAATCCGCCTGCCTCCGCCTCCCAAGTGCTAGGATTAAAGGCGTGCGCCACCACCGCCCGGCTAACTTGTGAACTTCTTTAATGGCTGTTGTTAATTGTCTTTTCACTTCCTTCTGTGCTTCTTGGATGAAATGTCTGTTTGAATCTTTTGTCAATTTTGTAAGATTTGTATATTTGGATGTGGTTTATTCCCTGGAAGCTCATGTACTCAGAGCTTGAGCCTCAGTGTGGCAGTGGTAGGGGTCTTGTTGGATCGTGCGGTCCATCGTTAGGAAAAAAAAAATGATGCTATTCTTTAAGGACTGAGCTGGTTCCTGAGGATCAGCTGTTACAAAGCTTGAGCCTGAGTCCTCTCCAGGCTCATTTGCTTGTTCATACACATGTGACCACAGGAGGGCTTTGCTGCTTCTCCAAACCTTTCTTCTTTGCACATTAACTGGAATCAGCCATCTTGTTGTAAATTAAGGTAAATTAAGATTTAAAAATTTTTTTAATTAAAAAAAAATTTATTTATTTATTTGTTCATTTTATACAAGTACACTGTTACTTTCTTCAAACACCCCAGAAGAGGGCATCAGAGCCCATTACAGATGGTTGTAAGCCACTATGTGGTTGCTGGGAATTGAACTGAGGACCTCTGGAAGAGCAGTTAATGCTCTTAACCACTGAGCCATCTCTCCAGCCCTAGATTTCTTTTTAGACATAATCTGTATTGTACAATTCCCTTATCAGATATGATTTGCAAATATTTTCTACAAATTCTTCCGTTTTTCATTCTTAATGGAGTGCCTTCTGAGTATAAAATTTTAAATAATATTTTAATTTAATGTTTAGCATTTTATGCATGGAAAAATCACTATATTCAGCTTTATTCTTTTTCCAGTTCTTCCTCACCCCAGAACACATCCCCCTTCCATCTTTATGTCCTTGAAGTGAAATTCTTGGGTGTTTTTGTTTGTTTGTTTGTTTTTTTTTTGGTTTGGGTTTGAGTTTTTGTTTGTTTGTTTTGTTTTCGAGACAGGGTTTCTCTGTGTAGCCCTGGCTGTCCTGGAACTCACTCTGTAGATCAGGCTGGCCTCGAACTCAGAAATCCACCTGCCTCTGCCTCCCAAGTGCTGGGATTAAAGGCGTGCACCACTGCCTGGCACTTGGGTTGTTTTTTTTTTTTAAATTCCATCTCTCTCTCTCTCTCTCTTGCTCTCTCCCTCTCTCGATCTCTCGCTTCCTCCCTCTCTCTCTCCAGCCTAGACAACTAAGGTTGACCTTGAACTTCTACTTTTTGCCTCTATCTCTGTAGTTCACTGATTGTAGTTCTATGCCTGATTTACACAGTGCTGGGGATTGAACCCAGGACTTTATGGATGCTAGGAAAGTACCCTCCCATCTGACCTACCAGTGGAGTTCCAATGTATAGTTCTGTTATTTTAGCCTTATATCTAAGAAATGTTTTCCTATTCCTAGCCACAAAGATTTTTCTCCGATGTTTCTTCTAGTAGTTCTATTACTTAGGTTTTATATGTAGGATTCGTATCTACACTGAGTTAGTTTTTATAATGTGGAAACAAATATTTTTTCATTTTTTTAATCCAATTTCTCAGCATAATTTATTGCATAGTGTTTCCTTTCTGTCTATTGAAGATAAAATAACTATATATCTAGTATATCTATTCCTGAACTCTCTCTCTTATTACATTGATCTAATTGCCTTTGTTACACACACCATGATGGGATGTGGTTTCATAATGAATCTTAAGATCAGATCATATAAGTCTTGCAACTTTATTCTTTTTCAGAACTGTTTGATTATCCTGTTTCCTTCAATTTCCAGGGTATGTACATCAAACATCCTTGCACTGTGTCTGCAGCACCAGTAGTCCCTGTGCACCACACATCCCTGCACTGAGCATTCAGTAAACAGTGGTCTCTGTAGAGCACACATCTGTGCACTGAGCCTGCAGTATAGTGGTCCTAATAGACCACACATCCCTGCACTGAGCCTGGAGTACCAGGGGTCTCTGTAGACCACAAATCCCTGCACTGAGCCTGGAGTACCAGGGGTCTCTGTAGACTACACATCCCTGCATTGAGCATGCAGTAACAGTGGTCTCTGTAGAGCACACATCTGTGCACTGAGCCTGCAGACCAGCCGTCCCTGTGTCCCTGTGGACTCACCTCCTTTCATAGCTGTAGCCACGTTTCCCTGCTTGCTGTCAGCTTTGGCAGGAGAGAGGCAGCAGGATGGGGTTGGGGTCGAGGCTAGGACTGTGGGAGAAGCTGACTGGCACCTGGGTTTTAATTTCAATGGAATGTTTTCCTGGGCATCGCCTTTCTCTTCCCGGGTGGGTAGATGTGCACAGGTTCCCGGGGAGGAGTGTTTTTCTTGGGCACTTTTATTGGGTTTCAACTAAAAACACAGGATATTGGTACAGACCTTTAGGTTGAATTGCAGTCCAGCCCCAATACTTCCTTGGGGTTACATCTTACCCAACCTTTCTTTAAGTCTCACTTGCTTGCCCAGCACAGAGTCACAGAGTTCTGAAGCTGAAAAGGGCCTTGGGGACCATCGAAATGATCTAGTCCACCAATCTCACTGTTTGATGAAGAAATGAGAAACTCAGCTCCAATCATGTGGGTCTGGTTGCCCATAGCACTGGCCTCTAAAACCTGTTCATGGATAGTGTGAGCAGGCACCCAGGTTTACCCAGGAGAGTCCTTGGTCCCGTATATTGCCTGGGTATACTTATTGATAATCATCCTTTTGCTTCGTCATATGAACAGGTTAAATGACAAATTATGTAGCCAATGCTTGGTAATACTTTCCACCATGTGGGTGCCAGTGTGGAGGGAGGAGTGTCTCAGAGTTAACATTCGTAAGCTCATGAAAACATCCATAACTTCTCAAGCATGAGAAAGAAAACCGGTTGTTAGGTCTGAAGGGTCTAGAAATATGCCACTCAGGTGGTACATAACACCGCCAGTGCTGTGTTTGACTGACCCAGCCTTCAGGTGCTTCTCCTTTCCCAGCCTCCTCCCTCCGGACTCATCATCTAATGTCAGACATCTCTGGGCCTGGAGGCCATTGGGTCCTGTCTCTGCCTCAGTGTTCTGAGTTCTGTGGAAGACTCTTCCCCTGCCCACCCCCCCACCACTTCCTCTAATGTTCCCAGGTACTTCCTTTAGAAATGTTTGTTCCTTCCCCCCACCCCCACCCCATAAGCCCACTCTCAATATCCATGGGCACCCGCTTTGAACTTGTTGGGGGCAGACTCCTGCCTGGACTGTGAGCAGTCTCAGGGGCGGACTGTCAGGAAGCTCTGAGCACTGTGGTTGGTACAAGCAGAGGACACAGGTAAACACTGCCAAATGCATTCACTCAAGAATGATTTATTCAGGACTAAATTTTAGTCCATACACGACATTGTGGGGTCCCAGAATGACCCAACACGCTCATGCCCAGGGAGTTGTTGCCCAATTCTGCCTAGATAAAGTATGGACCTGTGTACTATATACAGTTTAGTCTCAAGGACTAATGGCTGAGGTGCCTACTTAACATAGCAAAGAGGATCTAGCTGCCACATAGCATTCCTCAGTCCCTATCTGGCAAACTCCACCCTCTACCCTGAACTTCTCTTTCTCAGGAGCTGGGCTGCCCTTGCCTGTATAATCCTGCCATTTTGGTTACCTAGCCCTTTCAGTCTACCCTTTACCTCCTGGCTTCCCCTGCCTCCTCTCTTCACATGACTCAGGGCTTCGCTCACTCTGGACTCTCCCAGGCGTTTCTGCCTCTGGCTATAATAAGCTTTCTCCTCTTCCATACCTAGAAGGAGTCATGTTCTTCTTTTTCATTCCCCCCACCCCGTTCGGACTCCCATGTTTGTTTCTTTCCTGGAATTTTGTGCTCCTTTAGCAGAAAAAAAAATAATCAGTCCATTAGTCTTTCCCACGAAGTTTATTTCTGAACTAACAGCATAAATCTCTGATCTATTTAAAACCAAGGAAAGGGAGGTTAAAATAACTTTTTCAAGGCCTCTGAAGTGAGTAGTTATCTCCTGATTGTTAAGTTCTGTGCCTGAGACCCTGACTAGCTCAACCCTGGGGAAGGAGGAGCCCCAGGCACAGCCCAAGCTTGCCCTTGCTTTCCTAAGTTCAGGGTCTTCCCCAGCAGTGTTTATGAAAGGGAGGCCAGTGTTTGTGGCTGAACCAGCAAGAGCTTTTCCAGAAGGCTGCCCAAGGGAGCTGAACAGGAGCCATGTTCGGCCCCTTGTGAGATGAGATAGAAAGCACACATCAGGGACCTAGTGAGTCCCAGGTCCAGAGAAGCTTGCCCAGTGGAACCGGAAGCAGGAGACAAATGGAGATATGGAACAGAAGTACCAGTCAGGGAGAGGTAGGGAGGAAGGAGACTGGGAGGAGTCTGGGATCCAGCTGTGGAGAGGGAGAAGAGATTAGAACTCTTATTCTTCAGATTACTGTGAACCATTCTCATGCTTTCCCCACCCACCGCACCACCCTCATCTCCGTTCAAGTCAGTCATCCTCTAAACACCAGTCCCAAACCTTACACTTTTGCTTGCTTCCTTCAGAGGCTGGGGCGACTTCTCCCTAATTATCTCCTCAGGGATCTGAGAAAACTGTGGTAAGACTGCAACAGAAGGGAAAGGTGATCATGCCAAGGGGACTGATCTTCCCAGGCCAGGCAACTGTGTCAGCCATCTGGGGACCTTACACTGTCTCCTCCAGTGAACATCCCCCAGTTCTGAGCAACCACCTGATTCCACCACAGCCTTTTTTAGCTCACAGCAAATAGGAAGCCACAGAGGGGATAAAGCGTGACTTGGAGGTGCAGAGAAAGGCCAGATGTCTTTCAGGGAGCCTGGCCCCAGAAGCACCGATTACTCAGGCACTCTTGGGTTTGCCAGGGCCTCATTCCAAACTGCCTTGGGCTTTCTCCTCCACCCTACAAACTTCCCCTGGGAGAGGGAAAGGGAAGGATTCCCTGAGCCTTAAAGGACTGAGGGGGGTGAAGCTTAATTTGGAAATGCTAAATCAGAGAGTGATTGGATTCTCTTGGACAGAATCTCTCACCAGTCTTTCACTCCAGGAAATCTGAGAAAACCCCAGAAATCTGAGTGCAGTTATATGGGGCCACACAGCAAGACAGTCCCTTCTACAGCCTAGACCTAGACAGCCTGAGGGGACTGAGTGCAGACTTTCTGGGTCAGCCTCACATGTAAGATGGCCCACCCAGTGGAGGGCCTTCTCTTTTTCTCCTCTCCACTTGGAGACTTCACTTCAAGGTGGAGTCCAGGGAAGTCTAGGTACAGAATATAAATAACATCTGGCATCTAAGAAGTGCTAACTGTGTTCCTGGGATAGACCAATAAAATAAGAAGCAGCTGTTTTGGATGCATTCTTGAGCCTAGGCTACACCCCACGAGCCTACCTTAAAAAGCAGAAAACAACAGCAACAATAACAATAAAACCCATGAGCCAAACAGAGAGAGAGGAATAAAGGGACACAAGGAGATGGGAAGCTAAGGTTCTGAGTAGACACATGGTCTAGCTTTTAAAATGTTCTGGAAGGGAAGAGGGACATCATGATGACTTTTGCCACCAAGCCTGACAACCTAAGTTCCATTCCCAGAACCCACTCAGTGGAAAGATAGAAGGAACTGCCATAAACTGTCCTCTGATGTCTATACACGTGCCTCGGCACACACGCACAGATGAGCGAATAAATGAATGAAACATTTTAAAACAAAAAGGCATTCTTGGTCTTGAGATATAAAGCATGTCCTTAGAACTTAGAGACCATGGACAGTATCAGCTCCAGCTACATACAACCTTTGAGGATTCCCGGGTCCACATGCTTGACCCCACCCAGGTCTACGGCATGGCAGGTCACAAGACTCTTGTCTCATGCTTCAGGAAACAAAGGGTGAAACATTCCCAACGTTAACATTAAACTAAATTGTTAACAATTTTAACATTAAATCAGGTAGGTGACCTTGTCATGGTGGTAGAGATTAAGGGGAGGGTCTATCTCTTGGGTAAACTGTTCTGGCTTCCCCCTGGCCCTGTCGAGGATTTAAAGAGACAGCTTTGCCTGGATGGAGATCATTAGATGGCAGTGATTCATTAGATCTTGAACCCAGCTAGACTCAGCCAAGCTCTGCCCTGCATCTCTCGATCAGACCCAGCCCTGGTGCTTTGTGTAAGTCTTCTCTCTTTCTAACACTTTCGCTGTGCAGCTCCCCAGAATCCTACACTCTTGAGAAGAAGCATGTTTGTTTGTTTGTTTGTTTGTTTGTTTGTTGCTGGAACCACTCTAGCAGGCCACTATTTCTTTCTCTCTCTCTCTCTCTCTCTCTCTCTCTCTCTCTCTCTCTCTCTCTCTCTCTCTCTTTTTCCCGAGACAGGGTTTCTCTGTATAGCCCTGGCTGTCCTGGAACTCACTCTGTAGATCAGGCTGGCCTTGAACTCAGAAATCTGCCTGCCTCTGCCTCCCAAGTACAAGAATTAAAGGCATGCACCACCACTGCCCGGCCACTATTTTTCTCTTAACTTCTTATTTTTAACTAAATTCCCAGCAACAGTGAAGATCTGGGCATTCCTTTCTGTGGGCTCTGACTCTAGAGGGACAAATGAATGTGGGTTCAGTGTCATGACCACCCAGTAGGTGCTTTGTAAGAAGGAAGTACTGGGAGGAGAAAAGATGAGAACAGAACTCCCTGTGGAGCCATAGGCTTTATGAGGTTAAAACCCCAAACTGGATGTCCAGGCAAGGAGAAGCATTACCTCTCTGTATCTACCGGGTTAACAAAAACTGCTGGTCATGACACCACCATTTATTTTCAAATATGTCCAAGGACTGAAGGAAGCTCCCAAACTGAATTAAAATCAAGCTAAACCAAGTTGGCAGATAAAACTTGGGAGATGGGTACTCTACCTGGAGCAGGCTATGAGCCCTTTACCTCTTTTTGTTTTTTGTTTGTTTGTTTGTCTTTTGTGCTTTGAGACAGGGTTTCTCTGTGTAGCCCTGGCTGTCATGGACCTCACTCTACAGACAGGCTGTCCTGGAACTCATAGAGATCCACCTGCTTCTGCTACCACCACCACCTGGCTTCCCTTTCACCTCTTTTTAAATTTTTTTTAAAGATTTATTTATTTATTTTATGCATATGAGTACACTGTAGCTGTCTTCAGACACACCAGAAAAGCCATCAGATCTGATTACAGATGGTTGTGAGCCACCATGTGGTTGCTGGGGATTGAACTAGGACCTCTGGAAGAGCAGTCAGTGCTCTTAACCGCTGAGCCATCTCTCCAGCCCCCCTTTTCACCTCTTAACAGGAATTTTCAGGCACCTAACTCAAGGCTCCCTAACACTTCACTTGCAAATTAATTCAGGAGTGAAAATAATACATCAATCAATAACCAAGAGGAGCTTGAATGTTCATCACTCATATGTGGATGGCATATGAATTTTTAGTTGATATTTTTTGGAGTGGAGGCTATAAATATTACATATTCAAGAGAAGATAACTTCGTTGGAAAAATGTCTGCCACACCCAGGAGCACACGAGTTTAGATCCCTAATCCCCTTGTAAAAGCCAGGCATGATGGTGGGGCGGCAAGGATCCTTGGAGTTCACAGGGCTTCTCTGTGTAGCCTTGGCTGTCCTGGAACTCACTCTGTAGACCAGGCTAGCCTCAAACTCAGAAATCCGCCTGCCTCTGCCTCCCAAGTGCTGGGATTAAAGGCATGCGCCACCACTGCCCGGCCAAAGAGGGCACCATATGGTTGCTGGGAATTGAACTCAGGACCTCTGGAAGAGCAGGCAAGTGCTCTTAACCACTGATCCATCTCTCCAGCCCCCAAAGTCTACTTTTAATGGTGGTTCTTAAACACATTAACCTCCCCTTTGTCCCACCACCCACCAGAGGTAGTGGAACAGAAAGGATATGAGGCGGGGAGGGGCAGGAAGTGAGGCTGTTTAGAAAGGTTCTTGGGAGCAATTCCCATCTGTGTTGTCTGGAAACTGGCAGTTCAGTTCACAGGTTAGCAGTGACAGCTCCATCCACTCACAAACACTTCATGGATACACCAGCAGTCCAGTTTGGTAGAGTCGGGATAGCAAACAGGAATCCACAGTGGTGGCACTACCTAGCAGAGGCAGCCAGGCCTCAGCCTCAGCACAGGTCATCAGGAAGGACCCAACCCAGAAAGAGGCCAGGAAAGGTTCCCAGCTGTGCCTCTCTCAGTGAAGACCCACAAGTGTTTCACAGCTACCTCTATAAGCAAGCCTAGCTCACTCAGCCTTCATCACTGTCCATCGAGTCATATTTATATCCCCCTAAACATCATGTGTCCTCCATGGGTCTTGCCTCAGCATGAGCAAGTGTCTGTCTCAGTTGACGTCACTCTGCCAACCAGTCCTAGTCCAAGGAAGTGGCAAGAAACTGCAGCATACCACCAGAAGATTTTTGGTGCGGTTCTCTCTATGGAGTCCTGACAAATGGAGCTCAACTACACAATGTAAGGCGGACCAATACATGCCTGTCGTTAGCAAAGAATCCTTCTTCATGTATCCTTTTGTATTAGTCAGGGTTTCTATTTCTGCACAAACATCATGACCAAGAAGCAAGTTGGGGAGGAAAGGGTTTATTGAGCTTACACTTCCACATGGCTGTTGATCACCAGAGGAAGTCAGGACTGGAACTCAGGCAGGTCAGGAAGCAGGAGCTGATGCAGAGGCCATGGAGAGATGTTTCTTACTGGCTTGCTTCTCCAGGCTTGCTCAGCCTGCTCTCTTATACAACCCAAGACTTCCAGCCCAGGGATGGCACCACCCACAAGGGGCCCTACCCCCTTGATCACTAATTGAGAAAATGCCCCACAGCTGGATCTCATGGAGGCACTTCCCCAACTGAAGCTCCCTTCTCTGTGATAACTCCAGCCTGTGTCAAGTTGACACACAAAACCAGCCAGTACACCTTTCAAGTGATTGCTTTAGCAGAACATCCTTTCTCCTATTTCTGCTTCAGCCAAATGTTCCTTCGAGAGTCTGCCTTAGTCTTTCACCTGTGTCTTACTCAGAGTTTGTATTCCTTCACAAAACATCATTACCAAGAAGCAAGTTGGGGAGAAAAGGGTTTATTCAACTTACATTTCCATGTTGCTGTTCATCACTAAAGTAAGTTAGGACAGGAACTCACACAGGGCAGGCACTTGGAGTCAGGAGCTGATGCAGAGGCCATAGAGAGGTGCTGCTTACTAGATTGCTTCCCCTGGCTTACTCAGCTTGCTTTCTTATAGAATCCAGGACTACTAGACCAGGGATGGCACCACCCACAATGGACCTTCCCGCCCTTGATTATCCCACAGGTTAGTCAGTCTAACCTGTGTCCACTTCAGGAAAGCCCTCTTTCACGTGTTTGTCTCAGCAAAACACCATCCAACACAACTGACTTTCCAAAGAACCCTTAAGTTTCCACTTTAATTGTTACTGTACAAGCTTCCAAAGGAGGGAAGCAACCAACAGTTCTACTCAGCCGTGACACATATGAACCATACAAATGACCAGCGTGGCAAGATAAATCTAAGGGTGCAGTAGTGGCCTGCACGCTTTGGCGGTAACCAACAGCTCTGTAATTGGACTGAAGGCCTGTTCAACAAGGGGGAAACTGTGCCTGGTACTGGAGACCTAGTTACCAGGGCTAGCGAAGTCATGGATCTTGGAGGGGGAACCTACAATGGCTACTTTACTAAATCAACATAATAATCCCGACTACATTCTAAATATTTATGATAAACATTTTCAGATAAGTGTAGTTCTCCTTCCCTCATCAAAGAAACTTCTTTTGCAGCAGACAAAGACCATTACAGAAAACCACAAAGGATCAAAATGCAGAATGGTAGAGCCTAGTCCCAAATGACACATCTATAAACCAACTCTCAAACCTAAGGCCCAGGAATCATTGTAGCAGAAGGAGAGGAAAGAGTATAGGAGACAGATGAATAGGAAGTTTGCTGTGAGATTGCCTCTCTTAGAAACGCCAGACACTCTACTTAAGAAATCTTACCAACATGGCTGCCTAAACATGAGGTGAACAAGGGGGACACCAATAGGCATGCTAACATGAGAGGGGAAAGCTTAGTAGGCCTCAGCTCAAGACCCAGAACCCAGGGAAGAACAATACCAATTTGTTATCCAATATCACATAATTCTGAAAACATACACATATAAGTAACATTATACAGACTTAGCAGGTTGTATTTATATATTGAGGAATACACACACACACACACACACACACACACACACACCAATTAAAGAAAAAAGGCCATGTATTTGAGATAGACCAAGGACAGGGGTGTAACATGGGAGGTTCGGAGGGAGAAAAGGGAAGGGGAAATGATGTAAATATATTATAATTTAAAATAAATAAATAAATAATATCAAGCTTAAAAGCATACTTTAAAGGCAATGGCCAAGAGGCTCTTCCAGGGTCATAAACAAAGCCCAAGAGAACTTCAGAGACCCCCCCGACTCAATTTCTAATATCTTTTGGTGTTTCTTGTAACTCAAGTGCTGGCCCAGGTTGTTCAAAATGCAGGAATACTTCAGCTTAAATTTAGTGCTCACAAACACCCCGTGGACCTTTAGCCACAACAGTGTTCCCGTAGTTTCTCATCTTTTTATTTTTTTTATTTTTTATTTATTTTTCATTTTTTATTTTTTTGGTTTTTTGAGACAGGATTTCTCTGTGTAGTCCTGGCTGTCGTAGACTCACTCTGTAGATCAGGCTGGCCTCAAACTCAGAAATCCGCCTACCTCTGCCTCTTAAGTGCTGGGATTAAAGGTGTGCGCCACCAGCGCCCGGCTTCCGTAGTTTCTCAGTACAACTGGCTTCTTAGAGCTTGGCTGAGGCTCCCTAAGTGCAAAGGCGAAACCTCACAGGTCCTCAGAGCATCGTTTGTGTGCCTTCAGTCTCTTAAGTGGTGACAGGGCCAGCTCAGGGGCAAAGGGAGGAGAAAGAGGGCCTCTAAATCTTTTGGGGGTACTGGGGATTGAACACAGTGTCTTCTTATACGTGCTGGACCGCTACTTCGCTAGTCCAACCTCCACTCCTAGACTAAAGGACTTAACCTGATAATTCAGAGAGCCGAATTGACCCGAGATGGGATCAACTCTCAGGACAAGGGTAGGTTCAACTCTCAGGACGAGGGTGGTAGAACCAGAGGTCTGCCAGGGCTAAGAAGAAGGAACACCTCCTACTGTAGTCTCAGGTGGGACCCCCTTCTCCCACAAGGCTGTTTCCTAGTTTGTTCCACAAGCCAAGGGATCAGTCACTGTTTTCTGAGAGTAGCCAAATCTAGGTAGGGTCTGAGTGGATCTTGTAGAGAGCTGTGAAGAGAAGCTGGGAATCATCTCTGGTGCTGGCCCACTAGTGAGAGCCCCACAGAGACATTCAGAATCCGAAGAGGATGAACAAGAGCTGTGCTGGCTTAACAGCTGATCTCAGCCTGAACTGGCAGTCGAAAGGGGGAAATATTTTCCTACAGGTTGTCAAAGACACATTTAAAAAAAAATGTAGATATGTTGGATAGAAAAGTATCATGAGTACTTGGGAACAGGGAGAAAACAGTCACTACCCGTACTCTCTTGACCCAGGCTAGACTCATAGCCCAGTCTCGTGGGTGGAGACGGTTAGGTTTCCTGGTAAGAAAGGGATGTATGTGGCTTGGTGGGGCTGACTTTATCTTACAAGGCATCAGAATGAACTTTCTTAAAGTCTTTTGTAAAGAATTCAGTTGAGGAAAAACCTGCTGAAGCTGGGCCTTTCTTGAGTCTGGGCAAAGTACATCATTTACACTATAGGCGATGGATAACACTGGGCGTGGCTTCCCTGGACCCCTCGTGAAAACCAGGTCTTAGGAAAACTCTGGTGAGAGAGGCATGCCAACAGAGCCTGAGGTGGAAAAGGGAGGTAAGAATCAGGGAGGGAAAAGCCAAGGTAGGTTGTACTACAGTGCTGGGTGGCACCAGTATGCTCAACAGATTTGGGGAATTTTTTGCCTGCTTGTTTAAGAAAATCTTATAAGTCCCTTGTCAACTCCAGCAGTCAACTTGACACACCCAGGAAGGAGGAACCTCAACTGAGGAATTGCCTTCATTAGATTGGCCTATAAGTATGTCTGTGGGGCATTTTCTTGATTGCTAATTGCTGTACGGGGCTCAGCCCCCGTGGGTGGTACCAGCCCCAGGCAGGTGTGCCTGGGCTGTTAAGCAAATAGAAGCAAGCCCATATGCCATGTTCTTCCATGGTCTTGGCTTCTGCTCCTTCCTCCAGATTCCTGGCTGGAGTTCCTGCCTTGGCTTCCCTTGATGGTGACTGTGTGATCTGTAAACTGAACCATCCTCACGTAGGTTCTGGTCAGTGTTTATCACAGCAACCAAAGCAGACGAGGCTAGTCCTATTTGCAGGACAGGCATTTCGATAGGTCCTAAGGATGCAGTCTGACTGCAAACAGTTTACACACTCACACGTTTGGTAGTTTAAAATGGCAGCCCAGTACATAATGAAACGATATCAAAACATAGTCTGAAGAGGAGGCCCAGGCAAGGCTTCTGAGGCTGCAAAGTCTAAGTTGGGACTTAAAGGTAGTGTTAGCCAAATTGATTGGCCTGTCGATGGAGGAGTGGGATGGAAGTAGGGGTTTAGGAAAATGTATTGTTGTTGGTTTGGTTTCCTTTTTTCTTTCATTGTCTTTTCTTTTATTTGTTTTTGGTTCTAGAGACAGAGTTTCTTTGTGTAACCTTGGCTAGATCTGCCTGCCTCTGCCTTCAGAGTGCTGAGATTAAAGGCTGGTGCTACCACCTTGGATCCTCCTCAATCTCTGTCTCTCTGTGTCTCTGTGTCTCTGTCTTTCTCCTCTTCCTCCTCTTCCTCCTCCTCCTCCTCTCCCTCCTCCTCCTCCTTTTGTGTAAATAACAGCAATTACAAATCTGGGCGATTCGAAGGGTGGAGGGAGAGTCTGGAGTCTAGCATTGATGCTCGTCCTTGTTAGATCCAGCGGGCCTTTGGCTGATTGTTGTCAGCACTCTTCTCCTGAGGTGGTTTATAACTCCTGTTCCTCCTGTGATCCTGTGTCCCCTAAAAAACACTGGGTTTTGTTCATGTCCTCGTCTCCAGGGTTCCCAGCACAAGGCAGAAACTCAGAGAAGTTTAAGGAAAGAGTAAAGGGGCGGGAAGCCAGGTGGTACAGGGACACCGAGGGATGGTCTCCCTATCTCTGTACCAGCTTCTACTTCAAATGTTTAGAGTGTTCACTAATGGCAGTTGTGTGACCATAAAACCATCAACAAACAACTCTGGTCCAGTGTGTAGCCATATTCCCCAGGGCTGGCAGAGGTGACACGTTCTATTTTCACTCACTTGTCCCTTCCAAATCAAGTTGCACTTTTTGTTTGGCCAACTGTGTTTTCCTGTCTTCCAGTAACACCCAATCAAACCCAGGGCTTTGCATACACTAGCACCTGCTCTATCTTGAGCTATACCCCAGTCCCACCACACTAGAATGAGAGATGCCATCAGCTGCAAGTGGGAGGGGAATTATATCCAGGATGTCAGTATGCTTATTAATACTGTCAACCTGACAAGATCTAAATCACTTAAGAGACAAGCCTTGGAGGTGGAGAGATGGCTCAGCAGTTAAGAGCACTGTCTGCTCTTCCAGAGGTCCTGAGTTCAATTCCCAGCAACCACATGGTGGCTCACAACCATCTGTAACGCTTCTAGTGTATGTCTGAAGACAGCTACAGAGTACTCATATAAATACAAAATACATAAATCTTTAAAAAGAGAGACAAACCTCTTTGACTATCTGAGGGAAGTTCTAGACTGGGTTGAGTTGGGAAGATCCACATTAAATGTGGGTGGCACCCCATGAGCTGGGGTGCTATACTGAATAAAAAGAGAGAAGTCAATCATCTAGGGAGGTGGCTCAGCTGGTAAAGTGCTTGCTACAAAGGCAAAAGAACCTGAGTTTGGATCTGCAGCATCCCCACCAAAAAAAAAAATCTAGACTTGATGGTGCCCTCCTGTAATCCCACTGCTAGGGAAGCAGAGGCAATTGATTTCTGGGGCTCACTGGCCAGTCAGTCTAGTAGAATCAGTTAGCGCTAGGTTCAATGAGAGACCTTGTGTCAAAAAATAATTTGGAAGGGTCTGGAGAGATAGCTCAGCAGTTAAGAGCACTGTCTGCTCTTCCAAAGGTCCTGAGTTCAATTCCCAGCAACCACATGGTGGCTCACAACCATCTGTAATGGGATCTGATGCCCTCTTCTGGTGCATCTGAAGACAGCTACACTGTATATATATATATATATATATATATATATATATATATATACATACATACATATATATATAGCATTTATATATAATATATATAAATAAATTTTTTAAAATAAAAAGATGGAGAGAGATTGAGGGAAACACTGGATATTAACTTCTGACTTCACATGCATGTGCATGTCACCAGCTCATACAAGTCATAGATGCACTGACATGCATACACATACTAAAATGAAAAAGAGAAAAAGAGTGGAGTCCTAACAGTTCATCCCTCTCTGTCTCCTTCCTGCAGCTGCAGTGTGATCTGCCTTACTCACCTGCCATCCTGCCTTTACCGTCATGATGGTCTGTACCCTTAAACTGTGAGCCCAACAAGCCCTTCCTCAAGTTGCTTTTTGTCAGGGTAATGAAAAAAGTAATCAATACCACTGACAGCTGCTTCTTTTTTCATGGAACCTGTGCTAATCTTGCTCCAGACAGCCACACATTGCCTTTAAGGCCTTTGAACTGTGATCTCACCCATAGCTGGTGTTTTGGAATCACAACTTGCCCATGACTTGAAGCTCCGGAAAAAATTTTGGACTGAGGGTGGCTGATGTGGCTCCTTCAGATGGATACGCATCATTGCCAAGAGAAAATGGATTTCAGTGGAAGGTGGGGTGGAAAAAGAGTCCAGAGGTGGATGCTGAGAGATTGCAGAGTTTCCAGGAGAATTTTACCTTGTTTTTTTTTTTTTTTTGTCGAGACAGGGTTTCTCTGTGTAGCCCTGGCTGTCCTGGAACTCACTCTGTAGACCAGGCTGGCCTTAAACTCAGAAATCCACCTGCCTCTGCCTCCCAAGTGCTGGGATTAAAGGCTTGTGCTACCACTGCTCAGCACCAGGAGAATTTTAAAATCAGGGGATGTCATGGCAGGTAAAGAGGAGGGAATTTCATGAATGGAGTATGTACAAATCATTGTTGGCAGAAGAAAGGTAGGAAGTAAGTGAGTGGCCCTGATCAGGGCATGTCAGTAGAGCACAGGGTGCAGTATGAGCCTGACTGAGCCATGTGAAAGGCATGCCAGCTCTCAGCAAGGTGCAGCCATCCTTGGAAAGAAGGGAGGATAGAGGTCTCAGGCTGTCTCTCAGAGAATGGTGAGAAGGGGTCCGAGTACCAGCACTTTCTGCTCTTGCAGAGGACCAGGGTTCAGTCCCCAGCAACTGAGTGATAGGTCATAAGCCATAACTCCAGCTCCAAGGGATTCAAAGCCCTCTTCTGTCCTCCAGAGGAATCTGTATGAGTGTGGTACACAAACACTGCTCTTGGCAAGGTGTGTGGGAAAAAGGAAGCACTAGCCCTCAACCCTTAAGGTCCTGTCTCTTTCCAGTAATGAGGAGGGACTGAGAGACCTTGGTCTTCAGGAGAAGTTCCAAATCCAAACTATAGGCAGAGGAAAAGAGAAGAGAAGGAGGGGGGGCTGGGAGAGGGGGATTATTAAAAATTCATGCTTTTAAAGTGTATGCTTTTAATCCCAGGAAACAGAGGCAGGCTGATCTCTGTGAGTTCAAGGCCAGCCTTGGTCTACAGGGAGAGAGAGTGAGTTCCAGGATAGCCAGGGCGGGCTACACAGAAAAACTATCTCAAAATAAATAAATAAATAAATAAATAAATAAATAAATCATAGTAGTAGTAGTAGTAGTAGTAGTAGTAGTAGTAGTAATAAATATTGGCTACATGGCAATGGAGAGGGAAGAGGACAGAATTTAGAGACAGTACTTGAGAAACAAGGACAGGATAGAGGAGTCATGGAGGGTGAGAGGTGATGAATTTAAAGGAAAAGGGCATGAGGTAAAAAGTTGGGGAGTAGAGGATCCTCAAGGAGAGGAGTTTACCCAAGGAAGGAGGAGCAGTGGGTCTGTCAAGGCTTCCCAGAAGGCAGAAAGTGTGCCTCTCCTTCCCATCTCTCGGGTCTGGTACCTCTCAACTCCTCATCCTGGTGCTCAGAGTCATCAAAGCCTCTGAAGACAGGCAATGCCAGCTGTGGGGGAGGATGGAGGGAGAGAGGTGTTCCTTTAAAACCCAGAGAGTGGCAAGACTGAGGAGGGCCTTAGCAGAGGACAGAAAGAATAACTGTTCCCTGGACAGTTCTACCTAAGGGGCTTGAGGAAGCCTTCCTGTAAGCCTTGGATCCTAGCTCCAATTCTCATCGGAGAGTCACAAAATAAATGAAAGTTTATATATATATACATATATATGTATATATATATAAATGTGTGTGTGTGTGTGTGTGTGTGTGTGTGTGTAATGCATCTTAAATGCCGTTCAGGGCCTTAGCTTCTGAAATGGGTTTGACATACTGAACTTATTCTCTTGTGGTCTGTTAAGGAATAATCCTATTTTATGGTCTTGATGCCTTTGGGATAAATTTTATAACCATATATCAATGGGGAAAAGCTGATGGAAGGCAAACTACCAGAAAGGATCAAGTCTAGCACAGTGCTTGTCAACCCTAATGGGCTTCTCCAGACTGGAGTGTTTGTAAACTAGATCTATAAAGTTCATGTCTCACACTGATGACTGAATTATAAAATAGGCGGAACATGAGAACAGATTGCACTTGTGAGAAAAAGTCTTTAAGCAGAAAAGGTATTCCTCAGGTACCATGGCCGTCACTCAGCCATACATGCAACTGAGAAGGAGAGACACTTGGTAGAAACAGGAAGGATGGTCATAGCGAAACCTTATTATTAATTTCAATTACAAGTATTTACTTGGGCTGCAATTGGGGCTCCCCTCATTCTTGTTATAAGGATTTACAGCATAAATAATAAAACCAGAGCCATGTTTACCTGCTCTGAGTCTTTAAATGTCATCACCCTATTTTGTGTTGTTCTTAATTATATGTAGTGGTGTACGTGTGTCTTCATGTGGGTATGTACATGTGAGTGCAGGTATCCCAGAGGCCTCTGATCCCACGGAGCTGGAGTTACATACTGTTGTGAGCTGCCTGAGGTGGGTGCTGGGAACCAAACTTGAGACCTGCTCTTACCTGCTGAGACATCTCTCCAAGCCCCTACTAAGTTCATCTTATGAACGTAAAGTACTTGTATAAACCAGATTCAGACTCACTCTGTGTAATTTCAAAGCGACTGTTGTATCTCCTGGAAATCTAAGATTTGGCCGTTCGCTAATTTGAACTGGCATTGGTGTTTAGCCAGACTAGTTCATTAAGTTCACTTAATTAGGTAAATAGACTAATGAGGAAAGCCTAGCCAGTTGGGGAGGTAGGCTTCTGAAAAGGAGAGAGTCCTGGTAAGGACTCACAGATTTCATTTTCTTTTCAAAGAAGCACAGGGTGGGTGGGGGTGGGGCAGCTGCAAAGGGTGGGAAAGAGGGAAAGCAGGGGAGTTTTACCTCATCCTGGTCTGATAATCACAGCAAAGGGTAGGATCACAGCAGAATATATTGGAGCAAACTCTGTGAGTGTGGTCTTCCTCCAATGCACTAGAGCAGAGGTTCTCAGCCTTCCTAATGCTTCGACCCTTGGAATACAATTCCCCAACCATAAAATTACTTTCATTGCTACTTCATAACTGTAATCTTGCTGCTGTTATGAATTATAACATAAATATTTGTGTTTTCCTATGGTCTTAGGACCCTGTGAAATGACCCTGTGAAAAGGTCATTTGACCCCCCCAAAAGGGGTTTCAACTGGCAGGTTGAGAACTACAGGGTTAGCAGAAGTATGAGTCTATTAGCCTGTCAGGTTTCTAAGAATCTGAAGTGTGACCTTTTTTATTATAGTGGTGATTTACAGGG
>NW_022196894.1:27623431-27632857 GCF_008632895.1 Mastomys coucha | reverse complement strand
CCTGGCTGTTTTGGAACTCACTCTGTAGACCAGGCTGGCCTTGAACTCAGAAATCTGCCACCTCTGCCTCCCAAGTGCTGGGATTAAAGGCATATGCCACCACCGCCCAGCTACAGGGTCCATTCTTGAGTCCAGGTTCCATGTTAATGGTGGATGTGAAATAATGCCGGGGCCGTGATTGAAGGTTTGCAAGTATGCCACATATAGGTGTGTCAGTGGGAGAGCACATGCAGAGGCAAGAGACTATGTTGTTGAAAAGATGTCAGTTGGGCTGGTGAGATGGCTCAGCGGGTAAGAAAATTGACTCTTCTTCTGAAGGTCCTGGGTTCAAATCCCACAACCACATGGTGACTCACAACCACCCATAATGAGATCTGACACCCTCTTCTGGTGTGTCTGAGGACAGCTACAGTGTACTTACATATAACAATAAATAAATAAATCTTAAAAAAAAAGAAAGAAAGAAAAGACATCAGTGATTCTTGATTTAGCCCTCTCACCTCGATGAGTGGGATCTCAGAAACTTATGTGGACCCACTCAGCATCTCCTAGGTAGTGGCCCACTTGGCACTGGAAGCTACATTTCCTGACTCTCAGTCCTTCTTCTTGTCTGTGTTGACTATGCTTTTTTAGGCAATGGTAGGGTTTTAAGTTCTAGGCACTGAACCCAGGATCTCAGGGACCCACAGGTGCCTCAGCAAGAGATCTATGACTAAGCTATACCTCCAGACCACAGAATGATTGATTAATCTTGACATTAAATATTTGACAATAGTTTTTCCTAGGTAGACTTTGACTAATTATTGATTATACTGGTAATGTTTATGGGCTACAATGTTAATGATAACTCATAAGGCCAAAATGTTACTTGGTGGATAGAGTCTTCTTTTGTATCATTCCTGAGTAACACTTCCCCTTTCATATCATTTAACTTGTAATGAGTTAAATTGTTATTTTTTTTCTACCCCAGTCTCTTGAGGGCCAGGCTGTGAGTATTTAACTCACAACTCATGTCTTTATTGTCTAGTGCCTGGCTCAATAACTAGCATGAAATTTAGAAACCATGGAAGAAACTGGTCTCCCTTAGGGTGTGGTGCAATTACAAGTAGATGCTAAAAATCAATGTGCAAAGGCCATCCTTAGCTTTCTTATCTGGTGAATAATCCACTTCCCATGTTGTTTAGGAACCATTATGGTTGATATACACTCTGGTCTTTCCACAAAGCACCATTGCAGAGGCTTCAAGTCCATTTACACGCAGACATCCAGTTAGACCAGCACCATTTGTTGAAGGTGCTTTCTTTTTTCCATTGAGTAGATTTGGTTTCTTTGTTAAAAATCAAAAGTCTGTAGGTGTTGGGGCTGGAGAGATGGCTCAGCAGTTAAGAGCACTGACTGCTCTTCCAGAGGTCCTGTGTTCAATTCCCAGCAACCACATGGTGGCTCACAACCATCTGTAATGGGATCTGATGCACACTTCTGGTATGTGTCTGAAGACAGCTACAGTGTACTCACATAAATTAAAATATATATATATTTAAAAAAAAGTCTGTAGGTCATTGGCCAGCCTGTCTGTTTTGTGCCAATACCATGCAGTTTTTATTACTCATGCTCTGTAGTATAGCTTGAGCTCAGAGATTGTCATACCTCTAGAAGTTATTTTAGTCAACAGAATTTTTTTTAGGTATCCTGGTTTTTTCTTTTTCTTTTTTTCCATATGAAGTTGGGAATTGCTCTTTCGAGGTCTATAAAGAATTATGTTGAAATTTTGATGAGAACTGCATTGACTCTGTAGATTGCTTTTGGTAAGATTAACTATGTTAATCCTACCCATGAGCAC
Organism: Mastomys coucha; assembly: GCF_008632895.1. Lineage (NCBI taxonomy): Eukaryota > Metazoa > Chordata > Mammalia > Rodentia > Muridae > Mastomys > Mastomys coucha. The sequence goes on along the minus strand of NW_022196894.1, from coordinate 27,631,017 downwards.
GGGAGATCTTTCAGTCTTCTGAAATCTTCAGTTTCTTTCTTCAGAGACTTGAAGTTCTTGTCATACAGGTCTTGCACTTGTTTGGTTAGAGTTACACCAAGATATTTTATATTATTTGTAGCTATTGTGAAGTTTGTTGTTTGCCTAATTTCTTTCTCAGTCTGTTTATCATTTGTGTAAAGGAGGGCTACTAATCTATTAATTTTATTTTTTAGTTAATTTTGTATCCAGACACTTTGCTGAAGGTGTTTATCAGCTGTAGGAGTTCTTTGGTAGAATTCTTGGGGTCACTTATGGATACTATTATGTCACCTGTGAATAGTGGTACTTTTGACTTCTTCCTTTCCAATTTGTATCCCCTTGATCTCCTCTAGTTGTCTTATTGCTCTAGCTAGAATTTCAAATACTACTTAGCCAGAAACCGGAAAGAAACCAGAAACACCCTAAATGCCCCCCCCCCAACTGAAGAATGGATAAAGAAAATTTACACAATGGACAGCCACCCAGCTATTAAAAACAAGGACATCATGAAATTTGCAGGTAAATGGATGGAACTAGAAAAGATCATCCTGAATGATCTGAATGATCCACAGCCAAACGTTAGGTGAAGTTCAGGGAGTGCTGGGAAAGAGTCAGGGAAAGCATGAGGCAGTGGGGGGAAGTCAAGGACATCACTAGAAGACCTATAGAGTCAACTAGCTTGAGCCTCATGGGGGCTCACAGAGATTGAAACACCAACTAAAGAACATGCATGGGTTGGACCTACATATCTGTAAGACATGTAGCAGATGTGCATCTTGGTCTTTCTTCATGTGGGTCTCCAAACACTTGGAGTGGGAGTTTCTCTGATTCTCTTACCTGCCTTTGGATCCCTTTCCTGTAGCTGGGGCTGCCTTATCTGGCCTCGGTGGGAAAGAATATCCCCAGTCCCGCTGGGACTTGACCTACCAGGGCAGTTTGGTACCCATTGAGGGGGGCGGGGCTCCCCTTCTGTGGAAGAAGAGGAAGAAGGGATGGAGGGAAAAGAGGGGAGGGTGTGAGGGTGGAACTGGAAGAAGAGGAGGAGGGCTGAGATGGGGTGTGAAGTGAATAAATTAATGACAAAAATGCTAACAAAACCACAGCACACACAGATGGATGATTTGACGCACACTCAAACATTTAAGGAATGAGACCCAGACCATGTGCTTCCAACCTGATTGCTCTGTCTCAGTAAAACGAGAACAGAGGCAGGGAAGTAAGACCACCTCTGTCCTTTCTGACCTCTAGCAGAACTTGTATTTTAAATTGTAAATACAAAAAAAGATAGTAAAACCTTAGTTAAAAAAAAAAGATAGTAAAACTAAAATTTCCCCCATCTATACCTACATTTTAACTGTCTCTGTTTTCTTTGACAACTAAATCCTAACTCATTTCTGTTGTTTTCAGACAGTGTCTGATAGCCCAGGCTAGCTTAACTAAAAATGACCTTGCTCCTTCCCTCCCTTCTCCTCTGCCACCTCCCAAGTGCCTGGGGGGGATTGCCACACCTTGCTCCTGATTTTTTTTTTTTTTAAGTTAAACCGTTTTATTAGAGAAATGAGGACAACCGGCCATCCCTGTGGTCCTTGCAGGAGGCTTTGCTTTGGTCTCCAGTTCCAGTCGAACCTGTGCCAGAAAACAGCAGGACACTAGGGGACATCCAGAGCCTGTCTGTCCTTTGTGTTGAGTTTTTCTCCTCCCTGCTTGAAGGGAAAAACTTCCCTGGTTTCTTCCTCATCTGTCTGGGCGCCCTCTGTTTAAACTCCAGCCCTGGCACCTAATACATCATGCGTGGGATGAGTCACAAGCGGGTCTGTCTCAGTGGCTAAACAGGGCTGCATCGCCACCAAGGTGATGACAATCCTAGCGCCAGCTGCAGGCTGCCGGACGCTTAGTAGGTACTCAAGGTGCTTAAAAACGAGGCTCCCCTCTCTTAGGGTGCCTAGCATTCTAATCCGGTGCAAGGCATTGGGTGGGTAGGTGGGGGGTTGTCCGAGGTGGTCCCTGCCTGCCTTCTCCTGTCCCGCTGCCCTGACTCCTGGCAGGGCCCTGCAGGCCTCCGGTGCCCCGACCCTGGCCCCCGCCCAGCTCCGCGGCTTCTAAACGCTGCCCCGAGCTACCGGGAGAACTGGAAAAACACTGGCAGGCCGCCCCACCCCCAGCGGGCCGGGCGGCCGCGGTTCTGCGGCTGGGGCCTGCTGCCTGGGCGGCGCTGGCCCCGGGCGGGGAAGCGGGGGCGGCGGCCTGCCTGTCAGCGGGAGCGGGCGCGGGCTCGTGTGTCAGCGGCTCCCGCCCCTCGCCGCCCCCGCCGCCGCCCGCCGGGCCTCCTGCCGCCGCCGGCCGCCCTCCCCGCGGCCTGGCAGGCTGCCGGCTGCACAGGCGGGGGTTCGCGCCGTTCTCACGACCTCTCAGGTTGCCTGAGCTCATCTGGGAGCTATTCATTTCCTGCCAGAAAGCAGCCGGGCCTGCTGAGCGAGCCACCTTGGCCGCAGGGCCGCCGGGCCGGCCCGGTGTGGCCGCCCTGGGCCGCTCCCGCCCGGCCGCGATCCCCGAGGCCTCCCAGGAACCCCGAGCCACCCTGGCGGGCGCGCGGCGGGGGCAGTTCGCCCGCCCATCTGGTTGCACTTAGAAGCCCGGAGGAAGCGAGCGGCGGGTTGTTACCGGCCAAAGGGTGTGGGGAAAGTTAATTGACTTTAATGACAGGTTCCCCGTGACGATGAGGGGGTCCGGTTAAACCTCTGGGTCCCCACTGCAGAAACGCGTGGGAGGGGGCAGGATGAGACCGGAGGAAGGGGCGAGCCTCAGTTGCTCACTCAGAATCAGGCCCTCACCTCTACCTCTCCAGATTGATGCTAGAAACCTCCGGAGAGCGGAGAGGCTCCAAGGATCTTCAAGGAGAGGCTTCGAGGTCTCTGGCCTCTAGGACGGAGTTTGAAGAGGTGTCTTTATCATAGGGGAGATCAGTTCATCAGGATATGGTAGAGGGGCAAGGCAGCTCGATGTGCCCTGAGGCGGAATAATTAGACCAAGCCCAGAGGACCTGCTGGGATGCCAGAGTAAACTGGAATGCTTCACTCCCGCTCCCCCAGCTACTTATTTAAGAAGCAGCAGGGATTCAGGAGGCAGCTTGGTCTCAGATATAAATCTAGCCTGGCAGTGGTGGCGCATGCCTTTAATCCCAGCACTTGGGAGGCAGAGGCAGGCAGATTTCTGAGCTCGAGGCCAGCCTGGTCTACAGTCTAAAGGAGGGTCCTTTTCAAAAGAACAAATGGTTTATTTTCCTCTCACTTTGCTTCATCTGGATGCATGAAGAAATTGAGATTTCCCTTTTGGTTCTCCTCCCCAAATGTTAAAGGAATTACTTTTATAAAATTGAGATCCTGGTGTCTTGATTAGTTCTACTAAAGAAGCTAAGAATTCTTGATGGAAACAGAGGGCAGGGTTTACCAAATTTTAATATTTGAATTTGGCATGTGTCTTAATGGAGTAATTGTTACTATGTTTATATATAAGCAAAAAGGAAAACGGGGGGAAAAAAAGGAATAACAAAGAAGTATGTGTTGAATACTTTTCTTGTGCAGAAAATAAGGCAAATAGGAGCCAATTAAAAAAAAAAAAACCTACAACTATCTTTTAAACCTCTCTCTCAGGGGGTCGAAGCTGAAGGTACTGGAAAGAACCGGCTGCTGTCTGCTAGATCATTCCTGTGATAGAGCCGCTCCACACTGGCCTGTGGGAAAGGCTAGAGCCAGGCGGGGGAGAGGTAAGGCTTTTGAAACAAGACAGAAAATCGTTGGCTTTATCTTTGTTAGGAAAGCTTCAAAGATTGATCTCTCCCGCCTCATCCTTCTCCTCCCAGAAGCCGCTGTAAGGGGAAGGGGGTTGGGGGTTGAGAAGCAGGCGGGAGGGGCGGGGGCTGGGCGGAGGACTGGCCGGCTGTGGGGGAGGAAGGGCGCGCCGGCCAGACCCACAGCACGGCTGATGTGTCTGGTCTCGCAGGGCTCGTGGTTTTCATTTCCCCAACACCTGGATGCAGTCAAACACCTGGCCAAATCTGAGAAAATCTGACAAGCCTTTGTGATGGGATTTGGAAGAAATTCCCTGCAGATCCTGGCACAGTTTAAAGCTGTCCGCTTTGAGTTAGGACTTGTTAAGGAGGGCTGTGTGAGCTGAAACCCGAGACAACCCTTTTGCTTCTATCTGGAGCCCACATCTTGCCTGGAAATGGGGCATGACCAAGCGAAGGGGTCGCTTGCTGTTTGTATTAAAAGGGGGAAAACGGCCCGTGTGCCTGCCAGCGCAGCCCCCACATGCTTTCTCCATTAAAGTCAAGCGCAGGAACTTATCAGAAACATATGTCTGCTGTTAATCATCTGGCCTGGGCTCCACTTGGGAGTCTAACTAGTTGTCCTCTGGCAGAGAGAATCTGTTGACCTTTTCAGCTTGCTTGAAGAGGGTGAAGAGAGGTATTTCAAACTTTGGGATGCGGGTGCTAGGGGTGCCTAGCTGCGCCTAAGTAAGGACAGACTAATGAAGATCCCAACACTGGAGGGCCGCAGTGTGGCTTAGCGTGCTTTTAAAAAAGGTTAGTGGCTACTCTAGGGAGAGAGTTGGGAGTTGCCCTTTCGAAGGTTAAAAAAAGGACTGTTTATCAGGAAAGCCCCATCAAATGAATTCTCATAAACTAGGGTCTTTTAGATCACTGAGTGTTGGTGAAAGGTTTCATGGTTCCTGTTTAAAACATTAAAAAAAAACCATGAATTTCAAGCCCCCCACACCTTTTTTTTTTAATTTTGAAATAATCAGTTCTAAGACGTAAAAGCCTTCACTCTTTTATTATATTTTCTCAAATAAACTTCCCCAAAGGAAGATATTTTAAGAGTATTTTCAAACATCTTTGGCATCACATAAAAAAAGAAATCTCGTGTAAAAAACGAAATGTCATCTCAACTTTTATAATACAAAGGCGCAATCCAATATGAACATATAAAATATATACAAATGCAGTGCATGGTCAGTCACTTAATACAGCTCTCTACAAAAAGTAACTTTTTAGAATTAAAAAAAGCAACAAAGTAACCACCGAATTATAAAAGCCTCTCCTAAAATCCAAGTTCGTATTTAGTGTCCGTCAGAAGAGAGAGGTGGTCTAGAGAGTTTATGGGTAGCAGTGGCCTGAGCCCCTCAGTTCCGCCACGGCCTCCACATGGAGTCCGCAGTGAGCGAGGAGCCGCTAGAAGGCGACACGGCGTTAGGACCCACCGAGGTCCCACTGTTGCTGGTGTAGACCGGGATGACCGGGCCGCTGTGGGCGAAGGCCCCGTTGGGGATGAGGAAGGCAAATTGGCCGTCAGGAGCCGGCACCACTTGGAAGCCGCCAAAAACCTTGGCAGCCTCTCCAGCCTGGCTGGCCAACTTGCAGGGTGCACTGCCGGGAGGGGGCGCCGCGCCCCCGGGGATGGGAACAAGCGGCGGCGGCGGCGCGAATGGCGCGTGCTGGGGACCGCCTGGTCCTGACGGGGGCGGCGGCGGCGGCGCCTGCAAGGCGGGGTGCGCCTGCCCGGGGTAGGTCATGGCGTTGATCTGGGTCATGCAGTTGGCCAGGTGGCCCAGCAGCCGAGTGCGCACCTCGGTGTTAACGCCCTCACACGTGGACAGGAAGCGGGTCACCTCGTTCATGCACTCGCTGAAGCCGGCGCGGTACTTCCCCAACACGCTCGGGTCCGTGCTGAGCGCGGCTGCAGGCCAGAAGGAGAAAAGACGGGTCACCGAACAGCCCTGGCCCCGGAGCCACAGCCTCCCGCCCTGGGAGGTCCCCGCAGCGCGCCTCCGGAACCACCTGGGCTTGGGAGGGTGGGGTAGACTAGGAACAGCCAGCTCCTTCACCCTAGGTTGGGGACATAGGCCAGGACACTCCCTCCACCTAAGCCGATCTCAGCTCCAGATTTGCCACCCCTAGTCTCGCGCGCGACCTGACCTTGGGCAATGCCACCCAAGGCGCCTTCCAAACCCCACTTCCCCTCCTGCGGCAGAGGTTGGACCGGTGCTAAGCCACTGACCCCTACCTTCTATCCAGCCCCAAACTGCCTCAGTCGTAGTCCTTTCGCCCTCATCGGCTTCCACCACAACCAAGCTGCCCACCACCCTTCTCGGCTACAATCTCTTCCTCCATTTCCGGAGCAGTAACAACTTGGGAGTTGTGGCTATAAATAAGACCCAGACCGTGGGAACGCGGAGTGAGCCAAGGCAGTAAAATGTAGCTGAATGCCTCTCACAACCGCGGGCGGAAGTCTGGAAGAAATCACCGCGGGTCGAGAGGGACACCCGCAGAGAGGGGGACGCACGCGCGGCGATCCTTACCGGTCATCTGCGCCCGCTGCAGGTTCCGGAGGTGCTTCACTGTCATTTCCAGAATGTCTGCCTTCTCTAGCTTGGAATGCCGGGAGCTCTACGCAGAGGAAACAAGGAATGGAAGTGAGGACCCTCTTGTCAGCTGCCTCCGAGTTCTGAAGGTCCCCGCCCGCATGCCCCACATCCCAGGGCTCTGCGCCCTCTCTCCCGCCAGTGGAAACGCAGTGCTGGCGGGGTAAGATCCACACACAGCAGGCAAAGAGTTTAGTTCTTTGTGCCTGGGAAATGTCATTACATTAATAATTTAAAGAAAAAAAAAAGCATTGCTCACTTACGTCTTTCTTAAGTGCATCCAAAATCAGTGTTTTCAGCTGGCTCAGACTTTCATTTATTCTTGCCCTTCGCCTCTTCTCCATGATAGGCTTTGATGACTGCAAAGAGGGGGAAAAGAGGTCCTGAGTTCCCACGGGATCTGCCATTTCACCCTGAGGTCTTAAGAGAAAAGTAAAAGGGGCCCCGCTGCGCACAACCCACTTAATTTCTAGGGGCTTTAGAGAGACGCAGGGACTGTCTTACCTTTCTGTGCTCAGAGGCCGTCTTTGGTTTGTCCGGTGTCGTGTTGACACTGGCTGGGGTAGCAGCCACCGGGGAGGAGGAATTTTTCTCCATTATATCAGCTGGCATTTTCTTTCTTTTTTTTTTCTTTCTTCTCAGTCCCCAGAGAATTTTATTTTTGGAATCCTTCACGCAAAAAAAAAAATTTTTTTTTTTTTTTGCTTATGTCCCTTTTACTTGACTTTCGTAAGAAAAACTACTGAGCAGTTGAGAGTTTATTATGTCTTAGGGCTACTTAGTGATCCGTAGCGTTATTCCAGGACCAAGGAGAGAGGTAGATGGGGGAATTCCGCTGTTATCAGCACCAGCTCCAGATCCTGTGTGATCCGCAGGCCCTGGCGGCCTCTATATATATCTGGGACTGCACGCGAACGGCTCGTGTGAAACTTCCCAAACTTTCTTTCCCACAGTAACTTTCAGCCAATGGGAGGAAGAGACACGCGGCACCGCTCGTGGACTGCGCCCCCCCATTGGCCGCCAGGCACAAGGTCTGGCGGCCAATGGCGCGCGCCTGAGCCCGGGGCACCGGAGGCTACAACGTCAATCAAAAGGATTTTAACCCTTTGCTAACCCTAACTCTTTCCTTGGGCTTTGCTTTT
>NW_022196894.1:27580068-27623421 GCF_008632895.1 Mastomys coucha | reverse complement strand
AGGGTTCCGCCTTGGTTTTGGTCTGGTCTGTTTCTTTTGTGGCCAGGTCTTTGGTTTTTATTGTTCTTGCTACATGCAATATAGCTACTTTGTATAATAAGTTCGTTTGAAAAATATTTTGAAAAGATATAGCCAAGACAAAATTTAGTGATTGAAAAAAGAAGGGAACAAGGTAAAGAGGATGTGTTACTCTAACGTCTTCGTTAATTCCCGCTCGAACTCTGTATGTTTAGGGGAGTCAAAACTGCTCATGCGGTGGGGGGAATACTAAATCCCCCAAACTAAACACACCGTTACCCTCCCCCCAAATGCCTTCACAGGCAGGGTTTTCGGAGCAAGGTGTCTTTTGGATGCCTCTGTCTCCCCTCCAGCCAGTCCATTCCTCTCCTGGAATTGCAGTCTTGGACCTCACGCTTCTCCAGGAAACAATCAGAATAATTTCCTACTGGGCAGAAAGGAAATGGAATTTCAAATAAAAAAAAAATGAACAAGGGGGGCTTTGATAGCAAGGCCAAAGGAGGGGCGCCGTTCGCTCTTCCGCCACTCTCTACCTTTCTCCCCGCAGGCTCCCAGTTGACAATACGGAGAGACGGCTCGCAAGGGAGTCGGGGCTCTCGCCTCCTCACCCCGCGGGCGGCCAAGGCGGCCTCGGCGCCCCGCGCGCGAGCCCTTTAAGAGCTCCACCAGCCAGAGCTGCAGTTTGACATTAGCCGGCCGGCGAGGGCGCGCCTGGAGTCGGAGCACGTGCCAGGATGTTTTATTGCCGCCGCGGCTGCGGCCGGAGCCCAAAGGATGTGTGTGTGTGTGCGTGCGTGTGTGAGTGTGTGTGTGTGCGTGCGCGCCCCGGGAGCAGGGAGGCGGGGGCCGGCGGCGGGCGGCCGGGAGCGGGGGCCGCCTCTGGTCCCCGGGAGAAGCCAAGAAGGTAAATAGCAGCTGCTGTGCTCGAGCCTGGGAAAACCCCGCCCCCTGCGCCTGGCCCGGGCTCATTGGCGCGCGCTGCGTGTGGGGTGTGTGCGTGCGTGTGTGTGTGTGTCCGTGTGTCCGGGGCCCCCTCCTCCGGCCGGGGCGAGCCAGGAATCCATGGGGGCGGCTGGCCGAAAGCTGAGCCCCCGCGCTGGCCTCCCTTCCCCCCGCCCCGGCCAAGGTCAGCCCTTCCGGGCGGGGAGCACACGCCCAGGGGTGGCGATCGGGGAATTCGTGTGTGTCCCCCCCCCCACCACCACCCCACTCCCAGTCCCCACCCCCAGCCTGCCCGGACTCCCGGCTTGGGGATTTGAGCGCGGCCGAAACCTCCCCGGGGACTGCGGCGGGGGAGGGGCCCGGGCGCCCGCCGCGGTCACGAGATGCCTGACCGCACTTAGGAAGCCGCCGGGTCAGCCTCCTGCCTGCGCTCAGCGGCTTGCGGTTCCAGCGGCTTCGCCGCCGCCCGCCCCTTCCCCGGGTCCCTCGCTGCGTCCTGGAGGCCGCCGGCGGACGGCTGGGAAGAGACGGGCGGCTGCGTGCTGCCGGCTGGCCGGGGCCGCGCGTCGGGAGGAGTCGCCGCCGCCGCCGCCGGGTGCCACGTGGCGGGCGCCGGGCCGGGAGCGCCAGGGCTCTGGCGGCGGCCTCCCTGGGGGATTTGCCGCGCTGCGCGGGCGGTGCGCACTGCCCCGGCGGCTGCCTTGCCTCCCTCCTGCCTGTCCCGGTCGTCCGTCCCTTGCCTCCACCCGGGTGCCCCAGACCCCTCAGTTTTCCCGCCTCCCTGAACTCGGGGCAGCTCGGGATCCCAGCGCGTTGTTTGATCCCCGCCCCCAGTCTTTCCCGCGTCCGGGAGGCCTGACACACAGGCGCACCGGCTTGTCCCTTCCTCCCCTCCCCCAACCTCCTACTGAGATCGTGTGAATGATTTCTCCAGCTTTGGTCTGGGAAGAGGTGGTGCTTTCTTGACTGCATGACCTTGGGCAAGCCCCCCTCTCTTTTGTGATGGAACGCCAGACACGGCTAAACCCTGGGATTACCACGATGAGAGATATAGTGGCCGCTCCCACGGAGTAGTCTCCAACCTACTGCAGGGGCGCAGTAGGCTTTCTGGCCAATGCTTGGGGATTCTGTTTTCCCTTTGCGGGCTTAGATGGTGTACTGGCTGGTTTTGTGTGTCAACTTGACACAAACTGGAGTTATCACAGAGAAGGGAGCTTCAGTTGAGAAAATGCCTCCATGAGATCCAGCTATAAGGCATTTTCTCAATTAATGATCTGGGGTGGGAGGGCCCCTTGTGGGCTCTGTAAGAGAGCAAGCTAAGCAAGCCAGGGGAAGCAAGTCAGTAAGGAACATCCCTCCATGGCCTCCGAATCAGCTCTTGCTTCCTGACCTGCTTGAGTTCCAATCCTGACTTCCTTTGGTGCTGAACAGCAATTGTGGAAGTGTAAGCTGAATAAACCCTTTCCTCCCCAACTTGCTTCTTGGTCATGATGCTTGTGCAGGAATAGAAACCCTGACTAAGACAGATGGTGTTGGGGGGTGGGGGCTTGGATCCGGAGGGGTGCTATCAGATCGTGAAGACACACCTTCATCAGGTGTGGTACAAAACAGTGTCTTTAGAAAGCTCCTTGCCAGGTATCAGTGTGGTATGGCTGCCATCTATAGATTTCCCCAGAAGATTCCCCGGGAGTGTCTTTAAAAGGGGCAGTAGACAGAAGTGAAACGATGGAGAGTATCCAGAAGAATTAGTCATCTGTTAAGCTAGTAAAGTGACTGGTGGAGAGGATCTGTGTTCTGTACCTCAGAAAAATATGGCTGAGGTGTTGGAAATAATGCTGAGTCATGGGGCTGGAGAGGAAGGGAGCTACCCATGCTGTTTAAGGCACAGAACCTGATGTCTTCAGTCCTAGAATATTCAGATGTGTGAATGGGCAAGTAAGAAATTAGAGACCACCACACAAGACCCTTGGACATCCTGCTTTATGGAGGACTCTGAACCTTCGCTTTAGACAATGAAGAGCCACAAAGTAGCTTCCTAGTGGAGAAAAGACACCAGGGTTCTCCTTAGATGGCTCTGAGGAAAGTGTTCAGAGTGGACTGCAGGACTTGGAGACAGGCTCGTAGGGACGGCTCCTAAGTAACACACGTGCTGCCTGCTTGTTTCAGGTCACCTGGCGACTAACCACACACTCCACTGACGAATTAGAAACTTGTTTGCCCTGGGTGAGGGTTATTTTACAGGCTTCTAACCATTTTATCTTCTAAGCCTCTCTTTTGCCTGCCAGGACAGCCCTTCCCAGAGTTTGCAGACAAACCTTTACCTCAGTGTTGACTTGCCCTTTGGGGTGCCCCCTCCCATGGGGGACCCTGTGTGTGTCTCTTGTGAGTGTGTGTGTGTGTGTGTGTGTGTGTATGTGTGTGTGTGTGTGTGTGTGTGTGTGTGTGTGTGTGAGAGAGAGAGAGAGAGAGAGAGAGAGAGAGAGAGAGAGAATATATGCTGCAGCTGGGCCCTATCTTGTTTGAAGAAATGATAAACAATGCCTTCTTTGTTGCCCTGCAACCTGGACCAATGGGGTTGGGCACTCCTTTCATGTCCTAGACAGATGGGAAAGTGGTGACTGCCGAAAATCGGTTGCCTTTTAAACAGTGGGGTTTTCCTGTGTGTTTGAAATCTAGGTGAAAGGTGGGGTTACCCTCTTTTCTACTCTACCCCCAACAACCTTCTTAGGCTTCTTTGAAAGTTCATACTTTAAAAAAAAAGGAAGAAAGAAAGAAAGGAAGAAAGAAAGAAAGAAAGAAAAGCTCAACAACAACAGAACGCTGCACAAATAGACTCCCAGCATCTTGGTGGTGGTGGTGGTGGAGGAGGGCATGTTTTAACTCTCTCCACGTTCCTCCCAGACCCTTGAGAGTCCTCCTGCAGTAAGGTCTATTATGACTCTTGGCTGCTGTCTGCTCTTAAGTCCTCATACCCTAACCTGGGATATCATTGTCCCTTCTAATGTTTCTCTACTCTGCTTCTATTGCCTCTTGGGTTTTGGTTCCTGGCAGGTGTGTGGAGGATGAATAAAGTCACTTAGGGACTCCCAGTGCAGCCTCCAGCAGCCCTATGGGTCAGAGAGTTAACCACAACCCCTTAACTGTCATTTTAGAACATTGACCCTGCTAGAATGAGCAAGTGACTTCACATACACACTTCTAGATAGAGGGACAGCAGGCCCACATGACCAGACATTATGCATAAATTTGTGCCCCTGCACTGCCCCCTCGAAGTAGGGTCAAGAAGCCATGGAGGTCCTCAGTCTTGACTCTGCCTCGTATTCAAGAACAAGGTTTCTTTGCAGAGGGACCCATAGATGAGGTTCTAGTCTCTTCCTCTGGTGAAGAAGGTATGTCAAGTTGGTGCCAGTGCCTTCACCCTCCAGCGGGAGCAGTGAACTCAATATCCAGAAAGGCTTTTAGACTTGGAAAGTTCCCTGGAATATTTTCAGCCTTATCTTCCTCTACTCTCAAAGCAGGAGGAAAACTGAGTCCTGCGCATCAGTGGGGGTGTTTGAGTGGAGGTCTTTCTGCTCCCTGTATGGTGTCAATAAAGCAGAAGCTTACACACTGAGTCATACCCAGTAATCAATCGTAACGGGGGGCTTCTCCCTGCCTGCACCCAGTGTAACCAACCACCCCTGAGGGTCTGACTTCTCTGTCTCGCTGTATCACCTGTTTGCTTTTAAAGCATAAAACAAATGTCTGTAGCCTGGGAGAGACTCCCCCTCCCCCTAGGTTTTTGGGACTGTCTTGTGGGTTTGGTTTAGAGCTAGGGAAGGGGGGTGGTGGTGGTATTTTGCCTGAGGACTCAAAGCTTTTTTTCTTTCTCCTTCGCATGACTGACTTTCTCACACTCGGATTCCCTGCAGCCTGCCAGAGACTTGGTTGCTGCCTTGCCAAGAGCTATCCTGGTAGGGCTATTGAAAGAGCTCTGAGTAAGTACACATGGGGCGGATCTCTCTCCTCCCCTCCTACCTGCCCCGCACCTGTACTGGGAGCAGTCCCACACATATCACCTGATCACAGCCCTTTCAGACTCCGTGAGAAAAATAAAGCCTAGGAGAGAAGAGGCATATTTGCCTCTCCTCCAGGGTGGCAGCCAGCTCCTTGCAGCAGGGAGTGTCCAGAAACACATTTGACATTCCAGGCATCCTGTACTTGCATGTTTGTCTGTGGGTGCCTCCTGGAGACACGAGGGGGCAAGAAGGAAGCTGGCGATCACTTTCCCTGGGGCAGCTTTTCTGGCCAGGTCTCAGGCAGGCATTTGGATGGCATCTGGCATCTGTATCCTTTACTGAAATCATCATCATCATCATCATCAATGTCTTCTTAGATAAGAGTCTTTGAGCTCATCACAGAATCCCCAAAGAGAACGTCCCATCATCAGAACAGCTCCCCCACAAATGAATTTGAATTTGTTCTTCTCTATATGTCTTTATGTCTATCTAATAGATATGTCCCAAATGAACAAGTTCGTCACTTTCTTACCGAAGGATGGCCCACAGCTTTCATCAGATCCAAAGATTTTGCAGCCAGAAAAGTTTAGGCAATCTGTGCCTCCTGGTGGGCACCCTAACCTCCAGAGAGGGAAGGAGCTAGCTGGAGGATATACAGCAATGTGAGGCTTGAGGCTCCAGGGACGGTTGGGGGTGGGTGGAGAGTGAAGGAGCAGGCATAGCTAGTGCCAAGGCTTACCCACTGTGGTAGCACTGTGGTCCTCAGATTGTTTTAGGGCAGGATTTACAGAGTTCCAGTCACCAGCCAGGGCCTGCATTTTAAAGTAGGGACATTAATAGTGAGTCTTAATTTCGGCAACCTCATCTTCTTAAGCTGCTCCCTGGGGCCAGCATTTAGATGGAGAAAGGGGAGAGATGTCTACTGGGGAAAAGCAGGTTCGGGAATGCTTGGAACAAGAGTTTGGTTGCCATGCAGAGGCACTGGAAACAACTGTGAGACTGCATTCCATCTTTGATAAAAATAAGTCGCCACTTCTGAACAAAAAAAAAAAAAAAAAAAAAAAAAAAAAAAAAAAACGCCTGCTTGATTCCTGGCCAAGCCCAGACAGTGCTAGGAGAAGTCGGGAGGGGGTGGAAAACAGAGGCTTTCAACATTGGCTAATAGCCTGTAATGCTCCCCCGCCCCCTAACACTCACTGGAGCCAGCGAGACCAAGGGAATGTGCACTTCCCTAATGGGCTCTGAAGGAGGGTGGCTGCCAAGAAGGCCCTTCTCAGCAGGGTGGGGGTGGGGTGCCCGTGGTCTGCTCTGGCTCTGCCACTTGGCTGAGCCACAGGGGGTTGGGGAGGCCCTCACTGCTCATAGCCAGTAGCCTAACCTCAGAGTCAGACTTGTGTGAGGTAAGCCTGCAGACTCAGGGGTGAAGAAGGCATTCCCAGGCACCATGGGACCTCAGGACTCAAGGCTGAAAGATTCCAGCTGGGTTAATGGCTGAGGCTTGTGAGGACAGGCTCAAGGGCCTTGGGAAGGTTAGGAATGTGGGGGTGAAGCTGGGGCTCTCCAAATCCAGGATCTGCAATTAGTTCGCTTGCAAATACCAACTCAAATGGTGACATCAGACCCAAGTCTCTCTAAAAATCAAAACCGAAAGAAATATAACTGCCCCCCCCCCAAAAAAAAATCAATTGAGTAAGATTCAGGACTGAAAGTGATCTACGGCCACTGGGCCCAGTGGTACAGGTCTATAAATCCCTCTGAGGCTGGAAGATTACAAGGTCAAGACCTACCCGAGCTAAAGAGTTCAAGACCAGCCTTGGTAACTTGAGAGATCCTGTCTCAAAAAGTCGAGGGCTGGGGATGCAGCTTAGTCTTAGGAGGCCTTGTCTAACATATATGAGTGTGTGGAATGGATGAATACATACAATATATCTTCAATCTCTTCTGCTCCCCTCCATCCTCCAGTTTATCTCAGATTATAGGAAGCCATAGGCTTGGGGCACCAAGGAAAGAGACTCTTCATTCATATAACGACTGAGGAAACAGGCCAGGAGGAAATTGCTTGTACAAGTGTGTTTGTCTCTCTGGAGGAGTAGCAAATCCTGGACCAGCCTCAGGCTCTCCACCTACCGATCTAAAAGCTTGTCCTACCGTCTCTATAGGAGGAGGACATTTCAGATCACTGTCTGTATTACCCTGTATTCTAGCTGAAGAGGAAGACGCCCTGCTGCCGAGCACCTTGGGTAATCTGAAGTATGGTGCCCTTTTTTTTTTTTGGTTTTTCGAGACAGGGTTTCTCTGCATAGCCCTGGCTGTCCTGGAACTCACTCTGTACAACAGGCTGGCCTCGAACTCAGAAATCTGCCTGCTTCTGCCTCCCAAGTGCTGGGATTAAAGGCGTGCGCCACCACTGCCCAGTGCACGGTGCCTTTTAACAGACATTCCTCTGAATTTTCTGTACTGTGTCTTGCCCAGGTTTGTCTATCATCTTGTCTTCTCTGTGAGGGAAGGAATCTTTGACTTCTCGGTTCCAGGAGACAGGACAACTTTTGTAGGGGCCACAAGAACAGGCAGCCTGTCTCCTTCCAGTCAACCAAGCTAAGCCAAGCCACGTGGCCTTCTCTCTTAGGATTAATCTTTATGCACTGAAACATTGGTTCCAAACCTGTGGGTCAAGACCACTTTTGGGGGTCAACTAACCATTTCATGGGATTGCCCATCAGATATCCTGCATATTTACATTATGATTCATAACAAGCAAAATTACGGTTAAGAAGTAACAATGAAATAATTTTATGGTTAGGAGTTACCTCAACTCAAGGAACTGTATTAAAGGATCACAGCATTATAAGGTTGAGAACCACTGCTGGAATGGGAAGATTGGGAGGGAGAATAGTTCTGCCCCCTGAATTTGAATTTTCAGATGCTAAGTTTTTCTCTCAGGAGTAGAAACCATGGCTTTAGGGGATAGAACACAGAGAGAGACCTTGCTTGAGCTTTGGGCCAACGTCACATTTATCAGATGGATGAGTAAGACAAATAATGATTTCCCAAGTTGCTGAGAGATGATGATTATGTGTGAACTCTGTTTTTTCCTTTGGGATGTTGAACTTAGAGGACAGTTCAGGAAGACAGTCCAGGAAGATGTCACAAGTATCTGCTACAGTCTCCCTCGGAGGACCTTAGAACATGACACCGGCTTTCCCTTGAAAGAATTCTGGAACTTGTGCCCTTTCTCAGTGGTTAATTATCTGTTTCATGTGGTCTACAGCACTATAGTCATAGGTCAAATCTCACAGAATGGAAGAGGGTTTTCATGGCGACAGGGAACGGGGCAGAGAGACTATGCCCTGCTCCAGGATCAGCATTTGGGGGAAGAGGTTCCAGAGAGGACATGGGATGGTTCAGGACAAAGGGAGCCACAGGACCACACTTTAATCTCTGTCATCCCTCAACTTCTGTGGGCCTGATGGAGACTATTTTGGATCCCCTTAGGGTCACTCAGTATGTGGACATTATATGAAGTGTGAACCGAGTTCTTCCTTTTGTGGGACTGAACTGCAACAGGGCCAATCTTGGCTGCTATCCTAGAAGGCCCATGGAAAATGAGCTCTCTGGAAACATGCTGGTGCATGCCATGCTGGCCTGATCTCCCAGGAGGCCTCTTGATCAAGTCTGTTGTTAGCTCCTGGAGGTTGCCAGGCACTGTATGGCTCACACAAATATCCAGTTCTGCCTTAATCGCAGAAGGCTCCCACAGTCACTTGGGAACCAAGTCCCCAAGTTCAAGTACTGTCCTGGATGATCCATACCCTCCTCACTTACTCTCAAAGGCCTGCTGCTGGGGGCAAACAGAGCCTTGATATCTGGACTGCTCTGTCACCTTGGTGGAAGGGTCTTAGTCAGTGTGTGCCTTGTGTCTAATGAACACTGTGATGACTGTGGTTGAACAATATAGTGAAGGTTAGATTTTTTTTTTTCCATTTCTGGTTAGTTGATTAATTCCGAGCAACAAATATTTTTTGAGCACCTAGTATGTGGGAGTCAGAGTTATGTACCCATTTGACAGTTGCTTCCATATCTACCCACTATACAAATGTTACTCATCTGTGTGGAATGGTGACATTCCAGGTTTATAGTTCAAAAATGCTTCCCCCACCTCACTTCCTCTATTTTCTTATTGAAGGTTCATTTCATTTTTTATTTACTTAGTGTGTGTGTGTGTGTGTGTGTATGTGTGTGTGTGTGTGTGTGTGTGTGTGTGTGTGTGTGTGGTGCCAAGGATTGGAACCAGGGCACTCCCTTAGGCAAGCATTGTACAGTTAAGCTATATATGCCAAGCTGCATCTCACACTCCTCATTTTTCTTGACTCTCTAATGAACGAGCTATTTGGGAAATGCCTCCTGCAGAGCAGACACCCTGGTATCTGGATCATAAACGCAGGAATCAGCTTCAACTTAAGGAGGCCAGTTGTATGGGCAGTCAAGGGATCCTCAGGCTGGGATTATTTTCCAAACTTTTAACTGCTTAGTCAGGGGATGGGTTTACTTTCGACCACTCCCGGTGATCACCTGTGGGCAGCCAGCACCCTCCTGGATACTCCTTTCTTGAGGAATCTGTGTCTGTCCGTGTTTTCCCAGGCCTATCTTTATTGATGGTTATTAAACACACACCAGCACACGGCAATGTGCAGGTACAAAGCAATTCCCAGGGTAAGGTACGTGGGAAGAAGAGAGATACTGCACTCCCAAACAATTCTCCTGTAATCGCAGCCTGCCATATCTATGTAAAGTTAATAAGTAAGATTTAAGCAGGCAGGTCCCATCATTGCAAGGCAGATAGAAAGGGTAAAAGTGCCAGTGGGTAGGCCATGCATCCTTCTGGAAGGCTGGCAGAGAAAATGAGGAGGGCAGCTGGGGGACAGGTGACCCCCGCAGGCCCTCACCTAGGCCACACACAAGGGCAGCAAATGCTTCGGAAGTGAGACCCTCCTGCTTCTCTTTTCCTGTCAGTTCCTCATGGCAGATTCTGTGCAGCCATGAAGTAAACAGCAGTCCCTATTCCTACACACTGGGTTGAGTGTGACTGGAGCACACAACACACCTGTTTTTATAGAGCAGCCCAACACACCTGTGGTTTTATGGTGCTGAGTGATAAAGGGGGCCGTAAAGCACAGGGGCAATGTCCTGCTATTTAAATAGAGCCTTTCTCTGGGAGTGGCAAGTGATCTCCAGCTGAGATTTGATTGACCTGATGATTACTTGCATTAGGAATGTTGAGCATAGACTGTGTGTGCTTAGGAAAAATGGGAGAGCAGAGTCTCTACAAGACAGAGTTCCTTAGGAACCAGGCTGCCCGAGTTCAAGTTGGAGCTTATTTGGTTTCTAGCTGTGTGACATAGTAATTCAGGCCCTCAATTTTCTTACATATATATTAAATATATTTATATATAAGTATAGACAATATATAACTGTATATAAATATAAAAGTGTACATTTCTCCATAAATATATAAAATAATATACTGTATATTGTATATGTAAACATATATTTATCTACATACCATACCTATTTATTTATATATAGTACATTAACATATAATATATAATATATAATACCTATATTATTTATAATTCATAGGATATATAATACATACATATACACATGTATGTAATATAGGTATTATAGATATATGTATGTGTTATGTATTAGCATATGTTAATATATGTAATATATGCATGTATATATGTATGTATATATGTATGTATATATGTTTGTATATATGTTTATAATACTTAAAATAATTTGCAAGCATAATGTACATGTTTAGATGCTTTTATTTTTCCTATATGTGTATTTCTGATGAGTAAAGTACTTCTGTTCATCTAAAAACATTCACAAAATGTTAATATTTTTTAAAGATATAGATGGAGAAGCACTGTAATGAGTTGGTCCATGCCCATATTTAACAGAACGGAAACTTCAACCTGGTTAAATGAATCACAACTCCACGGCCAGGAGAAAGCTTTAAAGACGATCTGACTCTGCAGTCTTTTCCAGGGAGGAGGTCTTGCTGCCCACACATTTTGGCTAGTGTTTATTTGTTGGCAGATAGGGTGCAGAGCTTGGTGTGGCCTTGACTTTGTTTCAGTGAGCCCGGGCTCACAGAGAGGAACCATATGCATGGTGCCAAAAGCACCTGAAAGAATGTGGGCCAGAGTATGGAGTACCCTTCTCCCACCTTGCCCAGCTCAAGGGATGGGGGACCCAGGACTCCAGAAGACTCAAACAAAGAAACAAAAAGCCCTACATTTACTTACAAAAATAAGATTGGTAGAAAAGAGAAACATCCAAGACCTTTCTGTCTGGCTCCTTGTCTCTGTAGGTGGCCTCAGCTGGGGTACACCTAGGACTAGAGGCAATGCTGTTCTTAGTAGTCAGCAGGACGGGCGTAACCTGGGACACATGACTGTCCTTGTTCCTGTGGCCTCTGACTATATTAGATAGTTCATTCACCTGTTCCTTCAGCCATCTTGAAGCCTTCTGAAGGGAAGTGAGACAGGATCCATGTTTGACACCTGTGGGAGGTGATGCCCTCCATCCACCATCCCTTGAGGAAAGAGCTCCAGTTTGTTTGTTCGTTGTTGTTGTTCATTGTTTCTGTTGTGATAGGGTCACATGAAGCCCAAACTGGCCTTGGACTCCAGATCCTTCCACCTTCTACTTTTTAAGTGGTAAGATTATAGACATGTGACCCCATGTCAAGCTTGAGCCCCAGTTTTTAACCACGAAGCTTTGATTCAGCACACATAAGACACGAGGAAAGGAGAGAGGGGGCGCACTGACAGCTGTGCTTTCGGCATAATCCGCTGGACTTGGTTTTATCTTCGAGAGAGCAGGTATGCTCTGGACGTCCCCGTGATCGATGCTGGTCACTTTGCTCCCTGGTGAGGCTATAGGGCAGTTCTCCCTCCTCAGACACTTGTATCTGCCAGCCCTGGCTGAGAAGATCCATTTTTCTTAGGTGTGTGAATATTGAGCAGGCAGGTGTTCCATGCAATTCTTTGGCCACTCTTCAATAGCTGGCAGAAGCCTCAAGGAGGACCCCTTCCCCAACCTGAGGATCTGCCCTGTGAGCCTTGAACTTGACAAGTCTAGAATGGTTATGAAAGTGCAGTTATTTTCTGGACAGGTCAAAGACAAAGTTTATGCTTTGCTAATTTGAGGTGGGGGAAGGGAAAGGGAAACGGAGAGGCAGACAGAGAGGGAGAGGGAGCGAGAGGTGGAAAAATGGCTCCCTTGATTGTATATTCATCTATGTGCCTATTTAATGATTAACACTAGCTTCTGGGCTATTGTTTGATGTGGCCTCTGCTGGTTTGAACAGGCGGAGACTGATTCACTCTTCTGGCATTTGGGAATCACAGGTGTTTACCTTGAGACAATAAAGAAGGGGGGGAGATACAATAACACCCACACAGGCCAAGTGCTTTGACCAAAAAATGGAGGAATAATACATTCTTAGGGACTAAACCCTGTGTGGGGCCTGCTGTTTTCTTGCTTAGAACAATATTGTGAGGAACGCCTGCAGACTGGGGGTCTTGAGTGTTTTTGATTTTCTCTATCACTTGTGGATAGATTTGAGGTAACTTTCACACGTTCCCATGGCTTGTACAATCATTGCAACTTGCCACTTGTCTGCAAGAGATGCTAGTCTTTTTCTTTTCTCTGTGTGTTTTGTGTGTGCATGTAGAGGCCAAAGGCTGATGTTAAATGATCATTCTCTATGGCTTTCAGCCTTTTTTTTTTTTGAAACAGGGTCTCTCACTGAACCTGGAGCACCACAGTTCAGCTAGAAGAGTCACCAGTGAGCCTCTGGGACCCTTTGCCTCTCAGTGCTGGGATTAGAGGTGTGGACAGGCTTTTCACATGGGTGATGAGGCCCTGGCTCAGGCCCGCATGCTTGCATAGCAGGCACTTTGCACACTGAGCCATCTCTCTAGGTTACAGGAGAATCTAGTGTCTTTATTCTAGGGAGGCTCCAGGAAAAGAAAAAAAAAAATCAGTGTAGCATTGTGGAAGCCCGCTTGAACATGGGTCCGGAAAGGGCTTGCTCCGAGAGAGCCTGTGGGATGACGGAGAGTCATGACATTAAAGGATTTTCAGAGAAATCAGGTGGGAGAGGCTGCAGAATCAAACTGTGTGCTCCGGAAAGACCTCAGAGAGAAGGCATTCCATAAACACCCAGGGAACAGCTCTTTAGCATGAGCAGGTGCAGTGGCAGGACTTTGCCTGCGAGCTCTAAAACCCTCATGAGGCCCTAGTGGACTAGCAGGGAGGGCGAGAGAACAAGGAGTAATGGTGGCCCGATGCTGGACCACCCAACTACACCTCAGGCCCTCTGCTTCCTCAGACATGCTTGCTTTTTTGTTGTGTGTTTTCAGTGCTGGGGACAGAACTCAGAACCTTTGGCTTGCTAAGCAGATTCTCTATCACTGAGCCACACTCACAGCCTGTTTTGGCTTTTTTTTTTTTAATGTGTATTAGCCTGCTTCAACTCATCATCATCATCATCATCATCATCTTCTTCTTCTTCTTCTTCTTCTTCTTCTTCTTCTTCTTCTTCTTCTTCTTCTACTTCTTCTCCTTCTCCTCCTCCTCCTCCTCCTCCTCCTCTTCCTCCTCCTCTTCCTCCTCCTCCTCCTCCTCCTCCTCCTCCTCCTTCTTCTCCTCCTCCTCCTTCTTCTTCTGTATATGGGTGGTTTGTCTGAATGTGTGTCTGTGTACCACATGGGTGCACGGTATCCTTAAATCTCCTGGGACTGAAGTTACAGACTGTTGTGAACTTGCACGAGGGTGTTAGACTTGAACTCAGGTCCACTGGAAGAGCAGCCACTGCTCTTAGCTGCTGGGCCATCTCTCCAATCTCAGTTTAGCTTTTTAAGGAATCTCTTTGGTCGCTCTGAGGTAGACAGAGGTGAAGGCGAGGACACCATGGTGGCACTGATCTGGGTAGAGAGGTAGATAGCTTGGACCAGAACGGTAGCCGGGAAGGGACTGGACTGTTATATACCTGGAAAGTAAGCCGATCACTGCTGGACGCTCTCTTGAGAGGCTGGATGTGAGGCCTCTGTCCTCCCTCACCACTCTCTGTTGCCCATCACTGAAGCCTTCCATAATCTACACATTTTGCTTCATACTTCACACAGAGTCGTGGTTCCTTTAATATAAAACTCCTACCTCTACCTCTCCCACTGCCCAACCCTTTAAGTAAAATGCAACTTGCCCTGTTTCCTTTGGCTGTGGCACTTTGTATCCTGGACAGGGGCAGGTGGAGAGGAGACACGAGTGTACTGGGGTGAAAAGTCAGATGGTTTCATTGAAAACGAGTGCATATTTTTAGAGGTTTTCAATAAACCAAAACGTATATCTTGGAAAGTGGCCCCTCTGGTCTGCAGCTTCATAGGCCTACTCAGGGTTGTCAGTGGTCAGTCACAGAAGGCAATCTGCGGTGCTCTGAAGGTTGGCCCCCAGCATCCAGTTTGCTCCTGAAGGCAATCTGTGGTGCTCTGAAGGTTGGCCCCCAGCATCCTGCTCCTGCTCAGCACAGCCAGTTGTGGGGGTGGGCTACCTGTTCTTTCTATTGCTGTCCTTGGCTCTGACCATGTAGAGGTGCCACACTTGAGTGGAACTGGAATATTGGCTGTCACCCTGCTTGGCTTGGGTCGGTGCCTCGAAGGGAAACCTGTTGAGACTCCCCAGGTTGGCTCTTGTCTTGTTCACTCCCTCAAGATCAACTAGCTGGAGAAAAGAACATATGGCAGCGTTCCTTGGGACGGGAGGCAGGTGAGAGAGCAGGTGTGAGGAGGCCAACACTGAGGAAGATTTGAGGGCAGCTTTGTCATGCCTCCTGCTCCTCTCGCACCTGACAGCCTTCAGTTGCTCACCTGGAAGGCAGCACTCCCAGCCACCTTTCCCGTGGGAATTCAGTGCAGCCTCTGCAACCCCTGACCTCTGGGCCACCGCCAACAGCTCTCAAGCCTCTCTCCTGTGCCATCACAGCGACATGATGTCATTTTTATTGAGGCAAGATTAGATTTAGGAAAAAAAATTTTTTTTTCTTTCAGAAGCATATTTCACATGATCTCTGTCTGGTCCTTGCTTTGAAGAATTGTCAATTTCAATTGGCTTCAGCTTTTGTTCACCAAAAGAAGCTACACACACACACACACACACACACACACACACACACACACACACACAGAGAGAGAGGGGGGGGGTGGGGGTGGGGAATATTCTCCCTGTCTCTTGAAGTGGTCACCCAAATTCCCTCTCCCTTTGTGTCACTACTGTGACTAGGAAGGTGAGTGCCTGTGCAATGACACATGATGGGCAATAGACCCAAGATGCAACCTGAGGCCAGCCACAGTAGTCCCCAGAATGTCACAGAAGAGGCTGACCTGCTGGGACATGGCAAAACCAATTCACAAGCATTTTCAAATTCTATTTTCAGAATTCTTTTTTTTTCTTTCTTTCTTTTAGAGACAGGTTTTCTCTGTGTAGCCCTGGCTAGCCTGGAGCTCACTCTGTAGACCAGGCTGGCCTCGAACTCAGAAATCTGCCTGCCTCTGCCTCCCAAGTGCTGGGATTAAAGGCGTGTGCCACCACCGCCCGGCTATTTTCAGAATTCTTATGCTGAGCAGTGGTGGTGCATACCGTTAGTCCCAGCACTGGGGAGGTAGAGGCAGGAGGATCTCTGAGTTTGTTACACAGAGAAACCTTGTATTGAAAAACCAAAGCCGGCTGGCCGCTCTCCCTCTGCCTCCCCATCACAGCTGCACACAGGGCCGGGGGCGCGTCCACGCAGCCACGACCCGCGGAGGGGTAGCCTCGGCTACCACTGCTTCCGACCAACACGTGCACGGACGCAGAAGCCTGGCGCGTTTGTCTGGGGAGGGGGAGGTCGGGCCTGTGGTCGCGGGAGGGAAAGGGGAAGGAGCGCCCGGGATCGGTCTACCCGGCGCTGTGTGCGGTTTTTATTCCGTTTTGGTTTTTGGTTCATTTTATTTATTACGGGCCCGGGGCTCAAACACTCGCGGGGGATGGGTTTGTGGGTTTTTTTTTTTTGAGGGGGGCGTGCAATCTCGTGGTCGGAGTGATCTAATTTGATTTCATGTAAATATTTAAATTTTAGTACCACAGTGGTGGCACACGCCTTTAATCCCAGCACTTGGGAGGCAGAGGCAGGCGGATTTCTGAGTTCAAGGCCAGCCTGGTTTACAGAGTGAGTTCCAGGACAGCCAGGGATATACAGAGAAACCCTGTCTTGAACAACAACAACAAAAATTTGAAATTTTATTAAAAATGTTTAGATTAAAAAAAAAAATACCAAAGCCAAAACCAAAATTAATCAAACAACAAAAAAGACAAAAAGCAAGCAAGCAAACAAAACGCCCCAAAACAATGAAAAAATTCTCTTTGGAGGCAAGATTTCTTTCCACTCCCCCCCCCCCACGCCTGCACTTATTGTGCACCCACTATGTGCTTGGCTCCACAAGGTATAAAAGAAGCAAAGGTGGAACTCTTCACTCCCTTTCTTCCTTTCTCTTTCTTCCTTTCTCTTTCTCTCCTTCTTTCTTTCTCTTTCTTTCTCTCTTTCTTTCTCTCTTTGGGTTTTTTTTTCTTCATTTGGTTTGATTTCACTTTTAAAGGAAGACACAGACATGCCTCTTGGCTTACAGGTCCCAATTTAGTCACTGAAATGAACAGTGTGAGGAACCACCCTAGAATTACATGGCTTTGATAGGAAACCAGAGAAGAAGAAACTCAAGGAAGGGGCTTGCTGCAACTCTAAAGGCCACACACCGCATGGCATGGGAGCCTCATGGTAGAGACATTGCTTACATATGGTGGCCATTTCAGTAAGGAGCCCCTTCCTGACCTCTAACCATCTGATGAACTCTACAACAACCTGAGCAGCCTGGTGTGTGTGTGTGTGTGTGTGTGTGTGTGTGTGTGCCATTACTCTACAAGGTTGGTTGAATGAATGTTGAGCAAGACCATAATTTATAGTTTTGAAGCAGGTTCAAGAATAATGAAGAGATAAGACCTAGGTCTGCTAGCCATCTGCAGAGCCCTGCCTTCAGCGAAGTCATCCTGAATGCACATCACTGTCATGACTCCCCAGGCACTGCCCCCTGGAGATTTCTGCAACCTGCTGCCTTCCAAGTGACCCCACTGCCCACTCTCATGAGCTGTGCAGTGAGGTTTGCAGAGCCATTCGGATGGGTGGGGGTTCAGGGTTTAGCGTACTTGAGGTACGCTGTTTCATGAAGAGCCTGCCTTCTTGGACAGGTTCTTCCAGGAGTAAGTTGTTTGGACCAAGGACACAGATATTAAGTGTGAAGTTTTAAATGGCACGTGTCAGCTGAAGACACTGTTGGAGTTTGTTTCATTTCAGAATTCTATGCACTCCCCGATCCCTAGCCTAATAACAACTATACAGATTTTTTTTATAAATGGGTCAGGTGTAATGGTGCACACCTTTGATCCCAGCACTCAGGAGACAGAGGCAGAGGCCAGAGGCCAGAGGCCAGAGGCCAGAGGGCAGAGGCAGAGGCCAGAGGCCAGAGCCAGAGGCAGAGCCAGAGGCAGAGCTAGAGGCAGAGCCAGAGGCAGAGGCAGAGTCCAGCCCGGTCTACAGAGTGAGTTCCAGGACAGCCAGGGCTACACAGAGAAACCCTGTCTCAGAAAACAAAACACCAATAACAAAAAGCAAACTGATGAACCCACTGTCTGTTCACACCTTATGACCCTTGACTGTTTTTTTTTTTTTTTTCTCCTCTGGAGAGAGACTGAAGGGTGGCTGTGGCTGTGGAGTCAGCCCCCGGTAGTTCTTTCACAATAGCAGAGCCAGGAAGCTTCAGAATGGAGGCAGCATGGGAAGTTCCCTCCTGGCTCCTGGGACTGGCGGTGGAGGGGACAGAATTCCAAGGCATGCTTAGGGCTTAGGTTTGGATTTGGGTGACAGGTCCCTTCACCGGGGCAGTGCTGGGGAAGAGTGGGAGGCATCAGGAAAGGATAGTTGGTCTGGTTGCCAGGGGAGATCTGGGAGCATGGGTATCCATGTATGTTTTTAAATCATTTTTAAATTTAATGCATATGGGTGTTTTGTATATCTCTCCATCCATCTCCCCATCCACCCATCTATCTATCTATCTATCTATCTATCTATCTATCTATCTATCTATCTATCTAATTTGTGTGTTTGATACCCAAGAAAGCTAGAAAAGGGTGTCATATCCCTTGATACTGGAGTTACAGATGGTTGTGAGCTCCTATGTAGGTACTGGGAACTGAACCCTGGTCCTCTGGAAGAGCAACAAGTGCTCTGAACTGCTGAGCCATCACTCCATCCCCGAGTAAACAAAATTACATTTTGTGTGTGTGCTTGTATGTGTGTACAAATTGAAAAAGTTAGTCTCCCTTTCTACTGTGTGGATTCTGGGGATGGACCTTGGGTTGTTAGGTTTGTCAGCAAGTGCCTTAGGTATGAGGCTTTATATCTGCTGAGCTCTCTTGCTGCCCACCTTTTCTGTGCTGAATCTGAGAATGTGGTAAATTTTACAAAGGAAATGAGAGAGGAACTGGGTTCCAGAGCCATCTCGGCACACTCGGCCACTGTGTAAACCTCTGATGAAGCAGACAAGGCTAGCAGAGATACAAACTGGTAGACCATCAACTTGACAGGATAGAGAAACACCCAGAAGATTGGTTAAGCACATCTCTAGGGGTACCCAGAGCATACCTCTGAGGGTGTCTGTGATTTGCTTCTAGAGACAGATGGAGAGGGTTCCAGACCTAATGAATGGATTAACATGATGTCATTACTGAAAGCCAGTAAAGGTGGGAGGTGTGTCCTAGTGAGGTGAAGGCAGTCGCTGAGGAGGGCGTGTCCTTGGAGCCTGGGCTCATACTGAATCCCTATCTCAGCTTCCTTCCGGGGCTGCTTTGGTGTCACACCTTTCCCATCACAATGGACCGAATCTTCTGAAACTGAGCCCAAGTCAATCTTTGCTCTTCTGAACTGTTTTCTCAGGTGTTTTGGCCACAGTGACTGAAAAGTGCCTAACACAGTAGCCTACTGTTTCCCTTTTAATCACGCCTGGAGGAGTCCGCTCCTGGCGTATGGGTGAGGGCCCACAGGTGGTGCTGAGCAGGAGCCACTCTTGCAAGCCCTCTCATCAGCTAACAATCTTGTGATTACTCACTCGTTGCGTATATCCTCATAGGCTTTTGGTGGTGCAGGGGACTGAAGCCATGGCTTTGCACATGCTAGGCAAATGTTCTACCACTGAGCTGCACTCCTGCCCTTGCCTTGATGATTTTCAGTTTGAAATTTGAAAACCCCCCATTAAGATACACTCAAACAAACAAACAAACACCTCTGCAGCAGCTTGAGAGACTTCCTTCTACCGTCCAAAGTCAGTTTCCGGTTAGCACGTTTTTCTTTAATCACTTGGTGTTTGGTTTTCCTCTTGCAGAGGAATATTGCAGCATAAGCTCATAGGTGGCTGTGTGGGATATAGTACAAATGGAGGCTTTGGGCAGAGTACCTGGCCCCAAATGGCCCAGACGTCACCTGCATTCAGTAGGAAAAAGAATTCCAAAATGATATTGTCTTTTAATATTCTCCCCAGGTGACACAGGCCACCCACAGCTGGTGTGTCTAGGGTACACCAAATCATTCTGAAAGAACAGGCAAATGAATGGCTTGCCTTCTCTTGGGGACGGCAGAATTAGCTTTGCTAACGTGGAAGGTTGACCAGAGCTGTGTAGAGCCTGTAGGTGGGATATGCTCCTTTGATCCGATTCTAGCTGCTGAGCTGTGTGACGTGTTATGGGTCGAATTGTGTCGCCAACAATGGTCTTCATTCCTTATCCTCGGTGGCCTCATTTGAAAACAGTCATTGCAGGTGTAACTAGTTAAGGTAAAAATCCTAATGAAATAGAGTGAGCCCTTAAACAATAGGGCTGGTATCACAAAGTTAGCAGAGGCCTACGCACAAGGCTAGGGTGTTGAAGTGGGCAGGACATGATGAGGGACTAGGGACTAGATAAATTCCCTGATAGCCAGCTACCTTGGGTGATCACCATCTTTCTTACCTGGTCATAGGACAATGGAGCGGGAACTGTCCATCTTCTGACAGCAGACTGCTGATCACCATCAGAGAGAAAGAAGCCACCTGGACTCTCCTGTGGGGCTCCAGGCAGAGTGCAGCCCAGCTGACACCTTGATTTTGGCTTCCCATCCTCTTGTCCTTTGAGACATGCTTCAGTTGGAGACATGCACCCCACAACAGCTATGAGAACAATTAAGTCATTAGGGATGGGAACATGGTAGCTTCTCATAGCTGTTAGGAGAATGTTGGAGATGTATTAAAAAGAAGATGTTTTCTTAGACTTTTGTTTTGTTTTGTTTTGTTTTGTTTTGTTTTGAGATAGAGTTTCTGTGTAGCCCTGGCTCTCTGGGAACTCACTCTGTAGACCATGCTGGCCTCAAACTCACAGAGATCCACCTGCCTCTGCTTAGGATTAAAGACATGCACCACTACTGCCAGGCTTGGATTTACTTTTTTGATGTAGTAATTACAGTGTCTTATCAAGCTAGTTCACATTTTTAAATTGTTAATCTTTGCAGACTGGTTCATATATGTGGCATGCAACTGGAAGTCTGGGGTTTTGCCTTCTCCTCAGGGACCCAGGCCTCACTATCCGGGTTGCACAGAACTCAGAATCCTCCTTTCCCTGCAGAGATGGTTCCTCTGAATACCTTTCTCATGTGCTGTCCCACCTGCCTATCCTCCTGGGGGCAGGTTTCCAACACTAGTTCTCCTTGGGTGCCCTTGATCAAACCCAGACTGCCAGACGGGAAGCAGGTTACTCGCCCTCTTTCCCTCCCTCTCTCTCTCCCTCCCTCTCTCCCCAAGGAGATTCAGGGATCTGAAGGACCAGCCCTGTTTCTGGTTATTGAATAACCAGTGGGGCATCAGATGTCAGGGCTGAGGAAACAGAAGGGCCTACCTGTCGCGCCACATGACCTCACAGCCCGAGCTGTTCTCAGGGTGTCAGTTTGCACTGTTTGTTAGGGTGTCTTTCAACAGGAGCACAGCTTACATCATGCTGTATTAAACACCTAACCTACCTATTGTGGCCCTGCTTACCTCGGGAATGACAGCAGGTTAAGGTGCTGACTAAGCCTGGGAGAGTCTTGCTTTTTTTTTTTTTTCCCAGACTTGAGAAGGGAAAATGTGAACTGAGAAATGAAATGAAAAGGGTTATTGTGTCAGAATGCCAAACTTACCACTAACTCCCCCACAGCCTCCTCACTCCCCTCACATCCCCAATTCCCAGCTCAAGGCTCCTCTGGAGAGAAGAGGAGGCCATCCTTGCCCCCTTAGATCTCAGGGCCGTCTGCAGGCAAGGACTATGCCATCCGTAGAGCAGCCACACTCACAGACGTCTTTGGAAGACATCTCTGGCCCTTAGTCCATATCCAAAGGAACTCTTCATGGAGCATCTTCTCACACTGGGCCTTGAACACCAAGGCAGAGGCTGACAGATTCCCCAAAGACAGGAAGACTGGAAGGCATCTTGGTTAGCCAGTCACCACTTTCTCCAGTGAGAACTGGACAGACTCGGGGGAACAGAAAGGCAAGTAAGCGTTCCATGTGATGTGACATGTATCTATCAGTTCACCTGTCCCTGCAGTCATTCAGCCATATCCTCAACAGGCATTTCTCAACAGCTGCTCTGGGACACACATGTGGCCCCCATGTCCTGAAGGAGGGAGAAAGAATGTCAACAGCGTCAGTTTGACTTGTGCACAAGGAGATGTCTGTCCTGAAGGCTGAGAGAGTCAAAGCAAGATGAAAACTCACTTTGCAGCTGGGGAAGCCGGTAGCGACGGTTTCAGAGTAGGGTCAGGAGAGCGGATTCAGTAGTGTCTGAGCTAAGTGTCTCAGTCAGCTAGAGAGTAGGTAGCAGGTCCGCATGGTTCTATAGTGCAGAGCAATGTGGCAGCAGTGTCACCGGGTGCTCCCAGGCTTCTTTTGCCTTCTGATAGAGTCTTTGCATGGTGTAGTTTGAGTGCTTCACAATCAAGAGAGCAAGAAGCCTACAATATCCCTTCTATGAAGTCAATCTCTGACCTCAACTAAAGTTAACCCCTCCCTACTCACCAACACACACTCACATACCACACACACACACACACACACACACACACACACACACACACACACAAGTTCCATCTCCAATCCCATCACATTAGCAATTAGGATGCCAATTTAAGATCTGGGGGAGATAGAATTTAGTCAGTTGCAGGGAGTTTGATAAAATGCTGATTCTGAACTTCTTCCCTGGACCTCCTGACTCAGCCCCTGGGATGTTCTGGAGAATCTGCCTTTGGGTTGTTAGCTATGTTGATATTGGAGAAGGTTCTCACTAGGACGCTGTAGACTGCTCTATTACAACGTGTGTCTAGTGAGAGTGGAGCCACTGAGTGCAAATGTGAGCAAGGAGTCCGGCTCCAGGGAGAGGCTCAGAGCTCCACGGGGCTGTGAAATCACTAAGACATGAGACCTTGATCGATGCCGAGCTGAGTAAAAGGAGGAGCCTTGGTGCCCTTGGGTGCCCTTGATCAAACCCATAGACTGCCAAACGGAAAGCAGGTTACTCACTTAAAAGGTGGTTTGTGATATATTTTTGCAGGATACATGGAAAGAATCCTATGTCTCAAATCTCAATTGATTTCAAAACTCTATGGAATCTTTATTTTGGAAAAAAAAAGTTTTTTTTTTTTCTTTTTGGTATGGTTTTGTGTATGTTGGGCCCATACCATCCCACTGAGCTCTGTCACTGGCTTATCTTCCTGTTTGTTTCTAAGGAAAATCGTTTTGTATAAAGAGATTTAAAGCCACGCATGCTAACCTGGGAAGATAGCTCAGTTGCTAAGATCCTTGTGTCACAAGTATTAGGACCTGAATTCAGCCCCTTAGCACAGAGGTAAAGAGCTGTTGCACAGGGACATGTGCTTGTAATCCTGAACTGAGGAGGCTGACACAGGCAAATTCTTGGAGATCACTGGAGATCACTGGCCAGCCAGGTTAGCTGAATGGATGAGATCCAGTCCCAGTCAGAGATCCTATCTCTAAACCAACCAACCAACCAACCAACCAACCAACCACCAATAAGGTGAATGGGTCTTTAGTATGACACTGAAGGCTGATCACACTCTATACTTACACGGACACCTTCTACACATAAGAACATGCATATCGACTCCAAAACACAAGTACAACTCTGAAGAGACTACTTGGGTAAATTGTTTAGTAAAATGGCTGTTGGAAAAACCTGATTGTTTTCCATTAATTCTTAGTTCCCAATAAAGAAAAGGCCTGTCTTATAAACCTAAGGACAGGGGGTGTAGGTCAATAGTAGAACACTTACGTAGCCAGTTCAAGGCCCTTAGTTTAACCCCCAACGTTGTAGGAGGCAGAAGAGACAAAAAGAAGAGAAAGAAGAGTGAGCTCAGGGTTGCTCCCACACCAGACTGAGCACACTGTTGGTAATTCACATTGGAAGGGGTGAAATTTGGGGTTCTCTTGCCAGCCAGTCATTGCCTCAACAGTTCCTGGGGATCCTTCCAGTGATTAAGACAGATGCTGCCCCTCCCTGCCCTATAGTATTCATAATCTCTAAGGGAAGCAATTCAAGTGAGTGGCAGAGTGCAGTGAAGTTTGTTTGGTAGTAGAAGTTATGTTAATTCTCTCTTGCTCCTTTTGTGTCCTTAGAGACTGAACCTAGCCCAGGCTGGATGGCTCAATGATGCTCGACATCTGTGTTGTGTTAAGTTACCCCTTCAATGGCAAGCACGCACAGAAGCATCACATTGAGTGGATGTGCTTAGGGTATGTTGACCTCGAAGGGAGGTCAGAAAGAGAATTTAAAACAGAACTGGAAGTGCAAAGCCTTATCCAGAGTCAAGCACCTTGCAAACTGGCTGGCATAATGCTCCAAATGGCGACTGTCCAAGGCCACAGGGGAACGTGGAAGCAGGTGTAGTGGTATAGGGAGAGATACTGTTGCCAGGTGAAGGAGCAGGGGCACAGTAGACTTACAGAAGCCATCAAGGCTGGCTGGCCCTTGTTCAAGCCAGACCTTGAAGTACATGCAAAGGTGTTCCTATTCTCCCAGGATGTCTCTCAGTTCTGAAGTTCAATTCTGTTTGACTGATCCAAACCAGCTAGATGGACCAGCTAGACTGACAGACCATCACATTGCCTGATCACCTATTGTTCCCTGATGGGTGACAAGTCATAGTAAACAGAGGTAAAGAATTTGTCTCTCCATCTGTGGTTTCAAGGCCAGTCTGATCTATGTTGTAAGTTCCAGGATAGCCAGAGCTACATAGTGAAACCATGTCTCAAAAACAAACAAATAAATGCACTTCTATGTCAGAGAGTTCACATCAGTTGTTTAACTGATATGACCTGAAATGTTCAGTCACTCCCAAAGCTGAGAACAGGAAAGGGCTCCCACTGCTCACAGTCTGCTCTGGGTAAGGTGGCATCCAATGGAATGGCCTCTCTAAGGTTCCCCCAGATTGGCTCATGAAGTCTGAGGTTTTCCAGACACTGGTTATACATATATATTACAATAATAAAATTCATTTCCCTTCCAAACTAACACATGCTCATTATAAAAATACAGGAAGGCCGACAAGCTGGCTCAGAGGGTAGAGAGTAAAGACGTAGGAGGTGCAGCAAGCAGTCTCACACAGCTTGGGTTTGGTGTCTGGGACCCACATGGTGGAAGGAGAGAACCGACTCCTGCCTCTTGTCCTCTGAACTCCTCACATGTGCCCTGACGAATCCTCCCTCCTCTAGATAAGAAGATAACAATTTTAAAGAGAAAAAATTAAGGGAAGGTAAATAAAGGTCATTAGTTTTTTTCTTACTTTTCCTCGTGACCTCACAAAGTTTGATTGCATTCTATATATGATCATTTATAACCTGCTTTTGTCATTTAACGTGATGACAAAATAAAATCCTCATAACTTTATGTGAATGTGTAGATCTGTTATCACTCAGGTACCGTGGTCTTCTTGCTTTACTCGAGTATGTGGTTTTTAAAATTTTCATTTTCCTTAAGATGATTTTAGCAGCATGGTTTTAAGCTTAGTGTTTCTGTGAGACTCCTAATAGTGGGTGTGGGGGTGTCCCAGACTTTCTCTCGTCCACTCTTGGGACACTTTTCTTCCTACTGGGTTGGTTCACCCAGTCTTGATTTAAGGGTTTGTGTCTAATTGTATCTTGTTATGCTGTGTTAGGTGGATATCCCTGGGAGGCCTGCCCTTTTCTGAAGGGAGATAGAGGGAGGAGGAGTGGAGAGGGGAAGGAGAGGGGCTTGGAGGACTAGGGGGAGGGGCAACAGCAGTCAGGATGTATCAAAACAAAAAATAATAATAATTAGTTAGAGAAAAGAAAAAAGAAATGACTTTGCAGAAGTGCAATTCCCAATGGAAATGAAGAGGGTCATGGAGACTATCAATGTATATATTGTAGATTTTTCCCTAAAGGGTAAATTGTTTTTTATTCTCTTGGTATGATAGAACACAGACAGTCAATTCTAAATTATTTGCCATTATTTCTTTAAACACAGTCAAAACAACAATTAAGGCTTTTTATATCTGATTGGGTCAACAGAAAGCCACAGGTCTTTCCTTTGTGTGTTGGGGGTCAAACCCAAGGCTTCACACATGCTAGTCCTGGCTCTCTCTCTGACCCTTCTCTGAAGAGCCATTGACTGCTTCCCAGAGCCCCTTAGTCAGCGAAGGTGAGGTGTGTGTGTGTGTGTGTGTGTGTGAATACAATCTACTCTCAAGGGGAGAGCGCTGGGAGAAATTCATTCAAATGTCTCTCTACAGAGTTGCGAAGGGCCTTCTGGGTGTCTCGAGCTACAGGAGTGTGGCCTAGTACCTGACTCACTGTCTTTAGCAGGCCAGGTGATCTGAAATTTAGCCCATGTTAGTTTCAGCATGTCTGCCCTACCTGGAACACAAACTTCCCTTGGCCCCCTCTGTAAGACAATGTTCAGAACAATGGGCTAATGTGACTTTGAATTGATTGGAGCGAGCATCAGCTTGGCTTTTATCATACTGGATGTCAGTTTGCTGAGAGCAAACTGTGATGGTGCTGGCTGGAGCTCCCGTAGTGGAGAAGACCAGAGCTAAAAAAACAAAACAAAGCAAACAACCCTACTTGTTTAGGTGCAGGTGGGCTGTCAGAATAAGGGGTTGCAAGAAAAGGGAAAGGAGTAGACGGGCTGGAGAGATGGCTCAGCTGTTAAGAGCACTGACTGCTCTTTCGAAGGTCCTAAGTTCAAATCCCAGCAACCACATGGTGGCTCACGACCATCTGTAATGAGATCTGACACCCTCTTCTAGTGTGTCTGAAGACAGCTACAGTGTACTTAGATATAATAATAAATAAATCTTTTAAAAAAAAAGAAAGAAAGAAAGAAAGAAGGAAAGGAGTAGGGAGCTAGACAGGTCCGCAGAGAAGGTGCAGGAGGATGAGGCAAAGCCCCACTGCTGCAGGGAGTGGCCCATTCTGAGGTTAACTTTGTCCTGTGCTCTTGCAGAACCAGCCCAGGGAGGACCAATCTGCTTTGCCATGGGCATGGCCCTCTGACAAGGTGGCTCTAGAGAATGAGCCTGTCTACCCCCCTCCCCACCCTCTGATGGGCTCCCCTGGGACTGCAATGCAGAGCCCCTCCCTCCATGAGGAAGTCAGTCTGTGAGGTGCAGCAGGCCACCTGGGGCCCAGTGACAGTGACTTGCCCTCTGGGCAAGTTCTTCCCCCCCCCCCTTCCCCTTTCAGAACTGGAGAGGACTCCTTGTAGTTATAAAGGTTTGATGATGATTGCTGCAGAACTACAGTGTGTGTGTGTGTGTGTGTGTGTGTGTGTGTGTGTGTGTGTGTTAGGCTTGCTGTTTAACAGGGTCCTAAGGTGGCAAGGAAGCCATCCTTCCCTTCCCCCCAGCTCCACACGTGTGTGTCTCTCATTACTGTCAGGAGGCGTTAAGATGGCCCCATGGAGATGAGAACAAACCCCTTAATTAGGCACTGTTCCCACATCTAGAGAGGGACCAGCCTGAGCCTGGCTGCTCTGGCATTGTGGGAGCTTGGTCCGTGGGGGCAGGAGGGGGCAGGAGGGCACAGGAGGGCGCAGTAGGAGGAGGCTGCAGCCAGGGCATCTGAAGGACTCAGCAGGTTTACACTTCGCTGACCTGATGGATGAATGGAGCCCTGTCCACCCACATGGGGCCTGGAATCTTCAATTATGGCAATTACATCAACAGGTCGGAAGGGCAGCACTTTCCACTGAAGAGGTTCAGGGCTTTAAAGAAAAAATCCTAAAGCCACTGTTTTCCCTGCTTTCTTTTTAAAGGGACTAGGCTGATCAAAGATGACCCCATTGCCAGTCTAATTGGGCCATAGGTAGAAAAGAGAGACACGGGTTTTCTGTGAGAGATGGCTGCCACTTGCTCACCCACCTCTGGACTCCTGGCTCCTCTCCCATTCAGGTTCGTGTTTGTAGACCCTGGTTGCGCATACTTTGCACTCGGCACCTCTCTGAGGATAAAACCTGGAGCCTTCCCCCTCTGAATCTCCCAGCATGCAGCGCAGTACAATCAAGATGCCCCAGGACTGCGGTCGGGAGGATGCATTCCGTGGAAAGGTCACTTTAGTCTTTCTGATGGTGTTTCTCTCATCAGTAAAATCAGCTGTCCACCTGTCTTTGTTACAGTCCTAAAGGGTCTGTACCCCACATACCCCACATACCCCACATACCCCACATACCACAACTAATGCACCATTTTCTCTTCCCCAGACACCTGTCAGATAGTTGAGCTGAAGGGAGGCTCTTGCCCCAGCAGCAAATGGGGGTTACCTGAGAATTTGCTAGAAGTGTAGATCTTGGACCTCACTCTAGGTAAGCGGGAATCTGCATCATACTTAACCAAGCTCTCCAGGAAACTCGTGGACACATTAAAACCTACCGAGAGCTTTTCAGGACTGAAACTTGACACACTGAGCATGTGTGAGCCGGTGGCAGGGAGCCTGTAGCTCGTTTTCATCTGAAAAATAAAGATTTAGTCTTTCCTACACGAGGGATGCTTCGGGGCCGAGAATGAAGCAGTTTATCATTGCCAACGGAGGTATTTCATCCAGCCACTGGATCATTCGATTGATGGACATTTGCTGAACAGCACTAGAAAGTAGGTGTGAGGCGTGTAAAATATATTCTCTGTTTAGGAGCAACTTGAAATTAAGAACTACCTCCGACAAAATGAGGCAAGTACGGGGCTTCCCTGAGTACGATGTAATAGCTTCTGTATTATGAATGGAGTTAAGCAGATTCTTCTAGACAGAGGGCACACAAGCAAAGGCTCTGTGTTTTATAAGGGGGGAAGCAGCACTCCTGAGCCCCAGATTCTCATGGGAACCAGAAGCACAGCTCATTTTCAGATGGTACCAAAGCCTGATCAATGAATCTATCACATCTTTTACTTACTTATTTATTTATTTATTTATTTATTTATTTATTTATTTATGTATTGTGGTTTTTCGAGACAGGGTTTCTCTGTGTAGTCTTGACTGTCCTAGAACTCACTCTGTAGACCAGGCTGGCCTCGAACTCAGAAATCCGCCTGCCTCTGCCTCCCAAGTGCTGGGATTAAAGGTGTGTGCCACCACCACCCGGCGAATCTATCACATCTTAATTGGTAAATCCAATGAGAGTGAGCTGTTGTACTTCTGGGTTAGTTCTGTGGCGATCACTGTCTGGTTTCCTTTAGGTCTGGCCCTTCATCCAAGCCTTTCATATGCAAGGTTTATTGTATGTTTATTGTACTGTTAATTATTTAAGAGGAGTATTCCTTCAAAACTCCTCATGGAGTCTAATGGCTGAGGTTTATTGGTGGCTTCATATTCTACTTCTTGAGAGTTTTAAAATCACGCTAAGCTGGGTGTGGTGGTTCATGACTTTAATCCCAGCACTTGAGCAGCAGAGGCTGGTTGTTCTCTGAGTTCAGATCCAACCTGCTGTACAGAGTGAGTTCCAGGACAGCCATGGCTACACAGAGAAACCCTGTCTCGAAAAACAAAACAAGACAAACAACCCTCCCCCACAAAAAAACAAAAACAAAAACAAAAAAACCACACTGAGCCTTGAAGATTAGGAAAATAAGGGAATAGGCCTTCAGATATGTCATCAATGGGTGTGGCCTTTTTGGAAAAGCAAGGGATCACCCATGTTAATCAGGCATTGTGCTGTCAACATAACATGTGTAGCTAGTCACCAAAGCTGTTGTCTAGAATCATTAGAGGTTTGTCACCGCCCTTCTCCCCTAGCATCACCGCAACGGTGTATCCACAGCAGCAGTGAGATGTGTGTGGCTGCCAGCCATAGGACAAGGGACAGCAATGGAGATGCCATGGTGGACACAGAAAATAGGACCTCATAGGTGCAGTACCCCATCAGAGGTAGCCTGTGTGCCGGTTCAACCAAGAGTGTAAAAACCAAGTCTCCTGAATGGCTAATGTGATGTGGAGTCTTTGGTCACAGCTGGTGAGACAGGGAGTGGGTGCATCCATGTGGCAGTATGAAGATGCAAAGTTACTTCCTGTTACAAGACAGGCCTGCAAGGTATGACTCTTCGGCTTGACCAGAGGGTGAGCTCTTGGTGGCTCCTCCAGGCCCACCAGGCTTCTTGGTCCCTTGTGGAATGCTGTCATAGCAAAGATTGAGATATCAGGACTTCTTGGTAGTTGAGGACAGCAGTGTGCTGCATAGCCAGGTTCTTTTTGCTTGGTTCTCAGTGACTGAGCTAAAGGCAAGGACTTTGTTTTGCTTGTATTGGATAGCACCCTTGGGTGCTGAGTTAAAGTTTAATCAGACTTGCAAATAAGGGTTATCTGTCCATCCCTGGCATGGTCACAGGGGGCAAAGGCTTTCTTCACCACTGCCCTCAGTGTGCACCCTCTCTCTATTTGGACACAGAGTGAGGTGTTTCTCTGTCACTGATCTCTGTCAGTCTGTAGGGACATAGGTGGACAGTGTTTAAGTAACCCAGGACCTTGAGCTCTAAGCGGATCTTTGCTGTGAATGTGGCAAGCAGTACGATGCCATAGACAGAGCCTGAGATTAGGAACCAGGCCTGGCTGGATTCAAATATGAGTCTCTCATCTGGCAGGGTAGTAATTGGGAGAGGACTTCAGTGCTTGAACTTTGATTACCCACCACTGAAGGAGTGATGTGCCCTTGCTGCGTCGTGAGGACTGAAGGAAACAATACAGCCCCGCCATTGTTAGGGAGCTAAGAATCCTGGTGTGACCCAGACCCCCAACAGCCTAGGGCTTGAGAACCAGCTGCCTTCAGTTCATGAAGCCATGTCAGCATCAGAGCCTGGAACAAGAGAATCTTGTGGAGACTTCACATCAGCTGAGTAAAGAAACTGAAGACAGGGCCAAGCAGTGGTGGTGCATGCCTTTAATCCCAGCACTTGGGAGGCAGAGGCAGGCGGATTTCTGAGTTCGAGGCCAACCTGGTCTAGAGTGAGTTCCAGGACAGCCAGGGCTATACAGAGAAACTCTGTCTCAAAAACAAAAACAAAAACAAAAACAAAAAACAAAAATCAAAAAAGAAAAAAAAAGAAACTAAAGACAGGAAGGATCCACCCTGTAGCCCCATGGGCACATATGTATCCTTTGAATTGTGTGTGTATGCATATATGTGCATGTATATATTCAATTATGACACACTTATTACACATTACAGTTTCAGGCGATCCATTCCCCTTGTCTGGCATCTGAAGGCACCAGAAACACACAGGATATGTAGACAGACACACAGGCAAAGACACCCATACACATAAACAAAACCAAACAAATCAGTTGGGCTTACATAGCTGTTCTGAGAGCCCTCCCTGTATGTAGAATGTCTTATTCTAGTCAGGGTGGGATAGGTAATGCCATGACAACAAACAGTCCCCAAATCTCAGTGGCTGCAGGCAACGCACACCCATTCCTCAGGGTTTGGCTCTTTAGTAAAGAGTTCGCTGACACCTGCTCCTCTGGCCTACACCCGTCCACTCAACCTAGCTCACAGAAACCGCTGCAGCAGGGGAAGAGAGGGTGGAGGTCCTGCATCTGCTGAGAAGTGATACCTGCTGCTTCATGCTTCATCAGCCAGAGGATGTCAGATTGCCACACCCAACTCCAACAGGCAAGGAGTAGCAGACTGCACTGGGGAATGAGATATGGAGATACCGAGAGCCCTGTGATCGATACCACACCGAAAGCAGCAGTCCTTACATCCAACCTGTGACGCCTTTTTTTTATATATATATATATCCTGGGCTTACACTGAAAGAGATGGAGGCTGAGTTGCTCTTGCCCGTTCACCTGGTTTGTAAATGGGAGATGTGGGATTTAATCTGGAAAGTCTGACGGCAAAGCCGGTCACCCGTGATCCCTTGTCTTACAAGTGACTGTATTCATGATAGGAGACTGCAGAGGATGGATGTCAAATGTGCTTTGGGGTGTCAGTGGCTGGGGCGCAACAGCCTGTGAGAGAAAGCCCTGCTGGAGGAGGTGGCTCTCATCTCTAGGTCTTGAAGAGGCCAGATTTGGATCCTGAGAGATGTTTATTCTTTCAGCTCTTCCTCCCTCAGTGTGTTTGAGAACCAACTTTAAAGTCCCGGTTAGTCCACGCTCTTGGTTTACTGTCCTCTGGCAAGAGAAGCCTGGAGGGATGGGGGCCTTGCAAGGAAGCTCTCTGAACTGGGCTTCACCAAGGAGCTCTCCTGGAACGGGCCCTAGGGAGAAATCAGATACAAGGGCTAAGTAGGAACTGGGTTTGATT
Source organism: Mastomys coucha (assembly GCF_008632895.1). Lineage (NCBI taxonomy): Eukaryota > Metazoa > Chordata > Mammalia > Rodentia > Muridae > Mastomys > Mastomys coucha. The sequence goes on along the minus strand of NW_022196894.1, from coordinate 27,591,472 downwards.
ACAGAGTTAGTGCAGGCCCCCTCCCTTCCTCCATTCATTTCTCCTCCTGTTCGTTTGGCTCTCTTTCCCTCCCTCCCTCCCTCCCTCCCTCTTTTCCTCAGCCCTCCTTCCTGCTCAGGCTGGTGTTGAGTATGGGGATGGGGATAGGGTGGGAGTGGGAAGATAGGTGTGGGGGAATGGTTGAAGGAGGGGGTGGGTAGTAAGAGGAAAAGTTTTGCTCCCTGGAGTCTTCTAGGAAAAGGCCCCAAGGTCCCAGTGTTTGCCTAGAAACTCAAGGAGAAACCTCCACAGTGAGGCAGTGACCCCATGGAGGAGTGTGGTTAACTGGAGGAAAAGAAAATAAGCCTTCCACACGGTGCTCAGCCTGTGGGTCATGGGGGAGTACCAGCCTGCCGCTCACGCTCACGCTGATGAGTCAGTATTCCCCAGCTTGCTGTAGCCTGAAGGTTGCGGCCTGGGGCTGGCCCCGTGCACCTGGCCTCACCCGCAGCTGTGTTCCAGCAAGCTCCCTGCCCTCCCCCTTCCTCCCAGAAGTCATGTTTGGGAGGGCATCTGGAATAGAAGCCAGAGGTTTCTGCTTCTTCTCTGGGCTCCTCCCCAACTCAGAGTCAGGGAGAATTTGAGGGTCAGGAATAGACCAGTGCTTCTGGGATGGTTTGGATACCTGGGGAGTAAAAGGAGCCAAGAGCTACCCTTCTGCACACTCAACAGTTGGCCACAAATGTGACCCTTTGGAGTTCATAAGCTGCCAATGTTGGGGTCCAAGAATTACTGAAGGAAGACTCCAGACTCAAATAGTATGTAAAAGCAAAGAGTGTTTGTTCTGCAGAAATTACCAGCATGCAAGGGTCAACCATTCATCAAAACGGGTGACCCCTTTATAGTCAGGGGTAGGGGAATTTTCTAGAACCTCTATTATGATTGGTAGGGAGCAAGGCAGTGATATTAGTAAATTTTTGATTGGCTGCTATGATAGTTCTATTAGAATCAGTGAGACCTTGAAGAATTTCAGAGACCAGCTCAGTTCTGGCCTTGTTATTTCCTCCAGCTAGGTGTCCCAGGAGCTGACTCAGCTCTACTCTCACCCTCCCTAAGTCAAGGGCCATCACGGACTGAAGGGTCCATTGGCAGTGGTGCCTCTGAGGACCCCAGCTTGCTTCCTTGGGAATTGAAATTTTTTTATTCACTGAGGTTTTTGCACTTCTTACCAATAAAGAGCCTAACCAATCCTCCTCTACTAGAAAAACTGTTGTGCGTGACTTTCTGGGACTCCACTATGTAATTCTTAATCACCCTTCTATCCTGCTTCTCATCCGTACCATTGGAGGATATCAGCATACCTCAGAAGGCATCTAGGCCAGCAGTTGCTAAGCCCAGTGGATCATCACCCAGAAAGCTCTTAAAAACATGGTCTCTGGGCTTGGGATGAGGATAAGCAGGTAGGGTGCTTGCACTGTATAAGTTGGGCATAGTGGTCTGTACATGTAACCCCATCCCTTCAGGAGGTAGGTGCAACTATATAGTAAGTTCAAGATTTCACAGATCAGAGAGGGAGAGAAAGAAGGAGGGACAGAGAGAGAGAGAGAGAGAGAGAGAGAGAGAGAGAGAGAGAGAGAGAGAGAGAGAGATTGATTCCCAGCGTTGGTTCTCAGTTCTGACTCCTCATCCCTGGGCAGGGACTGATTTTGCAGGTCTCATGCCCTGTGGGCCATCCCTTGGGAGGTCACAGTGGGGATAAAGTGTGTTAACTGCCTGATCTTGGCAACTAACTTTCCTTGTGTGGATTTATGGCTTGCATTAAGGGCTAGCTTTCCAGACCTGCTGAGAGGACCAGCACAGCACCGCCTGCATCTCATCTCTGCAGGTTGCCTGGATGCAGGCCTCCAGCAAGGAGGCAGTTTCTGTATTGGCCTGCAGCCAATCCGTGCAGGGGAAGGAGCCCATCCCCTAGTAGGCCACAGTGTCCTTCCTGATGCTTTCTTTAATGTGGTAAATGAGAAATTTGGCCCCCAGAGGCTTCAGTCTGTTTGGCTTTGAGGAAATACTGCCAGTCCTACCTCTGTCCCATGCCTGACTACAGGGGAGGGAGGGCAGATTTTGTCTGAGCTGAAACTAGTGTATCTGCATGGATACATGGATACTTTCATTTTCTCTCTTTTTTCTCTCTTTCTTTTTCTTTTTCTTGAGACAGGATCTCATTATGTAGCCCAGGTTGTTTTGGAACTTACTGTGTAGGCCAGGCTGGACACGAACTCACAGAGAACTGCCTACCTCTGTCTGCTTCCCAAGTGCTGGGATTAAAGGCATGTACCACTATGCCTAGGTTCATTTTCACTTATTAATTTCCAGTACTTTTAAAAAAAGACAGTACCAGCTTTGCTCCAGATACCCAAGTCTGTGAACTAGAGGAATGAAGGTCAGGCAGCCAGGGGATGATAGGGGAACCTTCTGTTCCAATGACACCCAGAATCCAGAGAGGGCTGTAGCTCTGAGGATCTGGGGACCTCAAATTATGTATATGCATGAGTATGTACACATGTCTATAACATAGTGTGTGTGTGTGTGTGTGTGTGTGTGTGTGTGTGAGTGTGTGTGTCCATCCTCTATACCCTGCCTCTGTTTCTATGGATTCAACCATAGCTAGAAAATATTTGAAAATCAATCTGTTCTAAATGTGTACAAATTTTTTCTTGCCTTTATTATTCCCTAATAATATAGTATAAATATCATTTATATAATAGTCATACAATGTTAGGTATTGTAAGTAAGCTAGAGATATCCTGAAAGAGGATGTGCTTAGGTTTTATGCAAATTCTATGCCATTTAAATAATTCATACATTTCTTTTTTGAGACAGGAGATGTCTGTCTGAGTTGGTCTCAAGTGCCTGGGTTCAGGCCTCTGCTTTTGTAACGATGGGACTCCAGCCACCCACTGCTCCTGGGCCTTTTTATATAAGGAACTTGAGCACTCACAGATGTTGATACAATCTCCCACAAACACCAAGCATTGGCATTTAAAAGCCAATCTAGCAAATGGGGTAAAATGTTACCATAATGTCATGTCAATGTCAACATCTATAGACACTCCCTGTACTTTATTTTTGCTATTTTAAATATATTTAGTTCAATTATTTCCTATGTTTTATTGTGTTTTAAAATTTGTTTCTAATTTTTAAAAAAATGTAAGGGGGGCTGGGCTTGGTGATGCACACACCTTTGATCCCAGCACTCAGGAGACAGAGGCAGGTGGAGGCCTGTGAGTTTGAGGCCAGCTTGGTCTACAAAACAAGTTCCGGCATAGCCAAGGCTACAATGTAAAACAAACAAAAATGTAGAGGGTATGTGGCTTGTTCAAAGACACAGAGCAAGCCAACATTTGGAAGCCTCGTTGAGGAAAGCCTCACCTGTCGCATCTGACAGTCTCTAGCCTTGACTCAGCTGAGAAGCCAGTCCTTCAGAGCAATGGTCATATGCCTCAATTTCTCCTGCTCTCCCTCCATGCTTAATGACAGACAGAAGCAGACTGTTTTCCACTTGATCTGTGCTGCTCCTGCTGGATTGTAAGTGCCATAGGGACAGCTTCTCATTCCCAGCTGTATCCTGAGGGCACAGAGTGACTGGAAAGAATAAGTCACAGAGTGAGCTGAAGATACGATACACACAGGTGGACGCACAGATGCCAATATGCCTCTGCTCTGTTCTCTTCTGAGTTCGGTTGCTTTGTGTGCCATGCAGATGTGAGGAGCAAGGACTGAGAGGGCCTCTGGCAGGGAAGCCTGATGTCTCTGGGAAGGATACTGGGAAGATAGGAGGGTGGCCTTTCCTGGCCACCCACCCACAAAGGCTCTTTTGGGAGAAAATGAAGCTCTTGCAGGAGGTGTCACAGGGATCCCAGAGATAGGACAGAGAGAACAGGAATGAGAGCGGAAAGTACCATCTCTCCAGAAACAAAAAAGCCCTTTAGGGTCACCGGATATGTCTGTCTGCCCTAGGCCAGTGCTAAGCTTCCCTCTTCTTATTGTGGATGAGCATCAACAACCCAGATTTGACCTGCATCTGCTCCTGACGCACAGCTGTGGGAAATGGGGGCAGGCAGGCATGGGAGCTACGGTCAGGGCAGGCTTACAGCCAATGTGTGCATTAACCAAGGAATTGCTTTTTCAATACCCATCACATCTGGTACTCAAAACTCACAAAGCGCGAAGACAAAAGTCAACGCATGTATTATGAGTCATACTGGTCTTCTCTCTCTCTTCTCCCTCTCCTTAAATTCATCTAGTTATTCCCTACTGATATTCTCAGCTTTTCAGAATGACTCGGATGGAAGGTTTAAGCATTCACAACCAGGGTTCCACATATGCTGCTTGCACCCTGGTGTGTTCATTTAGTGATGTTCTCCTCCCAGGAGTCTGTGACATGTCCATGGTTGGCTTCTCTTTTATTGGCTCCAGTGTTCTCCCATGTGCTGAAGAACATGCCCTTAGTATCTAAGGGGTCAGGCTCCAACCTTTTGGAGGAGTCTTTTGTTGTAGTGGTAACAGTGAGTATCGAGGCATGGTGAGACATGAAGGAACATGAGCCCTCTGCTACCTAGCATTGCTACCACTAACCACAATGCAATTCCACCTCTGAAATGTGGCTGGTCCCGTCAAGATTGGCTACAAGAGTAAAATGCAAACTAGACTTTGAAGAGTTAATTTTAAAATGTCAACCATCTTACTTAATACTTAGAAAAAAAACATTGATTGCAAGTCAAATTATATTTTAAATACAGCAGCAATATAAAATATGTGACACCAATTTCACCTGTTCTTGCTTTTATAATATGTAGAGACTATATGATTCTAAATGCTGGATGTGGTACAAATGAGTCTGTGCATGCGTGCTTGCATGCATGAGTGTGTGAGTGTGTGTGTGTGTCCAACACACTTCCATTGAGCTAGGCTCCTCTCGAGACTTGGTACAGCTGAAGGTGGGAGGAGCTGATGGGGCAGGAAGGATAAGCAAGAACATCCTTTCTCTAGAAATCCAAGGCTCACAACACAGGAATGATGCGACCAGCGCCCTGGGATACTGCCAGCCGACCAAGGGACACCTCCAATCACTCCTTTGTAAAAAGAGTCACCTAGGGAAATGGCTGAGTGACATTTCTGCATACAGGGAGCCTTCCTAGCCAGGGCAGCCCTTTCTAGACTAGGTAATAATAGCCTGAGGAAGAATGAGCCCAGCAGGAGCTCACTGGCACCAAAGGCTCACATTGTCCAGAGCCCTCTCTCTAGATACCCAGACAGGGGCCTGTGATCTTTCTTGGCCTCTTCTCCCTGGGCCTGAAGAAGCCAGAATCAGTCCTGAGGGAGGCCTGAGGAGTCTGCAGGCTGGGCTCAGCAGCTCCAGCCCCTAAATCATTCATGCAGGGGTGGGACAGGCCAAGCGGCACGGAGGGGATTTTCATAGATTATATTGAAAGAATTACAATGGCGAGGGAAAGTAGTCGGGTTCCCACAGTGTCCGGTCACTCCTGTGGGGGCTGTGGGAGCCGGGCCTGGCTGCCTCTTTCTCTCCGAGCAGCAGCACACACAGTTTTTTAATAATTAAGTAACTTTAATTGTCCTGGGAAAGCTCAGTTCGCCTTGGGGCATGCTGCACAAACTCATAATGTTACCAAGAGAGATTAACAAATGAGAACTGAGAAATGATTCTCTTTTTAAAAAGTGCCTCACTGTTAAGCCTTATTATTCCAAAGTTTAGAACCTCATTTATTTGCTTTGGGGAGGGGGGTGATGGGAGTAGGGGAGGGGACGGGGGCAGACACCCAAGACCCAGAAACTAATGCATATGAAAATAAAACTCTGTGCCTCTGCAATGCAGTCTTAAGAGCATCAGACAGGAAAATGTTGCCATTTATTGATTGCAATCCGGTGACTGAGGGAAAATTCAAGACAGAAGAATTAATAAATAATAGCATTAAAAAATTCATTCTTTTTTAGTGCATCTGTTGCTTAGAAATTATCTCACTTTAGCGTTTGGGAGTAGTTTTTTTTCTCTCTGTTTCTTTAAAAGAAAAATTTTCTAAATTCTGTCATTTCGATGACTATCTATACTGATACCACCAGTGTGATTGGCACATGATCATGCAGTAAATAATTGATGAATGAATGATCACAGTAATGATAGGAGATTGTCCTCCCACAAATATGCATGGTCAATATGAAGGACAAGCCCGGACGAGAGCTCTGCAGTCCAGACACGAGGAGCTTGGGCTGGGAGATGGGACATTAAGTGTGTGTCACACTAGTGGCGACACAGCTGGGGAGGAAGGGTGGAGAAGCTGGAAAATTAGGGTAAGAGGTCTGTATGCCTAATATTCATTAGTCGCTAATAGTTTGATTCCTGTAGACTGCAGGTATTTCCTAACCAAATCCTAGTCACTTTGTGGCACTGCCCTGGATTTTTCTTCCGTTCACATCACCAGTGTTTGTATTCTAAATGGTAAGTACCTCAGTTTTTGCAAGCACTGGTGCAGGCTCTTCTTCTCAGTAGTCCATCAACATTGCCTGGCTGCCTTCATGTTCCAAGGGCCATGGAGCTACACCAGTAGTTCCCAACCTGTGGGTCCCAACCCCTTCGAGAAGTCAAATGACCCTTTCATAGAAATTGCCTAAGATCATCGGAAAACACAGATATTTACTTATGATTCAGAAAAGTAACAAAGCTACAGTTAGAGTGTAGCAATTTGGGTTTTTTTTTTGGGGGGGGGTTGTTGGTTTGTTTGTTTGGTTTGGTTTTTTTTCGAGACAGGGTTTCTCTGTATAGTCCTGGCTGTCCTAGAACTCATTCTGTAGACCAGAACTCAACTCTGGCCTCGAACTCAGAAATCTGCCTGCCTCTGCCTCCCAAATGCTGGGGTTAAAGGCGTGTGCCACCATCGCCTGGCCTGAGAGTATAGCAATTTGTAATTGCTGCTTCAAAAGAATTATGAAAATAATTTTATGGTTGGAGGGGTCACCAGAACTTGAGGAACTGTATTAAAGGGTTGCAGCATTAGGAAGGTTGAGGATCGATCTAGACAGACAGAGACTTTTGCTTTGAATCTGGAGTTTCCATTACTCCCTTCTCTCTGAGCCTCAGTTTCTTTATCTATGAGATGGGCATGTAGATGTGAACTCTGGTGTGTGTGTGTGCGCGTGCATGCGTGTGCATGTGCATGTGTGAAAGACAGCAGTAGAAGTTCCTGGTAGACTTTTCCAGGGACCTCTATGGGGAGAGTCATTTTGAGGGGTGCGTCTTTCCTTCTGTCATCTGAAGCTCCAGTTCTACCCCAGTTCTCATTCAGTGTCCCTCAGATATGGCTCAGGAGGCCCCTCCCTGTGAGTCCTAGAGTAGGAGCTGAGAAGCCATTTGTCCTATAGTGTCACCTTGACTGTGCACAGATGCCCTTGCCTGACATTGCCATCCCGGCCTGTTGGCTAATGTTCACAGAGCCGGGTGGCTTTAACAAGGACAGTCAGTGACTGATTAAACTCAAGGCGTGATTTCTCTCAGGGTCTGTATGTGTCACAGACAGAGAAACGTCATTTGCTTCCTGGTTCTTTGTGCCCTTGTGTCGGTTTGTGACTGAGCTTGTTGTCACCTAAGGGTCTTCAGGGAGTCACCGCAGAGCTCTACTACATGGAGGTCCCATGCATCTGGAAATCAAGGCTGTGAGTATTGATGTGTCTGGTGCTAGGAAAAGCTCCTAGGTACGTAGCTGGCTGGGCTCTGCAAGGGGAGCTGACTGATGAGGAGCACCTGCCAGGGAGAGCAGGCTCTGAAAATAACTAGTATTACCACTAATGACCCCAGCCTTCCAACCCACTCCCAGCCTTAGCTATTATGAAGAATGTGTGTGTGTTTCCTTTATCAAAATGACAGCAACCCACACGGAAGTTTGGCTGTACGGTGATTTCTCTAACTCCTAGACTTGTTACGGGGCCATACCATACCAGAACACAAAGAGCAGTGCCAGTCTATGTAAATTTCTTCTTTTGTTAAATTTTTTTTTTTTTAAATTTTATTTTATGTGTATTGGAGTTGTGCCTGCATGTACTTCTGTGTGAGAGTGTCAGATCTTGGAGGCACAGAGATGCCATGTGGGTGCTGAGATTTGAACCCAGGTCTTGGAGAAGAGCAGTCAATGCTCTTAACTGCTGAGCCATCTCTCCAGTCCTATACCAGTCTTGGTATATAGCCCATTAGCATTTCTTTTCATTTAATCATTAATTTTTTATTTTATTTTTTTATTTTATGTGTATAGGTATTTTACCTGCATGTATGCATATGTACCATGTGTTCATCCAGGCCAGAAGACATTGGATCCCCTGGGACTGGAGTTATAGACAGTTGTGAGATGCTTTGAGGGTGCTTGGGTCTTCGAGAAGAGAAGCCAATGCTCTTGACCCCTGAACCATCTGTCCAGTTTCCCAAAATGGGTAGACCAGGTTGGCATTGAACTCATGATCCTCCTGCCTCCAACCCTGCACCTCCTATCAGTGTGCTACAACAGCTGGCTTAATTTTTTTGCCTACTGATAGACCTTGGATGTTTTTGAGTTTGTTTGCTTGTTCATTGTTTTAACAAAAACCTAACATTATCTGTTACTGTAATATGGTGCAGTGAAGATTTCAGGGGGACAGAACTCTGAGAGATAAATGTTTCTGTCCTTAGTTGGCTAATTAATTGCTTGACTTTGGGCCAAGTATCACAACCATTGTGGGCCTTGGTTTCTGTCAGATAGGGCCACTGAGCCCTGTCGGTTGTCTCGTGTCCCTCATAAGATTCCTATCTCTTGCCCCTTGAGACTCCCCCAGTCCCAGATGCAGTGGGGGCCCCCACCAAAAGGGACAGCCCCAGCACTGTTTGTGGGTGGGGCGGCCCGGCTGGGTGATGGGGTAAGCCTCTCTCCCTGTTCAGCTCTGTGATGCAACACTGGATTCAGACAAGTTCGGCCTTGCTTTCCCCTGGGTCCAGCGTGATTCAAGGCCTGTAGCGTGGCTTCTCTACTAGCTGATGAGCTGCAGACACCTTTCTTGGCAGTAGTCTTAACGAGGACTCTGGGAACGTCTGGTTACTCATGTGTTTTGCAAGGGTAGCAAGAGCTGAGAGAGAAGGAGGCAGCTAGCGTGGCTTCCTTCCTGAGTTAATGACTTCAGCCTCGTGAATGACTCATCCATTCTGTGCCCAGGAGAGCGGGGTAGTTGAGCTGGGGCTGGAGTGGCAGGAAGATGGGTGGTGCCAGAGGTGCGTGTGTGTGGGGGGGGTGTCCTCATCCTCCTTGCATGTCTTTGGGTCTTGATGCTCTGTAAGGGTGTCAGAATGAGGCTAGGTGTCCTACTCAGAAACCTCTCTCCACTGTCTACTCAGAGGTCACTAACTTCCTCTCTAGTCTCAGCTTCAGTCATGCAGGAGAAAGCTAAACGCTCTGGGAGGAATCCAAAGCAAGAGGGTTGTGTTGGGTACATTCTGCTGTGTACCCAAGAGGGCCGTTTCATAATAACCTTTTCACGGAGAGAACTGGGATAGGAACTACAGGTGAGCTACAGAAGAACTACTCCTCTGAGGGATGACTGGCTGGCTTCTTCCCCCCTTGGATCTCAGCTTATTGTAGACTCCAGCACCAATGGGAACAGCTCTGAACATACCTTCTTTAAAGCGGAGTGTGAAGCCTTGTTCTGTTATCCTTTCCTTAAGGGTGCATCTCCCAGGCCTGCTGCTTTCCAGTGGGTGTTAGCTATCGATAATGGCATAAGGACATGCCCATATCATATCCCTACAAGCTGCATGTGGGCCTCACATGGCAGGTCTCCCTGTCCCGTCCCCAAAGTCCTAAGATGTGTCTGTTTAGTCTGGGAGCAGGTTCTCCTGTTTCCTCTTCCCCTAGGTTCATGTTGAAGTCTCCCTGCACTCCTAGACCCTCTGAGAAAAATGGTTCCTTTCCTATTAGCTCTTTGCTGAGACTTGTGACTTCACACAGTCTGTCAAAGATGGAAATGGCACCGTGTCACATGGGTGCTTGATTGCTGGATAGGTGGACGGTTGCTATCCCAGGCAAGGCCATCTTACTCTTAAAACTGAGGCTGCTCTTGCTCTATCTCAAAGTCACTCACTGGTTGGAGCCTGGTGACTGTAAGTCTCATCAGGTATGAGCAGACCAGTGGCTCCAGCAACTTCCTGCCCCAACCAGGAAGACTGCAATGGTATTGCAGAGATCATCTCAGGAGAAAAATCTTCAGTGATTCAGGACAAGGCCTTCTGTCTGGGCTTTCTCTAGGGGTATCCCCTCAGACTGATGTTACATGTTCAGGCTGGACAAAGGAGGCTCTACCCAGGAGGTAGGGAAGCAGGCCTCTACTAAACAGGAAGTGAAAATGAGAAGTCTAGGGCTCAGTATAAGGTGTCCTGACGAATGACCCCCCCAACCCCCAATCTGAGCTTTGGGTCTGGGCAGCTGCCTCTTTTGTTTCTTGTCCCCCACCATTCTAAGTAACCAAACCAACATGTGTGTTTGTTGGAAAACGAGGGGAAAGCCAGTCTATTGCACACTAAGGTCACCAAGCTGGCTGGCTCAGAGAGGGGGCTTCCTACTCCCCCCCCCCCCATGCCCTTTTAAATCTTTTCTGTTCTGTTCTCTATCCTCTCTCTTCCCTCTTTGCTGTGCTTTTAAACACCAAATTACTGAAATCACAGGGCATGGGTGGTATTTTTCTCTTTAGAAATCCTTTTCCAGGCAAGTACGTAAACGATGTTTTCATACTTTGGGCTGAAAGGGAGGAGAGGAATAAAAAAGGCTTTAGTTCCCAAGTTGAGCATTTCTCTGAAAACAGCCTCGTGAATGTGAACGCTCGGCTTGTTGGGCTTACTTCAGAGAATCATGGCATCCTGCCTGCTGAGCCTGAAGACCTGACAAGCTGGCAAGGGTGGAGCAAAGGAGGTCTGAGAAGGGCAAGGAGAGCTGTGGGCCACACGATAAACAACAGGACAACAGGCAGCACTCACTGGGAGCACTTACCAGGAGAACTGGGGTACGCTCTCATCAAAGGGGCTCCTCAGACTCAACCTGTACAAAGTGAAGACACAGGCAAAGCCAGATGCCAGCCCATGGATACCCTTAGGACTTCTCTGCAGGAGAGAGCGGGCACTGTCACTTAGGCATTTAAACCAGCTGGTGAAGTTCATCTCTGCCAACCTCCTGCAACAGTAGTGACTTACAAAGAAATTGCCCTGTGCAGGCCGCTTAGCTGAACCTAATTTCCCTTCCACCAAGGGACTGGGAGGAGGGAGGGGGCAGAGAGAGCAAGTACTTCCGGAGAACCACCAAAGAACTGCAGAATAAATTGTTGGGTCTTAGCGGGGTGGCGGGGGAGTGAG